>NC_041393.1:248072745-248084197 GCF_002162155.2 Triticum dicoccoides
GGGGCCAGTGCTCAGTGTTGGTCCAACCTGTTAGCCGCCGGTGGCCACCAGGGGCAACTCTGGGTTGGCGTACCAGAAGTTTGGACAATCCAGTGTGCCCTGAGAACAAGATATGTGCAGCTCCTATCGGGATTTGTCAGCACAGTCGGGTGGCTTTGCTGGTCTTGTTTTACCATTGTCGAAATGTCTTGCGAACCGGGATTCCGAGACTAATCGGGTCTTCCCGGGAGAAGGTTTATCCTTCGTTGACCGTGAGAGCTTATGATGGGCTAAGTTGGGACACCCCTGCAGGGTATATTATCTTTTGAAAGTCGTGCCCGCGGTTATGAGGCAGATGGGAATTTGTTAATGTCTGGTTGTAGATAAATTGACACTTCACTTCATTAAAATGCATCAACCGCGTGTGTAGCCGTGATGGTCTCTTCTCGCCGGAGTCCGAGAAGTGAACACGGTTTGAGTTATGCTTGATGTAAGTAGTTTCAGGATCACTTCTTGATCACTTCTAGCTTCTCGACCGATGCGTTGCTTCTCTTCTCGCTCTCACTTGCGTATGTTAGCCACCATATATGCTTAGTGCTTGTTGCAGCTCCACCATATTACCCCTTTCCTACCTATGAGCTTAAATAGTCTTGATCTCGCGGGTGTGAGATTGCGGAGTCCTCGTAACTCGCAGATTCTACCAAAACAGATGCAGGTGCCGAGGATACCAGCGTAGATGGCGCAACTGAGCTGAAGTGGGAATTTGATGAGGCCCTTGGTCATTACTATGTATCGTTTCCAGATGATCAGTAGAGGAGCCCAGTCGGGACGATCGGGGATCTAGCATTTGGGGTTGTCTTCTTTTCATTTGAATTTGACCGTAGCCGGTCTATGAGTGTATTTGAATGATGTATGATCTTAATTATGTATTGTGTGAAGTGGCGATTGTAAGCCAACTCTCGTTATCCCATTCTTGTTCATTACATGGGATTGTGTGAAGATGACCCTTCTTGCGATAAAACCACTATGCGGTTATGCCTCTAAGTCGTGCTTCGACACGTGGGAGATATAGCCGCATCGTGGGTGTTACAAGTTGGTAATCAGAGCCATCCCCGACTTAGGAGCCCCCTGCTTGATTGTTTGCTGGCGATGTTGAGTCTAGAACAAAAATGTTTTGAGTCTTAGGATTATATATATCGGAGAGTAGGATTATTTTTACTCCTCAGTCCCTTCGTCGCTCTGGTGAGGTCTCCTGACGTAGATGTTTTGACTTTCCTCTCCACAAATTTCACTAAAAAAATTTAGGATCACGCGGGTATCTTGGAATCGTTCCGATGGTTTTGTGACGAGAACATTGTTCTTGGTGCCTCCTGACATTTAGGGGTTGTGGCAGTGTCCCGGGGAGTTGAGCTCCGAGGTGTTGTCGTCACAATTTTATCGTTGCAGTTCTGGAATACCTGAGTTTTGCCAACATCGAAAATCTCTTTTATGCAGTTGTTGGTGAGATAACCTCGACGTCACCCAGTACTGGGGAGTTCGGGAGTATTGCCATGACTCGTATAACGGATGCTTTTCGAAGGTTGAGGTACACGATTTCCGAAGGTTTCTTGGTTATGTGTTGAAGGATGGATACAGCTGGATGTAGGGATTGTTAGTTTGGGTGAGATATATTGCTTCCCCTGTATCCCCAACACCTGATTGCATAACCAGAAAGTTTCGGGAGTTTATAGGTGGGATTCAAGTAGCTCTAGCATTTCTTCCTGCAGATATTTGGTTTGTGATTGGGTGATCCTTACCACTTATTTGTTCCAGTTGCACCTTGTTTATTTCATTCATCAATCTCTTATCAAGTGGCTTCTCACCTTAATGGATGTGTGATGTTTGCTTTGGAATTCATTCGTTCATCCTTGTTCGAATGTTTGGTGTGAAGACTATATGTTGCAATTTCTATCCGTTGATTCAACTTGTCTATCTGTCTATCAAGATGCTAACGGATGTCACCCTCTTCAGGATGGCTCCGCCAACGCGTCAGAATCCGGAACGCAATGATGGGAGTCAGGCGAACCCTCCACCTCCACCTCCGCCTCCGGAGGCATGGCAAGCTTTGATGGCAGCCTCAAACGCCCATGCACAGATGATGATTCAGCTCATGCAAGAGCGCAACCAAGGCCAAGGCAACCAAGGGAATCAAGGTCAAGGGCAGTTCAATCATCAGCCTCTATTTCCTACCCTCAACCAATTCCTTGCAAATCAGCCGAAGTCTTTCAGCTACTGTGCCGAGGCCACAGACGCCGACGATTGTCTCGTGGATATCAACAAGCATTTTGAATGCAGCAATGTCAGGCCTGAGGACTACATCAAGTTCGCTTCTTTTCAGCTCAAGGATCAAGCAGCTGATTGGTTCCAGCAATACAAGGATTCCAGAGGAGGTCGAGTGATTACTTGGACTAATTTCTGTCGGGACTTTAAAGCTCACCATATTCCTACCAGTGTTGTTGAGAGCAAGCGTGAGGAGTTCCGCAATCTCAAGCAAGGCAACATGTCAGTGTACGAATACAACAAGTAGTTTCAAAAACTTGCTCGCTTCGCTAAGCAAGATGTTCCTGATGAGAAGAGTATGATCTATCAATTCAGAGGTGGCCTTAGAGAGGATCTGCAGTTAGCTCTCGTTCTTGTTGAGCCTACTCATTTTGATCAATTCTACAATATGGCACTCAAGCAAGAAGGTGCTCAGCTCAAGTGTGAGGCTTCTAAGAAGAGAATCAGGGATGCAGTTCAGTCTTCTTCTTCCTCTCAAGTGGCAGCTAAGCAGCAACAGTTCTACCTTCCTCCTCCTCCGTTTCGTCAGCCTTACCAGCAGAAGAACTCAGGTGGTCGTGGATCTTCCCACCCACCCAACCCAGGCTATCAGAACAAGTCTCAGTCTCAAGCTCCAAGGGCAAATGCTCTGTATCATCGTCCGCTCTCAGAAGTGACTTGCAACAAGTGCCAGCAGAAAGGTCACTATGCGAACAAGTGCTTCAATCAAAGGCGCCTTCCTCCTCCTCCTCCTGTGAGATCTTCAAGCAATGCAGTGGTCAAGCATAATTCCAAGTTTGCAAAGGTGAACATGATGAATGCAGCTCAGGCAGAGGATTATTCAGATGTGATCATCGGTAATCTTCCTGTTAATGATATTCCTGCAAAAGTTCTTTTTGACACTAGTGCATCGCTTAGTTTCATCTCAAGACCATTTGCATCTAAGCATGAGTTGTTTTTCCAAGAGTTGCCTAGACCGTTAGCAGTTCTCTCTCCCGCTAAAAGCATGAACGCAAGCTACATGGTTCCGGATGTTTTCATCAAGATGGGCGACTATAAATTTATGTCTTCTCCAGTTGTTCTTGGTGACTCTGATATTGATCTAATTCTCGGGATGGACTGGCTTTCTAAGCACAAGGCTCAGCTTGATTGTGCTGCCAGGCAAATTCAATTGACACACCCTTCTGAGGATGTTATCATCTATGCCGCTCGTGATGAAACCATTCGGTTGTTTTCTCTTAATGAGAAGGGCGAGTTGGATGCTATTTCTCAAATTCCAGTCGTTTGTGAGGACCAAGATGTCTTTCCAGAAGAGCTTCCGGGTATGCCTCCTCATCGGCCAGTCGAGTTCGTTATTGATCTTGAGCCTGGAACTGAACCTGTTTGCAAGCGTCCTTACAAGCTTGGACCCAAGGAGCTGAAGGAATTGAAGAAACAACTCGATGAACAAGAGCGTCTAGGTTTGATCAGACCGAGTTCATCCCCATGGGGTTGTGGAGTTCTTTTTGTCCAGAAAAAGGATGGCACGGGCCGACTTTGCGTCGATTACCGTCCATTGAACAAGAAGACAATCAAGAACAAGTATCCACTTCCCAACATCAATGAGCTTTTCGAGCAACTCAAAGGTGCTAAAGTATTCTCCAAGCTTGACCTCTGTATGGGTTATCATTAGATTCGCATTCGTGAACAAGATATACCCAAGACAGCATTCAGAACAAGCTATGGTTCTTATGAATATACTGTCATGTCTTTCGGCCTTGTCAATGCTCCTCCAACGTTCTCTCGCATGATGAACTTTATCTTCAACCCCTACACCAATGAATTCGTTTTGGTGTATCTCGATGATATCTTGGTCTTCTCCAAGAATAAGCAGGATCATGCCAAACATTTGCGATTGGTGCTCGACAAGCTCAGAGAGCATCAATTCTATGCGAAGTTTTCCAAATGTGAGTTCTGGCTTGATGAAGTTCCTTACCTTGGTCATATCATCTTTGCCAAGGGCATTGCTGTCAATCCGGCGAAGGTGTCTGCAGTTGTGAATTGGGAACCTCCTCAGAATGTCAAGCAGCTTCGCAGTTTTCTTGGTCTTGCAAGCTATTGCCGAAGATTCGTTGAGAACTTCTCTAAGATTGCAAAGCCTCTTTCCAACCTCCTCCAGAAGCATGCCAAGTATGTCTGGACGCCTGAGTGTGACGTCGCTTTCAACACCCTCAAAGAGAAGCTAGTCACAGCTCATGTATTGACTCCTCCTGATGAATCCAAGCCATTCGAAGTTTTCTGTGATGCTTCTCTTCAAGGTCTCGGTGCTGTGTTGATGCAAGAGAAGAAAGTTGTGGCATATACCTCTCGTCAGTTGAAGCCCAACGAAAAGAACTACCCCACTCACGATCTTGAGTTGGCGGCAGTTGTCCATGCATTGATAACATGGAAACACCTCTTATTGGGAAGGCAAGTGGACATTTTCACCGATCACAAGAGCCTCAAGTATATCTTCACTCAACCAAACCTCAACCTCAGGCAAACTCGATGGGTCGAAATGATTCAAGAGTACAATCCGAGTATTGAATACACTCCTGGCAAGACGAATGTGATTGCAGATGCTCTGAGCAGAAAGGCTTATTGCAACAGTCTAATTCTCAAGCCATTTCAACCGGATCTTTGTGAGGATTTCCGCAAGCTGAATCTTCAAGTTGTTCCTCAAGGCTTTCTTGCCAACCTCATAGTCTCTCCTACTTTGGAAGATCAAATTCGTGAGGCACAACTCCTGGATACCATGGTGAAGAAGGTGAAACGTGGTATTGACAAGGGCATTTCCAAATACAAGTGTTATCGCTTGGATGACAAAGATACTCTTTTCTTCGAGGATCGAATTGTGGTTCCCAAAGGCGATCTGAGAAAAGTCATCATGAATGAGGCACACAATTCCCTCCTATCCATTCATCCTGGAAGTACAAAGATGTACCATGACCTCAAGCAGTCGTATTGGTGGACTCGAATGAAGCGAGAGATTGCTCAATTCGTGAATGAATGTGATGTCTGCAGAAGGGTGAAAGCAGAACACCAATGACCAGCTGGTCTCCGCCAACCTCTTGCTATTCCAGAATGGAAGTTTGATCATATCGAGATGGACTTCGTGACTGGTTTTCCTAAGTCCAAGCGTGGAAATGATGCTATCTTCGTTGTCATTGACAAGCTTACTAAAGTGGCTCATTTCCTTCCTATCAAAGAATCTATCACAGCAGCTCAGCTGGCAGAGCTATACACCTCCAGAATTGTCTCCTTGCACGGTATTCCACAATTGATATCTTCAGATCGTGGAAGCATCTTCACTTCTAAGTTCTGGGACTCCTTTCAGAAGGCCATGGGCTCCAACATTCGTTTCAGCACAGCTTTTCATCCTCAAACAAGTGGCCAAGTCGAGCGAGTCAATCAAATCCTTGAAGATATGCTCAGGGCTTGTGTCATCTCTTTCGGTATGAAGTGGGAAGATTGTCTTCCATATGCCAAGTTTTCCTACAATAACAACTTCCAAGCGAGTTCGAGCAAGGCCCCATTCGAAATTCTCTATGGCAGAAAGTGCCGTACTCCTCTCAACTAGTCCGAGACAGGTGAATGCCAACTTCTTGGCAACGACTTGATCATAGAAGCCGAAGAAATGTGCAAAGTCATTCGTGAGAATCTCAAAGCCGCGCAATCGCGCCAAAAGAGTTACTATGATAGCAAGCACCGTGATTTGGCTTTTGAAATCGAAGACCATGTCTACCTCCGCGTCTCTCCAATGAAAGGCACTCATCGCTTCGGTATCAAAGGGAAGCTTGCCCCTAGATATGTGGTTCCTTTCAAGATCATTGGCAAAAGAGGCGACCTCGCCTATCAACTTGAGCTTCCATCCAACTTTGCGAACGTGCATGATGTGTTTCACGTGTCACAGCTTCGCAAGTGCTTCAAGACTCCTGAGCGCACTATCAACTTCGAAGAGATTGACCTCCAAGAAGATCTCTCTTATCATGAGCACCCCATTGCTATTCTTGAAGAAACCGAGCGCAAGACTCGCAACAAGTCAATCAAATTCTTGAAAGTGAAGTGGTCACACCATTCTGACCGAGAAGCCACCTGGGAGCGCGAGGATCACCTCCGTTCTGAATATCCAGAGTTCTTTCAGTCCTAGATCTCGGGACGAGATCCTCTTGTAGTGGTGGAGTGTTGTAACACCCCGGATGTAACTTTCCCTCTTTGTAACTCCTACTCTTGCCATTTTCGGCTATGTGATATGATATTCCCTCCGTGGTTGGGTTTTCTCTTTTTTTTGCATTTTATTAATGTCATGCATATCACATCATGTCATCATGTGCATCTCATTTGCATACGTGTTCGTCTCATGCATCCGAGCATTTTCCCCGTTGTTCGTTTCGCAATCTGACACTCCCACATGCACCGGCGCACCCCTCTTGTCTCTTTTTCGTGTGCGGGTGTTAAGCATTCTCGGAATGGACCGAGCCTTGCCAAGTGGCCCTGGTATAGCACCGGTAGACCACCTGTCAAGTTTCGGGTCATTTGGAGCTCGTTTGGTACTCCAACGGTTAACCGCATATCCGCAAAGGCCTCTTTTGAGTTGCAGCCCAACAACCCTCCAAAACATCCTAATAACCCATCTAAGTCACTTCCATGCTCTCCGTCGTCGGATCACGATCATGTGGGCGAAAGCTACACCTCATTTGGACACTCCTAGCTCCCTCTACCTATAAATATAGCATCTCCCCGAAATTCATGGGCAAACCCTAGACGAAATTGTCCCTGTCGCCACCGGACACGTCCGGCCGCCGCCGGACGAATCCCGCCGCCGCCCGCGTCCATCCAGGAGCTGCCACGTGTTGCCCGTCCGCCGTTCTCCGCGCCGGCCCGCCGAGCCCGCGCCAGGCCCTCGCGGCCCGCCTCCGCCTCCACCGCCCCGCGGACCCGGGCGCCCGCGGCTCGCCCGCGCCGCGCCGCCGCTCGCGGCCGCCGCCGCCTCTGTTCGCCGTCCTCGGCCACCCGGCCGCCGCTTCGCCACCCGGAACCAGCCGCCGCCGCCCTCCTCGCCCGCACCGCCTCCGCCACGCCCGAATCCGGCCGGCCTCGCCCAGATCCGGCCACCCCAGTCTTCCCCGGCGAGCTCCGGGGCATCTTCGGCGAGATCCGCCGCCGTCTCGGCTCGCGTGCCGACGAACCCTAGGTTGACCCGATTTTTCCTAAGTATTTTTTTTGTTCTGCAGATATTTTGTTGCATGTTCATCGCATCACAACTTTGCACCCGTGGCTCCGTTTTGGGCGTGTAGCATACCGAATTGTTCATCTCGAAGAGTAAATCATTTCATCTCATTGCATCATTTTCATTTGAGTTCATCTTGATGCCTAAAATGCTGTCGGAAGAGTGCTTCATAATGTTAGTTTCAGATTCGTATCAGAACATGCACTTTTGTCATTTTTGCCATGATTGATGTGTGCATCCTATGTACTTGATCCCTACATGTGTTTTGAACTATGCCATTTCTTCTTTACAGAGGTACTTGCCATGTATTTTTATGATCAATGTGGTGACTAGCACAAGCATGCAAACTAGGCTTCGTGATATTGCTAATTTTAGTCCCTGTTCTGCTGTTATTTTGATGCCATGTAAAGATGATGCTACAGAGAGATCCATGCTTATTTTGAGATACTTCAGTAAGGATGTTTTGAACATATGGTTATGCTCTATCCATTCATTCCCCTGTTTGAAATTATGGTGTAGTCTAGCATGTCATTTTCGTGCTCTACTTTTGCTTCAAAATGTTTCCTGGCAGATTGTTTACATGTTATTCAATTTTGCCAAGGTTGTTGTAGTTGATCCGTGTATGCTATGATGTTGTTCTTGCCATGTATAGCTTCTATGCCATGTCTTCTTGGTGGATGTATGCTTAGTTTATCATGAAGTGCTCTGTAGTGAGTGCATCGAGCTCGCGAAGATGCCTTCATAATTCTGTCAATGCCATGCTCTGTTTGCTGAATCTGTTAACGAAACTTGCTATGTTTACATGGGTGCCATCATATTCTCTGGTCCTTTTTGGCTTATGGTCAGTAAGGGACTTTTTATCTATGCTTTGAGTAGATTCATTTCATGCCTTGTTTTGCTATTATAAGTTCCTGTAGCATGTGGATAACTTGCTCTGAACATTGCTTCGTGATGTTGTTTATGCCATGTCAAACCTGGTTCTTTTGCACTTTTCCCATGCTTGTTTGAACCTGTTATGATGTGATTTAGCCGTAGCTCAGTGTTCCTCTTTTGTTAAGCATCTCCTGTAGATCACTGCCATATGCTTTGTTTTTATGTTGGGATGTTGTAGCATAGTTTCTTGTTGCATGCTAAATAGCATCGTGCTGTTAATCGCAGATTTGTGCCATTATTGTTTTGCTTGCCATTTGCAAACCGTGCATCCGATTCCGGTGATCTTTATATCGATTTCAACTGAAATCATCTCATCTTTCCAGCGTCATACTTGGTTTGCCATGTTGATGCCTTCTTCATCCTTTTTCCTCCCGGAGCACGCATACGCTTTGCATATCACATCTCGCATATCATGACATGTATTGCATCATGTTGCTTGTGCATTGCACCGTGATTTATTGTGGTTCCTTTGCTTGTGTTCTTGCTTTGGGTAGAGCCGGGAGACGAGTACGTGCACGAGGAACCTGTTGAGTACACTAACGAGGATCAAGCCTTCGACAACTCTGAGAACCTTGCAGGCAAGATGACCATACCTTCGATATCACTTCTATCTTTGCTTGCTAGTACTCGCTCTATCGCTATGTTAGCTCTACCTGCCATTGTTTATCATGCCTCCCTTTGCCATGTCAAACCTCTAACCATCCTGTCCTAGCAAATCGTTGTTTGGCTATGTCACCGCTTTTGCTCAGCCCCTCCTATAGCGTTGCTAGTTGCAGGTGAAGATGAAGTTTGTTCCTGGTCGGAACATGGATATTTTGGGATATCACAATATCTCTTATTTAATTAATGCACCTTATATACTTGGTAAAGGGTGGAAGGATCGGTCTTATGCCTGGTGACTTGTTCCACTCTTGCCGCCCTAGTTTCCGTCATACCGGTGTTATGTTCCTTGATTTTGCATTCCTTGCGTGGTTGGGTGATTTATGGGACCCCCTTGACAGTTGCTTTGAATAAAACTCCTCCAGCAAGGCCCAACCTTGGTTTATTATTTGCCACCTAAGCCTTTTTCCCTTGGGTTTTCGCGAGCCCGAGGGTCATCTTTATTTACCCCCCGGGCCAGTGCTCGTCATGAGTGTTGGTCCAACCTGTCAGCCGCTGGTGGCCACCAGGGGCAACTCTGGGTTGGCGTACCAGAAGTTTGGACAATCCGGTGTGCCCTGAGAACGAGATATGTGCAGCTCCTATCGGTATTTGTCGGCACAGTCGGGTGGCTTTGCTGGTCTTGTTTTACCATTGTAGAAATGTCTTGCGAACCGGGATTCCGAGACTGATCGGGTCTTCCCGGGAGAAGGTTTATCCTTCGTTGACCGTGAGAGCTTATGATGGGCTAAGTTGGGACACCCCTGCAGGGTATATTATCTTTCGAAAGTCGTGCCCGCGGTTATGAGGCAGATGGGAATTTGTTAATGTCCGGTTGTAGATAACTTGACACTTGACTTCATTAAAATGCATCAACCGCGTGTGTAGCCGTGATGGTCTCTTCTCGGCGGAGTCCGGAAAGTGAACACGGTTTGAGTTATGCTTGATGTAAGTAGTTTCAGGATCACTTCTTGATCGCTTCTAGCTTCTCGACCGATGCGTTGCTTCTCTTCTCGCTCTCACTTGCATATGTTAGCCACCATATATGCTTAGTGCTTGCTGCAGCTCCACCATATTACCCCTTTCCTACCTATGAGCTTAAATAGTCTTGATCTCGCGGGTGTGAGATTGCGGAGTCCTCGTAACTCGCAGATTCTACCAAAACAGATGCAGGTGCCGAGGATACCAGCGCAGATGGTGCAACTGAGCTGAAGTGGGAATTTGATGAGGCCCTTGGTCGTTACTATGTATCGTTTCCAGATGATCAGTAGAGGAGCCCAGTCGGGACGATCGGGGATCTAGCATTTGGGGTTTGTCTTCTTTTCATTTGAATTTGACCGTAGCCGGTCTATGAGTGTATTTGAATGATGTATGATCTTAATCATGTATTGTGTGAAGTGGCGATTGTAAGCCAACTCTCGTTATCCCATTCTTGTTCATTACATGGGATTGTGTGAAGATGACCCTTCTTGCGACAAAACCACTATGCGGTTATGCCTCTAAGTTGTGCTTCGACACGTGGGAGATATAGCCGCATCGTGGGTGTTACAAAAGGCAAAGAATAAAAGTTTTCAAATATTGAAACTAAAATGTTCTGGATGTGACACATAATCCCTAGGTAATATTGGTGAAGAAACCACATTTTTATTAAATAATTCAATGCACTAAGGAAATTAAAACAGTAGCTAAAACATTTATTAAATGCCTTTTATAAATTATAAAATATTAAAACACTTTATTTAGGGGCCAAACTTTTTAAGGCTGTGACTTATTCAGAGACATTAATTTAGGAGCTATTGTCGTATTTTACAAAACTAAATAAACTAAAAGTAAAATAAAATAGAATAAAAGAAAATAGGAAAAGAAATAAAATTAAAAAGAAAAACAAAATCAAAAAAATCAAAACTAAAAGAAGAAAAGGAAACCCATCCCCCCCCACTGGGCCACGGCCCAGCAGGCCATTGGGCCGCCAGGCCGGCCCACCCGCGCCCCACACCCTCCTCCATATCCCCCCACTCGGGGGGGGACCCTAATCACCCACCCCACTTTCCCCACTCCTCCCTTTGCTTCCCCTGATCCAGATCGGATCGGACGTCAACGCCCCTCGCTGCGCCGACCGCATCGCCCACCGCCCCCGCCGGAACCGTCCCGCCACCCTGTCGTCGTCGGTGCTGCCTGCCCGTCTCCATCGCTCGTCCTCATCTCCCTCCTCGCCGGACATCGTCGACTCACGCCGCCCCGCTGCTGCACCACCGTCTCCGTCGTCGCCTCGTCCCCGTCGTCCTCCTCATGCCCCGCTGCCCATCCCCTACGGCACCTGTGAGCCTCCGCCTTCCCTCTTCTTCCCATGTCCAG
>NC_041393.1:248084583-248153581 GCF_002162155.2 Triticum dicoccoides
GCGCTCGTCCTGCTCCTGCCCGCGCGCGCTCGTGTGCCCCGCGCCTGCTGCCACTCTAGGGACGTGGCCTCCTCCCCGCACCGTGCCCCCTATCAGCCACGGCCGCCGCCGCAACTTCCCCCCACGCGCCGCCTCATCGGCGCTGCTGCTGCGACGCCGCGCCAGGCGCCCGCGCGCTCGCCACCCACCAGCGTGCGCCCCTGCCGCACGCTCCCGCTCGGGCGCCCAGCGCCCGCCCCTGTGCCCGTTTAACCCGCCCCGTTAAGGCCCTATGAGCCTATGGCAAACGGGGCCCATGCCCTTAGAATGTTTAAAAAAATGAAAGAAATGAAAATAATGAATTAATTAATTAGTGAATTAATTAAGTTAATTAATTCTGTTTAGTTGATCTAATTAATTAGTTAGTTTAATTAAACAGTCATTAGATTAGTTAAACCCTAATTAGAATAAACAAGGTATGACAGCTGGGACCCACGCGTCAGTTTGATTTGGTCAACGCCCTGTTGACTGCTGACGTCATGATGACTCAGCTTACACTATTCTGGATAATGTTGATTTAAAATAATTAAATAAATTCTAAAAATAATTAAAACTTTAGAAAATCATATAAAATAATTCGTAACTCGGATGAAAAAACTTTGTACATGAAAGTTGCTCAGAACGACGAGACGAATCCGGATACGTAGCTCGTCCGTCCCGCCATGCGTACCTAGCATAGTGAACCTACAATATTTCACCTCCGGTTCATTTGTCCGAAAACGCGAAACACCGGGGATACTTTCCCGGATGTTTCCCCCTTTCGCCAGTATCACCTACTGCCGCGTTAGGGCACACCTAACATCACTCATTGTCACGTCACGCATCGTCATGCTTATGTTTGCATTGTATTTATTGTTTCTCCCCCCTCTTCTCTCCGGTAGACTACAAGACCGATGCTGCTGCTGCCCCGTTCGACTACGGAGTTGACGACCCCTCCTTCTTGCCAGAGCAACTAGGCAAGCCCTCCCCCTTGATCACCAGATATCGCCTATTCTACCCTTTATTGCTTGTACTAGAGTAGTGTAGCATGTTACTGTTTCGGTTAATCCTATTCTGTTGCATAGCCTGCCATTGTTGCTACATCCGTTGGCACCTTACCTGCAATCCTAAATGCTTAGTATAGGATGCTAGTTTATCATCTGTGGCCCTACATTCTTGTCCGTCTGCCTTGCTATACTATCGGGTCGTGATCACTTGGGAGGTGATCACGGGTATATACTATACATACATACATACATACTACACAGATGGTGACTAAAGTCGTGTCGGCTCGTTGAGTACCCGCGTTTGATTCACGGATTGGGGGATGAAAGGACATACTTTCCCGACGGCCCTTTGTGCAGATCTTTGTGGCGGAGCGACAGGGCAGGTTGAGACCACCAAGGTGAGGGGTGGGCCTGGCCCTTGTCGGCGTCCGTGGTTACTTCAAAATAACACGCTTAATGAGATCTTGGTATTTGATCTGAGTCTGGCCACTGGCCTATACGCACTAACCAACTACACGGGAACAGTTATGGGCACTCGATGTCGTGGTATCAGTTGAAGCCTTCTTGACGTCAGCGACTCAGCGGCGTGCGCCGGGTTAGACTGGAACGCCTGCCCTTGTATAAGGGAGGCTAGGTCTGCTCACCGGCCGCGTACGCAACATGCAGGTGTGCAATGGGCGATGGGCCCAGACCCCTGCGCGCATAGGATTTAGACCGACGTGTTGACCTCTCTGTTGTGCCTAGGTGGGGCTGCGAAGTGTTGATCTTTCGAGGTCGGGCATAACCCAATAAAGTGTGTTCGGCCAAAGGGGATCGAGCGTGTTGGGTTATGTGGTGCACCCCTGCAGGAAAGTTTATTTATTTGAATAGCCGTGTCCCTCAGTGAAAGGACGACCTGGAGTTGTACCTTGACCTTTTGACAACTAGAACCGGATACTTAATAAAACACACCCAGACAAGTTCCAGAGACAACCCGGTGATCGCTTTCCCATAGGGAGACGAGGGGAGGATCGCCGGGTAGGATTATGCTATGCGATGCTACTTGGAGGACTTCAGTCTACTCTCTTCTACATGCTGCAAGACGGAGGCTGCCAGAAGCATAGTCTTCGATAGGACTAGCTATCCCCCCCTCTTATTCTGGCATTTTGCAGTTCAGTCCACTGATATTGCCTCTTTACACTTATACCCATGCATAAGTAGTGTAGATCCTTGCTTGCGAGTACTTTGGATGAGTACTCGCGGTTGCTTTGCTCCATCTTTTCCCCCTTTTCCCTCTTCTTCCCAGATGCTGCAACCAGACGTTGGAGCCCAGGATCCAGATGCCACCATCGATGACGACTCCTACTACACTGGAGGTGCCTACTACTATGTGCAGGCCACTGACGACGACCAGGAGTAGTTTAGGAGGATCCCAGGCAGGAGGCATGCGCCTCTTTCGATTTGTATCCCAGTTTGTGCTAGCCATCTTATGGCAACTTGTTTAACTTATGTCTAATACTCAGATATTGTTGCTTCTGCTGACTCGTTTATGTTCGAGCACTTGTATTCGAGCCCTCGAGGCCCCTGGCTTGTAATATGATGCTTGTATGACTTATTTTACTTTTAGAGTTGTGTTGTGATATCTTCCCGTGAGTCCCTGATTTGATCGTACGCATTTGGTATGATTAGTGTATGATTGAATCGGGGGCGTCACATTCAATTTCATGATATTCAATTCATTCAACAATTTACTCATAGGATATATGTGAAGCACAAGAGTAAATGACAAGCTACTCCCAAAAGATATAAGTGAAGATCAAGCGAGTAGTTAAGTAAATAGGTAGCTAATTGTGGTCTCTCTTTTATTTAAAACTTTAAGATCTAAGTATTTTATTGAAACAACTAGAAAAACTAGACAAAATGACATTCCAAGAATAGCACAACTCATGTGAAGAAGCGAGAACTTAGGCTCAACCGATACTCACTGATAATTGTTGAAGAAGAAAGGTGGGATGCCTACAGGGGCATCCCCAAGCTTAGATGCTTGAGACTTCTTGGAATATTAGCTTGGGATTCCTTGGGCATCCCCAATCTTGAGCTTTTGTGTCTCCTTAATTCCTCTCATATCACGGTTTCCCTAAACCTCAAAAACTTCATCCACACAAAACTCAACAAGAACTCGTGAGATAAGTGAGTATAAATCAGTGCAAAACCTTATCATTCTCTACTGTATCAAATCACTAAAATTATTATTCAACATTGCATACTAAATGCCTCTGCATATTTAATAGTCCTATCCTCAAATAGAATCATTAAACAAGCAAACATATGCAAACAATGCAAACATAACAGCAATTTGTCTAAACAGAACAGTCTGTAAAGAATGCAAGATTCATCATACTTCCCTAACTCCATAAATTATGAAAAAATTACCACACTTTAGAAACTTTAGTAGATCTTATTTTGCAAATCACTTCAGCACTTTATCACATTCTGACTTTTCTAGGGAATTTTTGCGACATTGATAAACTTTCTGTTTTGAAACAGCAACTCATATACTTGCAAGATAAGCATGGCAAAGGCTATACTTGACATTCTTATTTAAATAAAAGATGCAAAACATTATTCTAAATAACATCAAGCAAATACTAACAAAATAAAATGATGCTCCAAGCAAAACACATATCTTGTGAAGAATGAAAACATAGCTCCAAGTGAGGTTACCGATAATGTTGGAGACGAAAGAGGGGATGCCTTCCGGGGCATCCCCAAGCTTGGTTTCTTGGATCTTCCTTGAATATTACGTTGAGGTGCCTTGGGCATACCCAAGCTTAGGATCTTGTCACCCATTATTCTCCTCATATTGACATCTCATCCAAAACTTGAAAACTTCAATCACACAAAACTTAACGGAACCTTGTGAGATAGGTTAGTATGATAAACAGCAAACCATTTCACTTTTGGTACTGTCAAAGACAAGATTCATAATTTTTTCCAAACAATCCCTACTGTAGCATATCATTTATACAATTTATATTGAGCAATATAAGCCATAGAAACTAGAAAACAAGCAAACTATGCATTGAAAACAAAATCTGTCAAAAACAGAACAGTCTGTAGTAATCTGTACTCAAACCATACTTCTGCTACTCCAAAAATTATGAAAGAATTAGTAACACGTGAGTAATTTGTATATTAATCTTCTGCAAAAATAATCAACTCAAAAGCACTCTTCTGTAAAAAACTGAAAAATATTTTTGTGAATGGAAAAGTTTTCGTTTTTCAGCAAGATCAAATCAACTATCACCCAACATGATCCCAAAGGCTTTACTTGGCACTTTATATTGAAACAAAGACAATAAGACATGATTACTACAGTATCCTAATCATGTGAACACACAAAAACAGTAGCTCTTCGTTTGAATATCTCCATTGGAGAGCTCCGTATTGAATTGGTCTGAATTCTAAATCAGTGAGGAAACTGAAATGGGACGAATACGAATTCACCTGTTTGGTTGTCCAGCGAATTGGCCCTTGAAATGTCTCTTAGATTTCAATACAGAATCTGGTTTGGATGACAAACTTTGGAATTGCATAGCTACATTACCAGGTTATACCTTTTTCTACATCACTAAAAAATGAAATCTAACTATGAATGAATATAGAAATAAAATAATTAAATATTCTAGAAATGCATCAGGAAACACAAATGGTGATACAACGACAATGATATTTTTTAACGATAACATAACACAAAATTTGAAACAATAACTAATAGCACGTACTCTCAAATATGGTCTTGTACATCACATAAATCACAACAATTTAGAAGATAGGTCCAAATGCTTGACATAAACAGTGTGTGACAGTACATACATAGTTCCAAGTTCAACAAGGCAGTACATACATAGTTCCAAGTTCAACATGACATAAAATAGATGGTTCGTAGTACAACAACACATAAAAGCATCGATTTTCAAGGCAACATTAGCAGCCATGTCTTCCTCATGGTAATGGGCAGCTCCTTCAGAGCTTGAAACGGGCGATCATTGAGTACCAACTTCCCGTAACATCGAAGCATATCTTCCTCTGCTAAATCAGGTATCAACCTAAGTGCATCAAGTATTTCAGTGGGTGTGGTAACCTTTGGTAGTGGAATGGGCTCAGTTGTCTTGAAAGCATCAACTAAGTCCTTCTTCATATCTCCAAGCATGCAAAGAATAGCATCACCTGTTCGCTACCTCTTTGGCGCTACTTCTGGAGAGACTTCAATCGGTTCTTCTAATGGCTCTGCAGCAATCTCAGCACCTGTCTTCGCACCCTCGCCATTAGCATGATCTTTTAAATATACGATACATATAGACTCCCAGTTCTTGATTACTTTGGTCTTGTAAGACTTTATCTCCTTGCTTGCCTTGTTAGCCTGCACAATAAACACAAACTAGTAAAGCTACTGCCTTGTTATTCTACATATGCAAACTATATATAGAATGTGTACTCATGATGCATGGTTACCTCCACATATTTATCCCAAACATCATCACTATCCATTGATAGCCTATTATTGGTCCAATCCCAGCCGAAACCACTTTGAGAAAGGATCTTGCTAACGACCTCATAGTGATGATCCAAAGTCCTCATCCTTCCACTTATGTTATCCTTTGTGATATCCTTATTGCACTTGTCCTTCACATTCCTTATGGCATGCGTGTACACATGTGGTTTCCATCCATTTTGGGCATGGTCACCCTTGTTGTGATGCTCAACTAAGACTTCAAGCAATGCATCATCCATCTCATCATCCCATGTGCAATAATTCCTCCTCCTTATAGTTACTTCTTCGGCCATGGTTCTATAAGGAAATAAAAATTGTACATAATAGAAAAAAATACAATATTAAGTTTGAGAAACAACATGAAACATAATGTCATTCATTAGTTGCCTGAAGATGATGCATATACAAAATACCACATGCTTCATCACATTAGCCACAACTAGCTATACAAAAGAATACCACCGCAGCTAGCTATACAAAAGAAGAGCACTACAGCTAGCTATACAAAAGAAGACCGCCGCAGCTAGCTATACAAAAGAAGACCACCGCCGCAGCTACATATCATACTCTCATCCTATTCCATCTCTTGTTCTCCTTGCGCCACAAGGTACTCAGCAAACATATCATCCGCTAGTTGTTGCCTAAAGTTCGACCATTCAGTAGTGACTTGCACACTTCTAATGAAGTTGTCATCATCTGGATCATCAATTGGCGCATTTGCTAATTCATTATCCACTTCAAGAAATAACAAATCATCCATGACATGCTGCCTATCCCTTGCAAAGTTGTGCAACACACAGCAAGCACTAATAATTCGAATCTGCAATGATATTTTAGTTCATAGTAAGCAATTATCATCTCACATACTGATGTTATTTAACAACATATTTTCTTTTTGTACCTGATCCTTTATGTCAAAGAAGGTTTGGGAACGCAAGATAGCCCATTTTTTCTTGAACAAGCCAAATGTTCGCTCCACTACATTCCTAGCACGAGAATGGCGCAAGTTATATAACTCTTTAGCTGTTTGAGGCTGTTGTGCACTTGCAGCCCATTCTTTTAGATGATACCGAGTGGACCTGAATGGAGCTAGAAATCCTTCTCCATTGGTATAACCAGCATCAACTAAATAATATTTCCTTATATCAATAAGTTAGTTAGCTAACAATCAAGTCAAAGAAACTACATACCAAGAGTAAGAGTCATACCCTTAGGCACAACAAAAGCATCTTGGCGGTTTGCCCTCATTGCATCACGCAAAACTCTCGAATCTGAAACTGAACCCTCCCAGCCAGGTAACACATAAAGAAACTTCATGTTCCAATCAACAACACCTAGCATGTTAGTGCTAATGGCTTGCTTTCTGTTCCTATACCTTCCTTGGTCAGCCACATCAACAAGCACGTCAATATGACAACCATCTAGTGCTCCAAGTGCATTACCAAACCACTTCCATTTGTAATCATCAGGAGCTTGAGCGGTAGAGGAAGGTAGCTTAATGAACTCCGCATGTAGAGAGAGTAGGGCGTTTAGGACAGCAGAGAAGTGTGTGCTGATGGTCCATAAAGAACGCTTGTAGGTGCCACGCAACATCCTCATCTTAATACTATGACCAACTACAAGCAAAAACATTGCAACTTTCTCTTCCACGGTCACATATACACTATCACGAAGGCCACATCTCTCCCGTAACATGGTGCAAAGGTCATGAAAGTTTCGTTTAGTTAGGCGCAATTGATCATAGCATGCCACTGCAGATCCATCATACATGCATTTAAGCAAATATTTCCTATTCCTAATCTTGTCCTCATCATCATTAAAAGTTCCTAGGTCCCTTGGTCCCCTATTCCGCTGTGTAGTAACAAAGGCTAAAGCAAGAGCACATGTTTCAACAAACAATTTAGTCAGAACAATTCTTTTCCTCTTCCATCTTTTATTTTCTTAATTTATCCACTCAACCAATTCCAATTGATCCGACATTGAGCTGTACAATTTGATTATCTAGGTTGTAAAACATTGCAACAAGACATTGCTACCTCTTTAGCACTGCGTTGGATTTCCCCGAAGAGGAGAGGATGATGCATCAAAGTAGCGTAAGTATTTCCCTCAGTTTTTGAGAACCAAGGTATCAATCCAGTAGGAGACCACGCACAAGTCCCTCGTACCTACACAAAACGGTAGCAACTCGCAACCAACACTTAGGGGTTGTCAATCCCTTCATGGTCACTTACGAGAGTGAGATCTGATAGAGAATATTTTTGGTATTTTTGATAGATAGATGCAAAGTGAAAAGTAAAAGGCAAAGTAAAAGCAAAGCAGGTAAATAAAGTGGTAGAGATTGATATGATGAGAATAGACCCGGGGGCCATAGGTTTCACTAGTGGCTTCTCTCAAGAGCATAAGTATTCTACGGTGGGTGAACAAATTACTGTTGAGCAATTGACAGAATTGAGCATAGTTATGAGTATATCTAGGCAATAATCATGTATATAGGCATCACGTCCGAGACAAGTAGATCGAAACGATTCTGCATCTACTACTATTACTACACTCATCAACCGCTATCCAGCATGCATCTAGAGTATTAAGTAAAAACAGAGTAACGCTTTAAGCAAGATGACATGATGTAGAGGGATAAATTCATGCAATATGATAAAAACCCCATCTTGTTATCCTCGATGGCAACAATACAATACATGCCTTGCAACCCTTTCTGTCACTGGGTAAGGACACCGCAAGATTGAACCCAAAGCTAAGCACTTCTCCCATTGCAAGAACTACCAATCTAGTTGGCCAAACCAAAAAGGATAATTCGAAGAGACTTGCAAAGATAACTCAATCATACATAAAAGAATTCAGAGAAGAATCAAATATTTTCCATAGATAATACTGGATCATAAACCCAAAATTCATCGGTCTCAACAAACACACCGCAAAAAGAAGATTACATCGAATAGATCTCCATGAGAGAGGGGGAGAACATTGTATTGAGATCCAAAAAGAGAGAAGAAGCCATCTAGCTACTAGCTATGGACCCGAAGGTCTGAAGTAAACTACTCACACTTCATCAGAGGGGGTATGGTGATGATGTAGAAGCCCTCCATGGTGGATGCCCCCTCCGGCGGAGCTCTGGAACAGGCCCCAAGATGGGATCTCGTGGATACAGAAGGTTGCAGCGGTGGAATTAGGTTTTTGGCTCCTGTTCTGATCGTTCGGGGATAGTAGGTATATATAGGAGGAAGGAGTACGTCGGTGGAGCGTCAGGGGGCCCACGAGGTAGGGGGGCGTGCCCAGGGGGCGCCCTCCACCCTCGTAACTGCCTCTAGCACTGCTTGGAGTAGGGTCCAAGTCTCCTGGATCACGTTCGGTTGGAAAATCACGTTCCCAAAGGTTTCATTCTGTTTGGACTCCGTTCGATATTCTGTTTCTTCGAAACACTGAAATAGGCAAAAACAACAATTCTGGGTTGGGCCTCCGGCTAATATGTTAGTCCCAAAAGTAATATAAAAGTGGAAAATAAAGCCCAATATAGTCCAAAACAGTAGATAAAGTAGCATGGAGCAATCAAAAATTAGAGATATGTTGGAGACGTATCACGCATCCCCAAGCTTAATTCCTGCTCGTCCTCGAGTAGGTAAATGATAAAAAAGAATTTTTGATGCGGAGTGATACTTTGGCATAATTTCAATATAAAACTTCTTAATTGTGATATGAATATTCAGATCCGAAAGATTCAAGACAAAAGTTCATATTGACACAAAAATAATAATACTTCAAGCATACTAATCAAAGCAATCATGTCTTCTCAAAATAACATGGCAAAAGAAAGTTCATCCCTACAAAATCATATAGTTAGGCTATGCTTCATTTTCGTCACACAAAGATGTTCCCAACTTCTATGCCCCAGATGACAAGCCAAGCAATTATTTCATACTTAAATAATCTCAAACTTTTTCAACCTTCACGCAATACATGAGCGTGAGCCATGGATATAGCACTATGGGTGGAATAGAATATGATGATGGGGATTGTGTGGAGAAGACAAAAAAGGAGAAAGTCTCACATTGACGAGGCTAATCAACGGGCTATGGAGATGCCCATCAATTGATGTCAACATGAGGAGTAGGGATTGCCATGCAACGGATGCACTAGAGCTATGAATGCTCAACAAAATAAAACTAGTGGGTGTGCATCCAAGTTGCTTGCTCACAAAGACCTAGGGCATTTGAGGAAGCCCATCGTAGGAATATACAAGCCAAGTTCTATAATGAAAAATTCCCACTAGTATGAAAAGACAACTTATGAGACTCACTATATGAGGAACAAGGTGCTACTTTGAAGCACAATATATGAGACTCGCTACATGAAGAACAAGGTGCTACTTTGAAGCACAATATATGAGACTCACTACATGAAGAACAAGGTGCTACTTTGAAGCACAAGTGTGGAAAAAGAGATAGTAGCATTGCCCTTTTTTTGGGCCTTCCTTTTTTTTGGCCTTTATCTTTTTTTTATATTTGGGCAATGCTCTAATAGTGATGATCATCACACTTCTATTGATTACAACATAAGGATTACAACTCGAAACTAGAACAAGATATGACTCTATATGAATGCCTCCGGCGGTGTACCGGGATGGTGCAATGAATCAGGAGTGACATGTATGGAAAATAATGCATGGTGGCTTTGCCACAAATACAATGTCAACTACATGATCATGCAATGGCAATATGACAAAAGTAATGTATGTCATGATGACGATGATGGAAGTTGCATGGCAATATATCTCGGAATGGCTATGGAAATGCCATGGTAGGTAGGTATGGTGACTGTTTTGAGGAAGATATAAGGAGGTTTATTTGTGATAGAGTGAATCGTATCACGGGGTTTGGATGCACTGGCGGAGTTTGCACCAACTCTCAAGGTGAGAAAGGGCAATGCACGGTACCAAAGAGGCTAGCAAAGGCGGAAAGGTGAGAGTGCGTATAATCCATGGGCTCAACATTAGTCAAAAGAACTCATATACTTATTGCAAAAATTTAGAAGTCATAAAAAATCAAGTACTACGTGCATGCTCCTAGGGGGATAGATTGGTAGGAAAAGACCATCGCTCGTCCCCGACCGCCACTCATAAGGATGCACAAGCCAGGTACACTTCATGTTTCAAATTTGTTACACAACTTTAACCATACGTGCATGCTACGGGACTTGCAAACTTCAACACAAGTATTTCTCAAATTCATAATCACCCAACTAGCACAACTTTGATATTATCACCTCCATATCTCAAAACAATTATCAAGCATCAAACTTATCTTAGTATTCAATTCACTCAAAAAGAAAGGTTCACATATCTTGAACACCAAGTATATTAACATTAAGCAAATTACCATGCTATTAACGACTCTCAAAATAATCTAAGTGAAACATGAGAGATCAATAGTTTCTTTCAAACAAATCTACCACCGTGCTCCAAAAGATATAAGTGAAGCACTAGAGCAAAAATTATCACGCTCAAAAGATATAAGGGGAGCACTATGAGCAAAACTATCAAGCTCAAAAGATATAAGTGAAGCACATAGAGTATTCTAACAAATTCTAATTCATATATGGATCTATCAAAAGGTGTGTACAGCAAGGACGATTGTGGTAGACTAACAAGCAAATACACAAATAATACAAGACTCTCCAAGCAAAACACATATCATGTGGTGAATAAAAATATAGCTCCAAGTAAATTACCGATGGAAGTGGACGAAAGAGGGGATGCCTTCCGGGGCATCCCCAAGCTTTGACTTTTTGGTG
Organism: Triticum dicoccoides; assembly: GCF_002162155.2. NCBI lineage: Eukaryota > Viridiplantae > Streptophyta > Magnoliopsida > Poales > Poaceae > Triticum > Triticum dicoccoides. Next base: position 248,095,948 of record NC_041393.1, read on the forward strand.
TCCTTGGATTATCTTGGGGGTGCCATGGGCATCCCCAAGCTTAGGCTCTTGCTACTCCTTGTTCCATAATCCATCAAAAGAATTCACCCAAAACTTGAAAACTTCATAACACAAAACTCAACAGAAATCTCATGAGCTCCGTTAGAGAAAGAAAACAAAAGACTACTTCAAGGTACTGTAATGAACTCATTCTTTATTTATATTGGTGTTAAACCTACTGTATTCCAACTTCTCTATGGTTTATAAACTATTTTACTAGCCATAGATTCATCAAAATAAGCAAACAACACACGAAAAACAGAATCTGTCAAAAACAGAACAGTCTGTAGCAATCTGTAACTAACGCAAACTTCTGAACTCTAAAAATTCTACCAAAATATTAAGTCCTGGAAAATTTGTTTATTGAACAGCAGCAAAAAGAATCGACGCAAGATCACGTTCCTGTGATTTAACAAAATTATATTCGTGCGTCCAAAGTTTCTGTTTTTCAGCAGAATCAAATCAACTATCATCGTAGGTTATCCTATAGGTTCTACTTGGCACAAACACTAATTAAAACATAAAACCACATCCAAACAGAAGGTAGATGGATTATTTATTCCTAAACAGAAGCAAAAACAAAAACACAAAATAAAATTGGGTTGCCTCCCAACAAGCGCTATCGTTTAACGCCCCTAGCTAGGCATAAAAGCAAGGATAGATCTAGGTATTGCCATCTTTGGTAGGCAATCCATAAGTGGCTCTCATGATAGATTCATATGGTAATTTTATTTTCTTTCTAGGGAAGTGTTCCATACCCTTCTTTAAGGGAAATTGGAATCTAATATTCCCTTCCTTCATATCAATAGTTGCACCAATCGTTCTAAGGAAAGGTCTACCAAGAATAATAGGACATGAAGGATTGCAATCTATATCAAGAACGATAAAATCTACGGGCACATAATTCCTATTTGCAACAATAATAACATCATTAATTCTTCCCATAGGCTTTTTAATAGTGGAATCCGAAGATGCAAGTTTAGAGAGCAATCATCAAAATCACGGAAATCTAGCAAATCACATAAAGTTTTGGGAATAGTAGAGACACTAGCACCCAAATCACATAAAGCATGAAACTCAAAATCTTTAATTTTAATTTTTATAGTAGGTTCCCACTCATCATAGAGTTTTCTAGGGATAAAAACTTTGAACTCAAGTTTTTCTTCATAAGATTGCATCAAAGCATCAACAATGTGTTCGGTAAAGGCCTTATTTTGACTATAAGCATGAGGAGAATCTAGCACAGATTGTAACAAGGAAATACAACCAATCAAAGAGCAATTTTCATAATTAAATTCCTTGAGATCCAAAATAGTGGGTTTAGCAACATCACAATTTTTATTTATTTCAGTCCTACTATCATCAAATTCATCATCAAGATCTAGAAACACCGATTTCTTAGAACGCCTTCTAGGTAAAGGAAGATCATATTCAGATTCATCAAGATTCATATTGCAAAACAAAGATTTAATGGGGGACACATCAATAACTTTTAGATCTTCATCTTGATTTTCATAGGAATTGGAAGAACACGCTTTAATAAAGGCATCTTTGGAAGCACGCATCCTAGTGGTTCTTTCCTTGCACTCATCAATGGAAATTCTCATGGCTTTGAGAGACTCATTGATATCATGCTTAGGAGTAATAGATCTAAGCTTTAAAGAATCAATTTCAAGAGAAATTCTATCAACGTTCCTAGCCAAATCATCAACTTTAAGCAATTTCTCTTCAAGCAAAGCATTAAAATTCTTTTGCAAATTCATAAACTCTTTAACACTACTCTCAAATTCAGAGGGCATATTATTAAAATTTCCATAAGAGTTGTTGTAGGAATTTCCATAATTATTAGAAGGATTACTAGGATAAGGCCTAGGATTAAAATTCCCTCTATAAGCGTTGTTTCCAAAACTATTCCTACCAACAAAATTCACATCCATAGATTCATTATTATTCTCAAGGAAAGTAGACAAAGGCATATCATTGGGATCAAGAGAAGTATTTTTAGGAGCAAACATCTTCATAAGTTCATCCATCTTTTCACTCAAAACATTGATTTCTTCAATAGCATGCACTTTTTTACTAGAAGATCTTTCGGTGTGCCATTGAGAATAATTAGCCATAATATTATCAAGCAGTTTGGTAGCATCCCCTAATGTAATTTCCATAAACGTGCCTCCCGCGGCCGAATCTAAAAGATTTCTAGAAGCAAAATTCAATCCGGCATAAAAATTGTGTATGATCATCCATAAATTCAAACCATGAGTAGGGCAATTGCGAAGCATCAATTTCATTCTTTCCAAAGATTGGGCAACATGCTCATGATCAAGTTGTTTAAAATTCATGATGTCGTTCCTAAGAGTGATAATCTTAGCGGGAGGAAAATACTTAGAGATAAAAGCATCTTTGCACTTGTTCCAAGAATCAATACTATTTTTAGGCAAAGACGAAAACCAAACTTTAGCACGATCTCTAAGCGAAAACGGAAATAACTTCAATTTGACAATATTGGTATCCGTATCTTTCTTCTTTTGCATATCACACAAATCAACAAAATTGTTTAGATGAGTAGCGGCATCTTCACTAGGAAGGCCGGCGAATTGATCTTTCATAACAAGATTCAACAAAGCGGTATTGATTTCACAAGACTCATCATTATTAAGAGGAGCAATCGGAGTACTAAGGAAATCATTATTATTGGTATTCGAGAAATCACACAACTTGGTATTATCTTGCGCCATGGCAACAAGTAATCCAACACACAAGCAAACAGAAAGGCAACGAGAAAAAGGCAAAGAGGAAAGAGAGGAGGAGATTGGGAAAGAGAGGGCAAATAAAATGGCAAGGGTGAAGTGGGGGAGAGGAAAACAAGAGGCAAATGGCAAATAATGTAATGTGAGAGATAGGGATTGCGATGGGTACTTGGTATTGTTGACTTGCTTGCGTGAGCCTCCCCAGCAACGACGCCAGAAATTCTTCTTGCTACCTCTTGAGCACTGCATTGGATTTCCCCGAAGAGGAGAGGATGATGCAGCAAAGTAGCGTAAGTATTTCCCTCAGTTTTTGAGAACCAAGGTATCAATCCAGTAGGAGACCACGCACAAGTCCCTCGTACCTACACAAAACAATAGCAACTCGCAACCAACGCTTAGGGGTTGTCAATCCCTTCATGGTCACTTACGAGAGTGAGATCTGATAGAGAATATTTTTGGTATTTTTGATAGATAGATGCAAAGTGAAAAGTAAAAGGCAAAGTAAAAGCAAAGCAAGTAAATAAAGTGGTAGAGATTGATATGATGAGAATAGACCTGGGGGCCATAGGTTTCACTAGTGGCTTCTCTCAAGAGCATAAGTATTCTATGGTGGGTGAACAAATTACTGTTGAGCAATTGACAGAATTGAGCATAGTTATGAGTATATCTAGGCAATGATCATGTATATAGGCATCACGTCCGAGACAAGTAGATCGAAACGATTCTGCATCTCCTACTATTACTCCACTCATCGACCGCTATGCAGCATGCATCTAGAGTATTAAGTAAAAACAGAGTAACGCTTTAAGCAAGATGACATGATGTAGAGGGATAAATTCATGCAATATGATAAAAAACCCATCTTATTATCCTCGATGGCAACAATACAATACGTGCCTTGCAACCCTTTCTGTCACTGGGTAAGGACACCGCAAGATTAAACCCAAAGCTAAGCACTTCTCCCATTGCAAGAACTACCAATCTAGTTGGCCAAACCAAATAGGATAATTCGAAGAGACTTGCAAAGATAACTCGATCATACATAAAACAATTCAGAGAAGAATCAAATATTTTCCATAGATAATACTGGATCATAAACCCACAATTCATCGGTCTCAACAAACACACCGCAAAAAGAAGATTACATCGAATAGATCTCCACGAGAGAGGGGGAGAACATTGTATTGAGATCCAAAAAGAGAGAAGAATCCATCTAGCTACTAGCTATGGACCCGAAGGTCTGAAGTAAACTACTCACACTTCATCAGAGGGGCCATGGTGATGATGTAGAAGCCCTCCATGGTGGATGCCCCCTCCGGTGGAGCTCCGGAACAGGCCCCAAGATGGGATCTTGTGGATACAGAAGGTTGCGGCGGTGGAATTAGGTTTTTGGCTCCTATTCTGATCGTTCGGGGATACGTAGGTATATATAGGAGGAAGGAGTACGTCGGTGGAGCGTCAAGGGGCCCACGAGGTAGGGGGCGCGCCCAAGGGGGGCGCCCTCCACCCTCGTGACCGCCTCTGGCACTGCTTGGAGTAGGGTCCAAGTCTCCTGGATCACGTTCGGTTGGAAAATCACGTTCCCGAAGGTTTCATTCCATTTGGACTCCGTTTGATATTCCGTTTCTTCGAAACACTGAAATAGGCAAAAAAAAAACAATAATTCTGGGTTGGGCCTCCGGTTAATAGGTTAGTCCCAAAAGTAATATAAAAGTGGAAAATAAAGCCCAATATAGTCCAAAACAGTAGATAAAGTAGCATGGAGCAATCAAAAATTATAGATACGTTGGAGACGTATCAGACATCACATGCACAAATGCATAGAAAACATAGGGGATTTCTGCCATATACCTTCACTTGGCCTGCAGATTGACGCACAGTTAACAGATCTGCACAATATATAAACAAAAAAATTAGTTAAAACAGAGAAGAGAAAGGGAATGAACCAAGTTACATGTACAAGACTGGACAAAGTAAATCCTGCTGCTTCCTGAGTGACTGTGTCCAGAGGGAGAAGGTAGAGCACGAGGCTGACTGGCAAGAGGGAGAAGGAAGAGCACCAGGCGGATTGGCCAGAGGAGACCTGCGCCTCCGTGACCGAAGCCCTAGTGCTGGCTGTCGTGGTTCTGTTGTGCCTGCTGTGGTGCTGGTGGTTGGGGACGTGGATAACGGGAGGAGGGAACCAGAAAGAGGTGGACTGGAGGACCGGCGCCTCCGCCGCCGCGGTCCTGCTGTGGCCGCTGCCTAGGTCCTCGTGGTGGCCCTCGAGATGCGAACGGGGATGGGAATGAGACGAAGGAGCAGGGAAGGAGATGGGAAGAGGGAGTGGGGCCGAATCGGACCTCGGTGCGGCCGCGGAGATCCGTGGGACTCGCCGCCGAGCTCCCTGGTGGTGGCGGCCGAGCTCCCTGGTGGTCGCCGTTGTTCCTCCCCTTCTTTTCTTTTTGCCCGAGGAGGGAGGGGATAAGGCAGCGAGGGGGTATGTTTTGCGGGAAAGGCCAATTCGGACCAAATCGGAGCGCCAAGGCTCTGTATCGTGGAACGACGGTTTGGTGGGAGGGAATACAGCGCTAAATTTGGGTCTCGTTTCCAAGCGACAATTCAGACGGCAGCCAAACAGCTAAATTGGAATTTGGAGAATACCAATTCCATTTCAGGCATCTCAATTGGGACATCCAAACGCAGTGTACGTAAAAGTGTTAGGTTGTCTCCCAACAAGCACTTTTCTTTAATGCCTTTTAGCTAGGCATGATGATTTCAATGATGCTCGCATAAAATAAAAGAGTTGAAACATAACAAGAGCATCATGAAACACATGGCAAGCACATTTAAGTCTAACCCACTTCCTATGCATAGGGATTTTGTGAGCAAACAATTTATGTGAACAAGAATCTACTAGCATAGGAAGGCAAAACAAGTGCAACTTAAAAACTTTCAACATAAAGAGAGGAAACTTGATAGTATTGAGATATGTAGAAGCATATGTTCCTCTCTCATAATAATTTTCAGTAGCATCATGAATGAATTCAACAATATAGATATCACATAAAGTATTCTTTTCATGATACGTAAGCATAGAATTTACACTACTCTCCACATAAGCAAATTTATTCTCATGAATAGTAGTGGGAACAAACTCAACAAAATAACTATCATGGGATTGAAAATTAAAATCATGATGAAAAGTTTCATGGTTATAATTATTCTTTATAGCATACATGTCATCACCATAATCATCATAGATAGCAACTTTGTTCTCATAATCAATTGAAGCCTCTTCCAAAATAGTGGATTCATCACTAAATAAAGTCATGACCTTTCCAAATCCACTTTTTCAATATTGTAACAAGACTCAACACCCTCCAAAATAGTGGGATCATTACCTAGAGTTGACACTCTTCCAAACCCATTTTCATCAATATAATCATCATAAATAGGAGGCATGCAATCATTATAACAAATTTGCACATCAAATCTTGGGGGACTAAAATTATCATCTTCATCAAACATAGCATCCCCAAGCTTATGGCTTTGCATATCGTTAGCATCATGGATATTCAAAGAGTTCATACCAACAATATTGCAATCATGTTCATCATTCAAAGATTTTTTGTCAAACATTTTATAGAATTCTTCCTCTATCAATTGAGCACAATTTTTCTTTCCATCATTTTCATGAAAGACATTATAAAGATGAATTATGATGCAACCTCAGTTCCATTTTTTGTAGTTTTCTTTCATAAACCAAACTAGTGAAAAAACAAGAAACTAAAAGATTCGATTGAAAGATCTAAAGATATACCTTCAAGCATTCACCTCCCCGGCAATGGCGCCAGAAAAGAGCTTGATGTTTACTGCTCAACTTTATTCTTGTAGACACATGTTGGGCCTCCAAGCGCAGAGTTTTGTAGGACAGTAGCAATTTTCCCTTAAGTGGATGACCTAAGGTTATCAATCTATGGGAGGCATAGGATGAATATAGTCTCTCTCAAACGACCCTGCAACCAAATACAAGAAATCTCTTGTGTTCCCAACACACCCAATACAATGGCAAATTGTATAGGTGCACTAGTTTGGCGAAGATATGGTGATAAAAGTGTAATATGGATGGTAGAAATATATTTTTATAATCTGAATAAATAAAAGCAGCAAGGTAGCAAATAGTAAATGGGCACAAAAATGGTATTGCAATGCTTGAAAATGAGGCCTAGGGTCCGTACTTTCGCTAGTGCAATCTCTCAACAGTGCTAATATAATTGGATCATATAACCATCCCTCAACGTGCAATGAAGAATCACTCCAAAGTTCTTATCTAGCAGAGAACATAAGAAGAAATTGTTTGCAGGGTACGAAACCTCCTCAAAGCTATTATTTTCGATCAATCTATCCTAGAGTTCGTACTAAAATAACAGCAAGCTATTCTTTCCATCGATCTAATTAAGAGTTCATACTAAAATAACACCATATGATACATATCAACCAACTCTAATGTCACCTATATACCCCAATGTCACCGCGAGTACCCATGAGTTAATTATACGATATGCATCAAACAATTTCAGATTCATAATACTCAATCCAATACAAAGAACCTCAAAGAGTGCCCCAAGATTTCTACCGGAGAAATAAAGACAAGAACGTGCATCAACCCCTATGCATAGACTACCCCAATGTCACCTCGGGAATCCGTGAGTTGAGTGCCAAAACATATATCAAGTGGATCAATATGATACCCCGTTGTCACCATGAGTATTCATTTACAAGACATATATCAAGTGCTCTTAAATCCATAAAAGTATTCAATCCGATAAAACGAAATCTCAAAGGGAAAACTCAATTCATCACAAGATAGAGAGGGGAAAACACCATATAATCCAACTACATTAACAAAGCCAGTGATACATCAAAATCATTCCATCTCAAGAATACGAGAGAGAGAGAGATTAAACACATAGCTACTTGTACAAACCCTCAGCCCCGAGGGTGGACTACTCCCTCCTCATCATGGTGGCCGCCGAGATGATGAAGATGGCCAACGGAGATGATTCCCCCTCCGGCAAGGTGCCGAAACAGGGTCTAGATTGGTTTTCGGTGGCTATAAAGCCTTGCGGCGACAGAACTTTTTTGGGGAACGTAGTAATTTCAAAAAAATTCCTACGCACACGGAAGATCATGGTGATGCAAAGCAAAAAGAGGGGAGAGTGTTGTCCACATACCCTCGTAGACCAAAAGTGGAAGCATTAGCACAACGCGGTTGATGTAGTCGTACGTCTTCACGATCCGACTGATCAAGTACCGACCGCACGGCACCTCCGAGTTCAGCACACGTTCAGCTCGATGATGTCCCTCGAACTCCGATCCAGTCGAGCTTTAAGGGAGAGTTCCGTCAGGATGACGTCGTGGTGACGATGATGATGTTCTACCGATGCAGGGCTTCGCCTAAGCACCGCTACGATATTATCGAGGTGGAATATAGTGGAGGGGGGCACCGCACACGGCTAATAGATCTCAAGGATCAATTGTTGTTGTGTCTAGAGGTGCCCCCCTGCCCTCGTATATAAAGGAGCAAGGGGGAGGGGGAGGCCGGCCAGGAGGGGACGCGCCAGGAGGAGTCCTACTCCCACTGGGAGTAGGACTCCCTCCTTTCCTTGTCCAAGTAGGAGAGGGGAAGGAAGGGAAGGAGAAGGAGAAGGAAGGAGAGGGAGGAAAAAGAGGAAATGGGGGACGGCCCCCTAATCCAATTCTGTTTGCGGTAGGGGGGCCGCGCGCCCTGCCTCCTCTCTTCCACCACTTGGCCCATGAGGCCCATTGCTTCTTCCTCGTATTCCCGTAACTCCTCGGTACCCCCGAAAATACCCGAATCACTGAACCTTTCCGATGTTCGAATATAGTCGTCCAATATATCGATCTTTATGTCTCGACCATTTCGAGTCTCCTCGTCATGTCCCCGATCTCATCTGAGACTTCGAACTACCTTCGGTACATCAAAATACATAAACTCATAATATAGTCGTCACCTAACTTTAAGCGTGCGGACCCTACGGGTTCGAGAACTATGTAGACATGACCGAGACACGTCTCCGGTCAATAACCAATAGCGGAACCTGGATGCTCATATTGGCTCCCACATATTCTACGAAGATCTTTATCGGTCAAACCGCATAAAAACATATGTTGTTCCCTTTGTCATCGGTATGTTACTTGCCCGAGATTTTATTGTCGGTATCTCAATACCTAGTTCAATCTCGTTACTGGCAAGTCTCTTTACTCGTTATGTAATGCATCATTCCGTAACTAACTTATTAGTTACATTGCTTGCAAGGCTTATAGTGATGTGCATTACCGAGAGGGCCCAGAGATACTTCTCCAACAATCGGAGTGACAAATCCTAATCTTGAAATACGCCAACTCAACATGTACCTTCGGAGACACCTGTAGAACTTCTTTATAATCACCCAGTTATGTTGTGACGTTTGGTAGCACACGAAGTGTTCCTCCGGTAAACGGGAGTTACATAATCTCATAGTTGTAGGAACATGTATAAGTCATGAAGAAAGCAATAGCAACGTACTAAACGATCAAGTGCTAAGCTAACGGAATGGGTCAAGTCAATCACATTATTCTCTTAATGATGTGATCCCGTTAATCAAATGACAACTCATGTCTATGGCTAGGAAACACAACCATCTTTGATCAATGAGCTAGTCAAGTAGAGGCATACTAGTGACACTATGTTTGTCTATGTATTCACACATGTATTATGTTTCCAGTTAATACAATTCTAGCATGAATAATAAACATTTATAATGAAATAAGGAAATAAATAATAACTTCATTATTGCCTCTAGGCCATATTTCCTTCAGTCTCCCACTTGCACTAGAGTCAATAATCTAGTTCACATCACCATGTGATTTAACACCAATATTCACATCTGTATGTGATTAATACCCATAGTTCACATCGTCATGTGATCAACACCAAAAAGGTTTTACTAGAGTCAATAATCTAGTTCACATCGTTTTGTGATTAAGAACCAAAGATTACTAAGGTATGATCATGTTTTGCTCGTGAGAGAAGTTTAGTCAACGGGTCTGTCACATTTAGAGCCGTATGTATTTTGCAAATATTCTATGTCTACAATGCTCTACACGGAGCTACTCTAGCTAATTGCTCCCACTTTCAATATGTATCCAGATTGAGACTTAGAGTGATCTGGATTGGTGTAAAAGCTTGCATCGTTGTAACTTTTTACGACGAGCTCTTTTATCACTTCCATTATCGAGAAATATTTCCTTAGTCCACACTAAGGATATTCTTGACCGATGTCCAGTGATCTACTCTTAGATCAAAATTGTACTCCCTTGCCAAACTCGGAGCAAGGTATACAATAGGTCTGGTACACAACATAGCACACTTTATAGAACCTATGACTGAGGCATAGGGAATGACTTTTCATTCTCTTTCTATTTTCTGCCATGGTTGGGTTTTGAGTCTTACTCAACTTCACTCCTTGGAACACAGGCAAGAACTCCTTTGTCTGTTCCATTTTGAACTACTTCAAAATCTTATCAAGGTATGTACTCATTGAAAAATCTTATCAAGCGTCTTGATCTATCTCTATAGATCTTTGATGCTCAATGTGTAAGCAGCTTCACCGAGGTCTTTATTTGAAAAACTCTTATTCAAGTATCCTTTTATGCTTTCCAGAAAAATTCTACATTATTTCTGATCAACAATATATTCACATATACTTATCAGAAATGTTGTAGTGCTCCCACTCACTTTCTTGTAAATACAGGCTTCTCCAAAAGTCTGTATAAAACCATATGATTTGATCAACTCATTAAAGCATATATTCTAACTCTGAGATGCTTGCACCAGTCCATAGATGGATCGCTGGAGCTTGCACATTTTGTTAGCACTTTTAGGATTGACAAAACCTTCTGGTTGCATCATATACAACTCTTCTTCCAGAAATCCATTCAGGAATGCAGTTTTGACATCCATTTGCCAAATTTCATAATCATAAAATGCGGCAATTGCTAACATGATTCGGACAAACTTAAGCATCGCTACGGGTGAGAAGGTCTCATCGTAGTCAACCCCTTGAACTTGTCGAAAACTTTTCGCAACAAGTCGAGCTTTGTATATAGTAATACTACTATCAGTGTCCATCTTCCTCTTGAAGATCCATTTATTCTCTATGGATTGCCGATCATCGGGCAAGTCCACCAAAGTCCACACTTTGTTCTCATACATGGATCCCATCTCAGATTTCATGGCCTCAAGCCATTTTGCGGAGTCTGGGCTCATCATCGCTTCCTCATAGTTCGTAGGTTCGCCATGGTCAAGTAACGTGACCTCCAGAATAGAATTATTGTACTACTCTGGTGCGGATCTTACTCTAGTTGACCTACGAGGTTTGGTAGTAACTTGATCTGAAGTTTTATGATCAATATCATTAGCTTCCTCACTAATTGGTGTAGGCGTCACAGAAACAGATTTCTGTGATGAACTACTTTCCAATAAGGGAGCAGGTACAGTTACCTCATCAAGTTCTACTTTCCTCCCACTCACTTCTTTCGAGAGAAACTCCTTCTCTAGAAAGGATCCATTCTTAACAACGAATGTTTTGCCTTCGGATCTGTGATAGAAGGTGTACCCAATAGTTTCCTTTGGGTATTCTATGAAGACGCGCTTCTCTGATTTGGGTTCGAGCTTATCAGGTTGAAACTTTTTCACATAAGCATCACAACTCCAAATTTTAAGAAACGACGGCTTAGGTTTATTGCTAAACCATAGTTCATACGGTGTTGTCTCAATGGATTTTAGATGGTGCCCTATTTTAACGTGAATGCAACTATCTCTAATGCATAACCCCAAAACAATATTGGTAAATCGGTAAGAAACATCATTGATCGCACCATACCAAATAAAGTGCGATTATGACGTTCGTACACACCGTTATGCTGTGGTGTTCCAGGTGGCATGAGTTTGTGAAACCATTCCATATTATTCTAACTGAAGGCCAAACTCGTAACTCAAATATTCATCTCCACGATCAGATCATAGAAACTTTATTTTCTTGTTACGATGATTTTCCACTTCACTCTGAAATTATTTGAACCTTTCAACTGTTTCAGACTTATGTTTCATCAAGTAGATATACCCATATCTGCTCAAATCATCTGTGAAGGTCAGAAAATAACGATACCTGCCACGAGCCCTAATACTCATTGGTCTAAATACATCAGTATGTATTATTTCCAACAAGTCAGTAGCTCGTTCCATTGTTCCGGAGAACGGAGTTTTAGTCATCTTGCCCAAAAGGCACGGTTCGCAAGCATCAAATGATTCATAACCAAGTGATTTTGAAAATCCATCTTTATGGAGTTTCTTCATGCGCTTTACACCGATATGACCCAAACGGCAGTGCCACAAATAAGTTGCACTATCATTATTAACTTTGCACCTTTTGGCATCAATATCATGAATATGTGTATCACTACGATCGAGATCCAACAAACTATTTTCATTGGGTGTATGACCATTGAAGGTTTTATTCATGTAAACAGAACAACAATTATTCTCTGACTTTAAATGAATAGCCATATTGCAATAAACATGATCAAATCATATTCATGCTCAACACAAACGCCAAATAACATTTATTTAGGTTTAACACTAATCCCGAAAGTATAGGGAGTGTGTGATGATGATCATATCAATCTTGGAACCACTTCCAACACACATAGGCACTTCACCCTCAACTAGTCTCTGTTTATTCTGTAACTCCTATTTTGAGTTACTAATCTTAGCAATCGAACAAGTATCAAATACTCAGGGGCTACTATAAACACTAGTAAGGCACACATCAATAACCTGTATATCAAATATACCCTTGTTCACTTTGTCATCCTTCTTATCCACCAAATATTCAGGGCATTTCTGCTTCCAATTACCATTTCCTTTGCAGTGTAAGCACTCAGTTTCAGGCTTTGGTCCAGCTTTGGGATTCTTCGCGGGAGTGACAACTTGCTTGTCATTCTACTTGAAGTTCCCTTTCTATCCCTTTGCCCTTTTCTTGAAACTAGTGGTCTTGTCAATCATCAACACTTGATGCTCTTTTCTTGATTTCTACCTTTGTCGATTTCAACATCACGAAGAGCTTGGGAATCGTTTTCGTCGTCCCTTGCATACTATAGTTCATCATGAAGTTTTAGTAACTTGGTGATGGTGACTAGAGAACTCTGTCAATCACTATCTTATCTGGAAGATTAACTCCCACTTGATTCAAGTGATTGTAGTACCCAGACAATCTAAGCACATGCTCACTAGTTGAGCAATTCTCCTCCATCTTTTAGCTATAGAACTTGTTGGAGACTTCATATCTCTCAGCTCGGGTATTTGCTTGTAATATTAACTTCAACTCCTGGAACATCTCATATAGTCCATGATGTTCAAAACGTCTTTGAAGTCCCATTTCTAAGCCGTTAAGCATGGTGCACTAAACTATCAAGTAGTCATCATATTGAGCTAGCCAAACGTTCATAATGTTCTGCATCTGCTCCTACAATAGGTCTGTCACCTAGCGGTGCATCAAGAACATAATTCTTCTGTGCAGTAATGAGGATAAACCTCAGATCACGGGTCTAATCCGCCATTGGTACCAATATCTTTCAACATAGTTTTTCTCTAGGAACATATCAAAAATAAACATAGGTGTGACGCCCCTGATTCAATCGTACACTAATCATGCACGCAAACGTGTACGATCAAGATCAGGGACTCACGGGAAGATATCACAACACAACTCTAAAAACATAAATAAGTCATACAAGCATCATAATACAAGCCAGGGGCCTCGAGGGCTCGAATGCAAGTGCTCGATCATAGACAAGTCAGCAGAAGCAACAATATTTGAGTACAGACATAAGTTAAACAAGTTTGCCTTAAGAAGGCTAGCACAAACTGGGATATAGATCGCAAGAGGCGCAGGCCTCCTGCCTGGGATCCTCCTAAACTACTCCTGGTCGTCGTCAGCAGCCTGCACGTAGTAGTAGGCACCTCCGGTGTAGTAGGAGTCATCATCGACGGTGGCGTCTGGCTCCTGGGCTCCAGCATCTGGTTGCGACAACCAGGTAGAAGGGAAAGGGGGAAAAGAGGGAGAAAAGCAACCGTGAGTACTCATCCAAAGTACTCGCAAGTAAGGATCTACACTACATATGCATGGCTATATGTGTAAAGAGGCAATATTGGTGGACTGAACTGCAGAATGCCAGAATAAGAGGGGGATAGCTAGTTGATACGTCTCCGTCGTATCTACTTTTCCAAACACTTTTGCCCTTGTTTTGGACTCAACTTGTATGATTTGAATGGAACTAACCCGGACTGACGCTGTTTTCAGCAGAACTGCCATGGTGTTGTTTTTTGTGCAGAAAATAAAAATTCTCGGAATGTCCTGAAACTCCACGGAACACCTTAGAAAAAATAAAGAAAAATCCTTGCAAAAGATGAAGACCAGGGGGCCCACACCCTGCTCACGAGGGTGGGGTGCCCCCCCTGGGCGCGCCCCCCTACCTCGTGGGCCCCCTGGTGGCCCTCCGACGCCAACTCCAACTCCATATATTGGCTTTCGGGGAAAAATCAGAGAGAAGAAATCATCGTGTTTTACGATACGGAGCCGCCGCCAAGCCCTAATGTCTCTCGGGAGGGCTGATCTGGAGTCCGTTCAGGGCTCTGGAGAGGGGGATTCGTCGTCGTCGTCATCATCAACCATCCTCCATCACCATTTTCATGATGCTCACCGCCGTGCGTGAGTAATTGCATTATAGGCTTGCTGGACGGTGATGGGTTGGATGAGATTTATCATGTAATCGAGTTAGTTTTGTTAGGGTTTGATCCCTAGTATCCATTATGTTCTGAGATTGATGTTGCTATGACTTTGCTATGATTAATGCTTGTCACTAGGGCCTGAGTGCCATGATTTCAGATCTGAACCTATTATGTTTTCATGAATATATGTGTGTTCTTGATCCTATCTTACAAGTCTATAGTCACCTACTATGTGTTATGATCCGGCAACCCCGAAGTGACAATAATCGGGACCACTCCTGGTGATGACCATAGTTTGAGGAGTTCATGTATTCACTATGTGCTAATGCTTTGTTCTGGTTCTCTATTAAAAGGAGGCCTTAATATCCCTTAGTTTCCAATAGGACCCCGCTGCCACGGGAGGGTAGGACAAAAGATGTCATGCAAGTTCTTTTCCATAAGCATGTATGACTATATACGGAATACATGCCTACATTACATTAATGAACTGGAGCTAGTTCTGTGTCACCCTATGTTATGACTGCTACTTGATGAACCACATCCGGCATAATTATCCATCACTAATCCGGTGCCTACGAGTTTTCCATATACTGGTTTACACTTATTTACTTTTCCGTTGCTACTGTTACAATCACTACAAAATACCAAAAACATTACTTTTGCTGTCTTTACTTTTGTTACCGTTACCACTACTATCATATTAGCTTGCTACTAAACACTTTGCTGCAGATACTAAGTTTCCAGGTGTGGTTGAATTGACAACTCAGCTGCTAATACTTGAGAATATTCTTTGGCTCCCCTTGTGTCGAATCAATAAATTTGGGTTGAATACTCTACCCTCAAAAACTATTGCAATCCCCTATACTTGTGGGTTATCAAGACTATTTTCTTGCGCCGTTGCCGGGAAGCATAGCTCTATTCTTTGAGTCACTGGGGATTTATATTTGCTGGACTCTATGAAGAATATGAAAGATGATCGAACTACTATTTTGTCCTCAACTACGAGGGGAGGTAAGGGACTGCCATCTAGCCTCGCACTAGATTGCCCTTCTGTTATGAGTAAGTTTGCGACACCTAAACTTACTACTGCTATTGATTCTGATATGTCGCATGTTATTGATGATGCCACTTCTGCTATGCATGATACTTATGATGAAACTACTTCTATGCTTGATACTACTGTGCCACTTGGTGAATTTCTTGATGAGCAAATTGCTAGGTCTAGAGAAAGAGAAATTATTGAACCTGAACACGATGATGTTAGTGATGATGAACCTATGCCTTCTATTCCTGAGGGTTATCTTTTTGATGTTGAATCTTCTGCAGCTATTTTTGCTTGCCTGGATAGACGTGAACTTAAGAGGTTGCTAGTTAAATGGAGTAAAGAATCTTTTAGAGGTAGAATGAAACCCGACCCTGCTTTTGTTACTTCACCTGTCTGTGTGCCTGATCAGGATTATTATGATTTTTCTGTTGATCCAGATATAATTACTTTGGTTGAATCTGATCTTTTATGGCTATGAATCTGAAACTGTTGTGGCACATCTTACTAAGTTAAATGATATAGATGCCCTGTTTACTAATAATGAGAGATCGCGCTACCTTTATTTACTTAAGATGTTTCTGTTCTCATTAAAGGGTGATGTTAAGATTTGGTATAATTCTCTTGATCCTGGTTGTGTACAAAGTCCCCAGGATATGATTTATTACTTCTCTGCTAAATATTTCCCCGCTCATAAGAAACAAGCTGCTTTGAGGGAAATATACAATTTTGTGCAAAGTGAGTCTCCCACAAGCTTGGGGGAGGCTTCTCAAGTTACTTAATGCTTTGCCTGATCATCCTCTTAAGAAACCTGAAATATTTGATATCTTTTATAATGGACTAACTGATCCTTCCAGAGATTACCTGGATAGTTGTGCTGGTTCTCTTTTCAGGGAAAGAACACCGGATGACGCTGAAATTCTATTGAATAATATGTTGGCTAATGAAAATAATTGGGCACCTCCCGAGCTACCTCCTGAGCCAGTTTCTGAGCCAATTACTGAGCCTATTCCTAAACCAACTCCTAAGAAGAGAGGTGTTTTATTTCTCAGTCCTGAAGATATGCAAGAGCCAAAGAAATCTATGAAAGAAAAAGGTATTAAAGCTGAAGATGTCAAGAATTTACCTCCTATTGAAGAAATACATGGTATTAATTTACCGCCTGTTGAAGAAGTATATGATCTCAATTACTTATTTAATGAAGAACCTCCTGATATCCCGACACAGGTAGTAAAGGTAAATTCTCTCTATAGATTTGATAAAGCTGAAGTCCCTCCTACTAAAATTGCTAGTCAGTGCTTGGATGAGTTTGATGACTTTATGTTTAAGCAAGATGCTTTTAATGCTTATTTTGGTAGACAATTAAAACATAATACCTTTATGATTAAATGCTTGGGTGATTATATGGCTGATATTAGAGGTGAACTTAAACTTGTTAGCAAGCATGCTTCTATGGTTACCACTCAAGTAGAACACGTACTTAAAGCTCAGAAAGAAGTGCTTGATGAAATGAATAGTAAGAAAAATGATTATGCTGTTAGAGTGGCTACTAGAACTGGTAGAATGACTCAGGAACCTTTGTATCCTGAAGGCCACCCTAAGAGAATCGAGCAAGATTCTCAGAGAAACAATATTGATATACCTAGTTCTTCTAAGAGGAAGAAAAAGAAAAATGATAGGACTTTGCAAACTTCTAGTGAACCTATCGCTGAACCACCTGAGAATCCAAATGATATCTCTGTTTCTGATGCTGAAACACAATCAGGTGATGAACATGAACCTAGTGATAATATTAATGATAATTTTCATGTTGACGCTCAACCTAGTAATGATAATGATGTAGAAGTTGAACCTGCTGTTGATCTTGATAACCCACAATCAAAGAATCAACTTATGATAAAAGAGATTTTGTTGCTAGGAAACACGGTAAAGAAAGAGAACCATGGGTTCAGAAACCCATGCCTTTTCCTCCAAAACCATCCAAGAAAAAGGATGATGAGGATTTTGAGCGCTTTGCTGAAATGATTAGACCCATCTTTTTGCGTATGCGATTAACTGATGTGCTCAAAACAAATCCTTATGCTAAGTATATGAAGGATATTATTACTAATAAAAGAAAGATACCTGAAGCTGAAATTTCCACCATGCTTGCTAATTACACTTTTAAGGGTGGAATACCAAAGAAACTTGGAGATCCCGGAGTGCCTACTATACCATGCTCCATTAAAAGAAGTTATGTTAAAACTGCTTTATGTGATCTTGGAGCCGGTGTTAGTGTTATGCATCTCTCTTTATATCGTAGACTTGACTTGAATAAGTTGACACCTACTGAAATATCTTTGCAAATGGCTGATAAATCAACTGCTATACCTGTCGGTATTTGTGAGGATGTGCCTGTTGTAGTTGCAAACGTTACTATTTTAACGGACTTTGTTATTCTTGATATTCCCGAGGATGATAGTATGTCTATTATTCTTGGAAGACCTTTCCTTAACACTGCAGGGCCCGTTATTGATTGCACCAAAGGCAATGTCACTTTTCATGTTAATGGCAATGAGCACACGGTGCATTTTCCGAGGAAACAACCTCAAGTTTATAGTATCAACTCTATTGGAAAAGTTCCGTCGATTATATTTGGAGGTTTTGAATTTCCTCTCCCTAGTGTCAAGAAAAAGTATGATATTCTTATTGTTGGGGATTTTCATATCCCCGTTGAGGTAACTTAGTATCATTCGAAATTTCTCCGGTTCCGGGATTATTCGGAATGAGTTTGTTAACAAGACTTGATCAACCTTGTTAGTGGGTTCATTTTGATGATCGCGAGATGGATGAAACTAGAAGCACAACCTTCTATACCTTCTTTATATTTTCTGTTATTTAGTAGAAATAAAGTAAAATAATATTTTTCTGTCTGTTTCCTGACTTATCCGTGCAATATAAAAATATCCCGAAAATAAAAGTCCTCAGAATGCCATGCCAATTTAGTATGATTTTTTCGGGATTATTTGAGAATTTATTGTGCAAAAATTACCACGGGGGGAGCTGCCACCTGGCCACGAGGGTGGAGGTCACGCCCTACCCCCCTGGGCGCGCCCCCTGCCTCGTGGGCCCACGGTGGCCCTCCTCCACTTATTCCTGCACCCATCTTCTTCCTCTGCCTCACACAAACACGAAAAACCAACTCAAGCACGAGTTCCAACCTCCGTTGTTGTGATTTTCGATATCCTTGCTCAAAGCACCTTTCGCAAAACTGCTTGGGGAGATTGTTCCTTGGTATGTGACTCCTCCATTGGTCCAATTAGTTTTTGTTCTAGTGCTTTATTCTTTGCAAATTTGTGTTGCATAGGTGACCATGTTCTTGAGCTTGCATGTCAAATTTATATGGTCCCAAGTAGTTCCAATGCTTTATATAGGCTCTAGGCACTTGTGGGAGTTGTTGCTATCAATTTTATTGAAACTGGTTCACTTTTATTTGAAGTTACTAAAAATTTCAGAAATTTTTCAGAGGAAACAATATGCTTAGGAGGATGTTCCAAGGTGGTCCTTCAAGGAAGCAAGGTCCCAGACTTGCAATACGTGATGCTGATGAGGAACCACCAAGAGACGCTCCTGTGAGGCCTTGTGAATGGCCGTCGGAAAATTTTATGAATCAAGTGGGAATCAAAGAAGAGTTTAGCGCATATTTGAGTAACGCCGGTCTTGAGGACTTTGAAGCTGACAAATGCCCCCAGTATTATGATCTCACAAGTTCATTTGTGAGGAGGTTTGAGTTTTTAACTTCGCGAAATTCTCTTTCAGTCATGTTTGACCTTTATGATAAATCTTATACCATGGACTTAGAGGATTTTACTTCTGCTTGCAAACTTCCATCTTGGGGTAATGTCAGGGATCCCCCTAAATATGAATATAGAGACTTTCTTGCTAGAATAACTGTGGGGGAATCTAGAGATATAACGCAACCTACTATAGGGAGCAATCACTTTCCTGCTATACATTATTTTGCTCTCTTCATAGGTAGATGCATAAATGCTAAGGATGGAGCATGTCACATGTGTGTCCCTGATCTCGGTATTCTCAGGAGTGCTGTGTTAGGAGACCAATCTTATCATTTGGGAGCCATAGTAGCTCACAGGTTGCATCAGAATAGACATAGCGGAGATTTCTTTGGAGGAATTTATGCAACCCGCTTAGCTAATTTTCTTGAGGTAGACATTCGTGAGGGTGACATGGAGTTACCCCCTTATTATTTAGATTTTGATTCTATGGTTTCCCATCAGTTTGTTGAGAGGACTGAACCACCTTTCTAGTATCGACTAATTTTTGACAGACGTCGTGTAGTCCGTATTGCTCTTCCTGCTCCTGATTTCTTTGAATCACAGGCAAAAAGAAGATATATTATTACCAGAGAGGAGGCAGATGAGTACGAAAGGAGAGTGGAGGCTGCTCGACTCCACGCTACAGCTCAGGCGGTGGTAGCCGCTGCGTCACGGTACGACCCCAGCTTCACCTACGGATATCCGCCAGGCCATCCCTGGCAATAGACCAACTTAGGCCAAAAGCCTAAGCTTGGGGGAGTACGTATTTCCCACCGACATTACATTTATGTTCACACACACACTCATTGCTATATGTCGGTGCTCATACTCTTTCATTGTATTATCCATGCTACTTTAATTTTCTTTTCCTGCTTTCTTCTTGTGTGTTTGATAAACCTTAAGAAAAAAATCAAAAAAATTAGTTAGTTTACTTTCCATGCTTTTAGTAGAATTAAAAAGAAAACCCAAAAATATTTCCCGTTCTTCTTTTTACTTGTTGGGAGCTTTCCCGTGTAAATAGTTTTTATTTCTTTTCCTTTCTTTGGGGGTCGAGAAGACCATATTGAAAATGCTTAGTGGCTCTTATATGCATGATTGATTATTTAAACCTAGAGCCCATATTACTTGTCTTCTCTCTTGAGTTGAATGCTTGCAGATTCCAGCTTAGTCCAATGCACGTGCACTCTTATTATTATACACACCATTCGGTCATGCAAGTGAAAGGCAATAATGATGATATATGATGGACTTATTGGGAAGAGAAAAGCTGGTATGAACTCGACCTCTTTTGTTTTTGTAAATATGATGATTCATCGTTCCTGATTCAGCTATTATGAAGTAAACATATTTGCAATGACATTTAGAGATTATAGTTGCTTGTGCCATGCTTGATTAGCTATGAGTTATAATAGTTTACCTTGCGTGCCGACATGCTATTAGAATGATTATGATGTGGTATGATGGGGTGGTATCCTCCTTTAAATGCATTGAGTGACTCGACTTGGCACATGTTCACGCACGTAGTTGAATCCAATCAACATAGCCTTCATGATATTTATGTTCATGGTGGATTATATCCTACTCATGCTTGTACTCGGTGTGAATTAATTTTAATGCATGTTTACGACTGTTGTCGCTCTCTCAGTTGGTCGCTTCCCAGTCTTTTGCTAGCCTTCACCTGTACTAAGCGGGAATACTGCTTGTGCATCCAAACTCCTTAAACCCCAAAGTTATTCCATATGAGTCCACTATACCTACCTATATGCGGTATTTACCTGCCATTCCAAGTAAATTTGTATGTGCCAAACTCTAAACCTTCAGATAAACATTCTGTTTTGCATGCTCGAATAGCTCATATGTCAACTAGAGCTGCCCTTATCTTCCGTGTTAGGCGGGTTATTCTCAAGAGGAGTGGAATCCGCTCCTCATTCACGAGAAAATGGTTGGTATCCGGGATGCCCAGTCCCATGCTTTGTGCAAACTAAATCAAAATAACTGCAAACTAAACTCCCCTTGGGACCCGTTGAATGTTGGAGGCACTCGTTGTTTCGAGCAAGCCATGGATTGATGCTTGTGGAGGAAGGGGAGTATAAACTTTACCATTCTGTTTGAGAACCGCCTATAATCTGTTTAGCATGGAAGATATCGTCGTCTTTTAGTTGTTATGTTGATAATGAAAGTATGCCGCTCAAAATATAATTTATCTCTATTTCAAAATCGAGCTCTGGCACCTCTACAAATCCATGCTTCCCTCTGCAAAGGGCCTATCTATTTACTTTTATGTTGAGTCATCACCCTTCTTATTAAAAAGCACCCGCTGGAGAGCACACTATCGTTTGCATTCATTATTATTGGTTTATATTGGGTATGACTTGACTGGATCTCTTTTACCATGAATTACAATGTTTAGTCAGTCCTTGATCTATAAAGGTGCTCTGCGTTTATGTTTTGCGGTCTTAGAAAGGGCTAGCGAGATACCATTTTGTTATATCATGTTATGATTATTTTGAGAAAGTGTTGTCACCCGAGTTTTATTATTATGGCTCGCTAGCTGATTATGCTATTGATATGAGTAATTGTGAGACCTACGTGTCATTGTGAGTATGGTTAGTTCATAATAAGTGCTGAGACTTGAATGCTGGCTTTTCATGTTTACAACAACAAGAGCAAACAGAGTTTGTAAAAGTTTTTCTTTTTCTCTTTCAGTTTGTCAACTGAATTGCTTGAGGACAAGCAAGGGTTTAAGCTTGGGGGAGTTGATACGTCTCCATCGTATCTACTTTTCCAAACATTTTTGCCCTTGTTTTGGACTCTAACTTGTATGATTTGAATGGAACTAACCCGGACTGACGCTGTTTTCAGCAGAACTGTCATGGTGTTGTTTTTTGTGCAGATAATAAAAATTCTCGGAATGTCCTGAAACTCCACGGAACACCTTAGAAAAAATAAAGAAAAATCCTCGCAAAAGATGAAGACCATGGGGCCCACACCCTGCTCACGAGGGTGGCCCCCCCTGGGAGCGCCCCCCTACCTCGTGGGCCCCCTAGTGGCACTCCGACGCCAACTCCAACTCCATATATTGGCTTTCGGGGAAAAATCAGAGAGAAGAAATCATCGCGTTTTACGATACGGAGCCGCCGCCAAGCCCTAATCTCTCTCGGGAGGGCTGATCTAGAGTCCGTTCGGGGCTCCGGAGAGGGGGATTCATCGCCGTCGTCATCATCAACCATCCTCCATCACCAATTTCATGATGCTCACCGCCGTGCGTGAGTAATTGCATTGTAGGCTTGCTGGACGGTGATGGGTGGATGAGATTTATCATGTAATCGAGTTAGTTTTGTTAGGGTTTGATCCCTAGTATCCATTATGTTCTGAGATTGATGTTGCTATGACTTTGCTATGCTTAATGCTTGTCACTAGGGCCCGAGTGCCATGATTTCAGATCTGAACCTATTATGTTTTCATGAATATATGTGTGTTCTTGATCCTATCTTGCAAGTCTATAGTCACCTACTATGTGTTATGATCCGGCAACCCCGAAGTGACAATAATCGGGACCACTCCCGGTGATGACCATAGTTTGAGGAGTTCATGTATTCACTATGTGCTAATGCTTTGTTCCGATTCTCTATTAAAAGGAGGCCTTAATATCCCTTAGTTTCCAATAGGACCCCGCTGCCACGGGAGGGTAGGACAAAAGATGTCATGCAAGTTCTTTTCCATAAGCACGTATGACTATATACGGAATACATGCCTACATTACATTGATGAACTGGAGCTAGTTCTGTGTCACCCTATGTTATGACTGCTACATGATGAACCACATCCGGCATAATTATCCATCGCTAATCCGGTGCCTACGAGTTTTCCATATACTGGTTTACACTTATTTACTTTTCCGTTGCTATTGTTACAATCACTACAAAATACCAAAAACATTACTTTTGTTGTCTTTACTTTTGTTACCGTTACCACTACTATCATATTACCTTGCTACTAAACACCTTGCTGCAGATACTAAGTTTCCAAGTGTGGTTGAATTGACAACTCAGCTGCTAATACTTGAGAATATTCTTTGGCTCCCCTTTTGTCGAATCAATAAATTTGGGTTGAATACTCTACCCTCGAAAACTGTTGCGATCCCCTATACTTGTGGGTTATCACTAGTCCTATCGAAGACTACGCTTCTGGCAGCCTCCGTCTTGCAGCATGTAGAAGAGAGTAGATTGAAGTCCTCCAAGTAGCATCGCATAGCATAATCCTACTCGGCGATCCTCCCCTCATCGCCCTGTGGAAAAGCGATCACTGGGTTGTCTGTGGAACTTGTCTGGGTGTGTTTTATTAAGTATCCGGTTCTAGTTGTCATAAGGTCAAGGTACAACTCCGGGTCGTCCTTTTACCGAGGGACACGGCTATTTGAATAGATAAACTTCCCTGCAGGGGTGCACCACATAACCCAAGACGCTCGATCCCATTTGGCCGGACACACTTTCCAGGGTCATGCCCGGCCTCGGAAGATCAACACGTCGCAGCCCCACCTAGGCACAACAGAGAGGTCAGCACGCCAGTCTAAATCCTATGCACGCAGGGGTCTGGGCCCATCGCCCATTGCACACCTGCATGTTGCGTACGCGGCCGGTGAGCAGACCTAGCAACCTCTATTACAAAGGAAGTTGCGTTACGCAGTCCAACCTGGCGCGCGCCGCTCCGTCGCTGATGTCAAGAAGGCTTCGGCTGATACCACGATGTCGAGTGCCCATATATTTCCCGCGTAGTTGGTTAGTGCGTATAGGCCAGTGGCCAGACTCAGATCAAATACCAAGATCTCGTTAAGCATGTTATTATGAAGTAACCGCGGACGCCGACCAGGGCCAGGCCCACCTCTCGCCTAGGTGGTCTCAACCTGCCCTGTCGCTCCGCCACATAGTAACTGTCGGGGGCCATCGGGAACCCAGGCCCACCTCTATCGGGATGGATCCACCTGTCCTTTCAGCCCCCACAACGGAATCACTTGCGGGTACTCAACGAGCCAACCCGGCTTTAGTCACCATCTGTATAGTATGTATATATGTATAGTATATACCCGTGATCACCTCCCAAGTGATCACGGCCCGATAGTATAGCAAGGCAGACTGGCAAGAATGTAGGGCCAATGATGATAAACTAGCATCCTATACTAAGCATTTAGGATTGCGGGTAAGGTATCAACAACTGTAGCAACAATGACAGGCTATGCAACAGAATAGGAGTAACCGAACAGTAACATGCTACACTACTCTAATGCAAGCAGTATAGAGAAGAATAGGTGATATCTGGTGATCAAGGGGGGCTTGCCTGGTTGCTCTGGCAAGGAGGAGGGATCGTCAACTCCGTACTCGAACTGGGGGTCGCCGGCAGTCTCGGGGTCTACCAGAAAGAAGTAACGGATGGGGGAACACAATAAATAACAGAGCAATCAAAGCATCACAAAGCGTAACATGGCAATACGCGGTGCTAGGTGTGCCCTAACGCGGTAGTAGGTGATACCGACGAAAGGGGGAAACATCCGGGAAAGTATCCCCAGTGTTTGGCGTTTTCGGACAGATGAACCGGAGGGGGAAGTTGCGTGTTCTCTATGCTAGGGGCGCGTGGCGGATGAACGGGCTGTGTATCTGGATTTGTCTCGTCGCTCTGAGCAACTTTCATGTAGAAAGTATTTTCATCTGAGCTACGGTTTATTTTATATTAATTTTAAAAGGATTTTATCATTTTCTAGAATTAACAGAATTAATTTAATCCTCTAATGCATTTATGACATCAGCGGTCAACTCTGGCCGTTGACCTGGTCAACCTGACATGTGGGTCCCGCATGTCATACTATGTTTATTCTAATTAGGATTTAACTAATCTTATTATTGTTTAATTAATTAACAATAGTTAATTAGGTGAACTAAACATGATTAGTTAAGTTAATTCATTTAGTTAATTAATTAATTAATTAATTTTTATTTTTATTGTTTTTTAATTTTTTTTATTGTTTTCATTCTAATCTGGGGCTGGCCCACTGGTCAGGGACCCAGCCCAACCGGGGCGGGCGAACGGGAAACGGGCGCAGTTGAGCGCCCGATTGGCGCAGCGGGGCGAGGCCGTGGCCACGGCGGGGCGACGGGCAAGTAGCGGGGTGGCGGATGAGCATCGGGGGGAGGCAACGGCGACCGGCGCGAAGGGCGCCGCGGGCGGAGCGAAGCAGAGGCCTCGGCGCACGGTGTCAAAGAGCGGAGAGGAGAGGAGGAGGCGCGGAGCGCGGACGCGGGGTGAAGCCCGCGGTCGTCGCGAGCGCGCGTGCGCGAGGGCTCGTGCTGGGGGGCGGACGGTGCGGTGGCGCGGGTGAGCACCGACGTGAGGGCACGGGAAGGAGGAGGACCGGGGTCCTCACCAGCGTTGTAGGGAAAATGGCAGCGGTTGTCGAGGAGGAGGACGGGGACGCGGTCGACGACGAAGAGGATGGTGAGGTGGCGATCCGGGCGAGGAAGGTTCGGTGAGGTGGTGGTGGTGACCGCGGCGATGGCGTTGGGTCGGTGACGTGGTGAGGCTGTGGCTTCAGGCGGGCGTCGTGCGAGGGAGAGGAGAGGTGAGGAGTCCGAGAGGGCAGCGCCGGCGCCGACTGGCGGCGGCCTTAGCGGAGCCGTGGCTTGCGTCGGGCGCAGGCGTACGGGATCGAACAGGGCGCCCCTCCCCTGTTCGTTCGTCAGGGCGTGTGTCTGTCGTGGGTGACGGCGCGCAGGAGGGGTGAGGGAGTGATGGGGATCAATCTAGGGTTTGCCACGATGGGGGGGTTAAGCAGGTGTGAGGGGCCGGTTGGGCCAGTGAGCTGGCCGGCTGGGCCGTTGGCCCAGTTGGCCAGGGGGGCTTTTTTGTATTTTAGTTTTCTATTCTTTTATGTATTTTATTTCTTTTCTGTTTTATTTTGTTCCTCATTGCATTTTAGTTTTGTAAAGTACAAAAATGATCCCGAAATTAGTAATAGGAATTATACCACTGCCACAATTAACTTGGCACCTAAATATAATAGTTTGTAATTGCTTATCATTTTAAAAGCATTTAAATAATTGTTTTTGCTACTGTTTAAATCGTTTTAGAGTATTTGAACATTTTATAAAAGTGTGGTTCCTCCGCCATAATTACCTATGCATTATTTGCTCACTATGAACATTTTAGTTTTTATATTTGAAAACTTTTATTGTTTGCCTTTAATTAAAATTTGAATTTGAATCGTTTTGAACTAACGTGAGTTTAATAACAGAAATCGAGGTGACGTGGCACCATTAGTAGAGGGTTACTGTGGCTTAATTATCCGGGCGTCACAATAGGGAAGCAACAACACGAGTTATTGATCTACAACATAATTTGCAAAATACTATCAGGACTAAGTTCATGATAAATTAAAGTTCAATTAATCATATTACTTAAGAACTCCCACTTAGATAGACATCCCTCTAATCATCTAAGTGATCACGTGATCCAAATCAACTAAACTATGTCCGATCATCACGTGAGATGGAGTAGTTTTCAATGGTGAACATCACTATGTTGATCATATCTACTATATGATTCACGCTCGACCTTTCGGTCTTAGTGTTTTGAGGCCATATCTGTATATGCTAGGCTCGTCAAGTTTAACCTGAGTATTCTGCGTGTGCAACTGTTTTGCACCCGTTGTATTTGAACGTAGAGCCTATCACACCCAATCATCACGTGGTGTCTCAGCACGAAGAACTTTCGCAAACGATGCATACTCAGGGAGAACACTTATACCTTGAAATTTAGTGAGAGATCATCTTATAATGCTACCATCAATCAAAGCAAAATAAGATGCATAAAGGATAAACATCACATGCAATCAATATAAGTGATATGATATGGCCATCATCATCTTGTGCTTGTGATCACCATCTCCGAAGCACCGTCATGATCACCATCGTCACCGGCGCGACACCTTGATCTTCATCGTAGCATCGTTGTCGTTTCGCCACCTATTGCTTCTACGACTATCGCTACCGCTTAGTGATAAAGTAAAGCAATTACAGGGCGATTGCATTGCATACAATAAAGCTATAACCATATGGCTCCTGCCAGTTGCCGATAACTCTTGACCATATCACATCACAACATGCCCTGCAAAAACAAGTTACATGTCCTTTACTTTGTTGTTGCAGTTTTCGTGGCTGCTACGGGCTGAGCAAGAACCGTTCTTACCTACGCATCAAAACCATAACGATAGTTCATCAAGTTAGTGCTATTTAACCTTCTCAAGGACCGAGCGTAGCCACACTCGGTTTAACTAAAGTTGGAGAAACTGACACCCGCCAGCCACCGATGTGCAAAGCACGTCGGTAGAACCAGTCTCGCGTAAGCGTAAGCGTAATGTCGGTCCGGGTCGCTTCATCCAACAATATCACCGAACCAAAGTACGACATGCTGGTAAGCAGTATGACTTGTATCGCCCACAACTCACTTGTGTTCTACTCGTGCATATAACATCTACGCATAAAACCTGGCTCGGATGCCACTGTTGGGGAACGCAGTAATTTCAAAAAAAATCCTACGCACACGCAAGATCATGGTGATGCATAGCAATGACAGGGGAGAGTGTTGTCCACGTACCTCGTAGACCGAAAGCAGAAGTGTTAGCACAACGCGGTTGATGTAGTCGTACATCTTCATGATCCGACCGATCAAGTACTGAACGCACGGCACCTCCGAGTTCAGCACACGTTCAGCTCGATGACGTCCCTCAAACTCCGATCCAGCCGAGCTTTAAGGGAGAGTTTCGTTAGCACGACGGCGTGGTGATGATGATGATGTTCTACCGATGCAGGGCTTCGCCTAAGCACCGCTACGATATTATCAAGGTGGAATATAGTGAAGGAGGGCACCGCACACGGCTAATAGATCTCAAGGATCAATTGTTGTTGTGTCTAGAGGTGCCCCCATGCCCCCGTATATAAAGGAGCAAGGTGGAGGGGGCATGCCAGGAGGAGTCCTACTCCCACCGGGAGGACTCCCTCCTTTCCTTGTCCAAGTAGGAGAGGGGAAGGAAGGGAAGGAGAAGGAGAAGGAAGGAGAGGGAGGAAAAAGAGGAAAGGGGGGCAGCCCCCTAATCCAATTCGGTTTGGGCTAGGGAGGCGCGTGCCCTGCCTCCTCTCTTCCACCACTTGGCCCATGAGGCCCATTGCTTCTTCCTCGTATTCCCGTAACTCCCCGGTACCCCTGAAAATACCCGAATCACTCGGAACCTTTCTGGTGTCCGAATATAGTCGTCCAATATATTGATCTTTACGTCTCGACCATTTCGAGACTCCTCGTCATGTCCCCTATCTCATCCAGGACTCCGAACTTGTCGGATGTAGGATTCTGGTAGACCCTTAAGGTTCGAACTCTAGGGCGCGCAAGAAGATCTTCCCCCTACCGATCCACGTCCGATCGCCTCACGAGAATCTAAGCTAAAACAATGAGCAACACGAGGGACACAAGATTTATATTGGTTCGGGCCACCGTTGTGGTGTAATACGCTACTCCAGTGTGTGGTGTGGTGGATTGCCTCAGGGGCTGATGATGAACAGTACAAAGGTCAAACAGCCTCGCGAGAGGTGTTCTTGAGCCGGTGCGATGAACTGCTTGGGTGAGTTCGATCGCCTCTAGGTCTAATGAGTACTCAATCTGTTTCTCCCTTCTCTGAGGTGGCTAGTGCTATTTATAGAGGCCCTGGTCTTCTTCCCAAATATTGAGCGGGAAGGGCGCCAACAACGGCCATTTTGAAGGGGAACATCTAGTACAAGTTATCCTGACTAAAGTTAGTCTTCGGCTGCCAAAGGCACTGGCGATGACGCCATCCTGGGCTCCACGGTGACCTCCGTCCTGCCGCTCTGCTGGTCTTGGTCTTGTTGCACTGAAATGGAAACCTTTTCCTGATGCCTCGGTACTCCACGCCTGTGCTTGCCCCCTTTGCACCAAAGAGGAAACAAGGACAATGCGCAGGCCGGCGCCCGCCTGGTGCCCGCCTGGTCTCGATCGTCATGGCTTGCGTCACGAGCACCTCGTGAGGTACCCTGCCTTGATCTCTCCGCCTCCTCGCGAGCCTGCCTGGCGAGGCCGTTCCTGAGGAAGTCGTGTGTCGTCCGCCCCGCGAGGCTTGGCCCCTCTCGAGGGTCTTGAGTCTTGCACTGATGAAGATGGGCCGTACTGGGCCACCACTCGAGCCACGCCGCAGGCCGCAGGCAGGCAAGTCTGGGGACCCCCGTTCCCAGGACACTGACAGTAGCCCCCGGGCCCAAGGTGCGCTCGGACTTAGCTTAGCAAAGAAACGAAGGGGCAAGTGTGGAGCGCCCATCAGCCTGCGGCCTTGGGCGCCGCGTGGCGGTTGATTGGACGTGGGCGCCTCCGCTTCCCCATGCTGCCCCAGCAACTGCACGACTTGACAAGTCCCTGCATGCAGAAATGAGTCATGATTCCCTATGATCGTGGAGGCCGATGGTTGGCCTCCTCCGGTTATAAATGCAGGAGAGCGCAAGCCCCCGCTGTACATCTTCCTCCTTGCTTCCTTCTTTCTCCCCATCCCAGCTGCTCGCCGTCTTCTATGGCGCTGACGAAGAGGTTCTCGGCCGTGGAGAAGGGAAAGGCTCGCCGGGAAGGGCCTGACTCTCCCCCGCCCAAGCGCGGCCGGGGCCGTCCCCGCAAGCATCCTGCGTCGCCCACAGCGGCTCCATGCGGTCGAGGCTGCGATCTCCCGCGCGGTGATGGGCGCCTGGTGGGTGAGGGTAGGCGCGTCGTGGCAGCACGGCCCACCAGGCCACGCTTCCACTTGGCGGAGGTGCTGCCGGAGTTCGTCGTGTGGCCTGTGGACCCAACCGGCAGCTGGCTCCAGCTTCCCCACTTCTTTGCAGGTGAACTCCCGGTCGGCGCTCCTGGCGGCCTCTGGCTTCAAGCAGACGGTTGCTGCAGCAGGGCCTCTTGGGCCTCACTAGAGATCTCCGTCGTCGGGAATGTGGCCCTAACCCATGGCTGGCAAACATTTGCCGGCGCGCGCGGCCTGAGCCGGCGGTGCACCCTGCATTTCAAGTTCGACAGCGACGCCACCCTCTAATGAGGGTGTTCGGAGAAGACGGCTGCCGTGTTGGGTGCTGCCCTGAAGACAATGACGGCGGCCGGGTGCCCAGCCTCGGCGATGGTCGGGATGAAGATGAAGGCGGGCGCGTGGCCGCCGGCGTTTGCAGCTCGCCAAGCTTCGGCGGCTCCCCTTCGGACGGCAACTCCTTCAGCGGTGGCCGCGACCAGCCCCCGTGCTGTCGCGCTCGCCTTGAGGGAGGTAGCAGGTCAGCCCGCCGTCGCGCCTCGGTGAAGCGTGAGGAGGGGTCTGACTGAGCTCCGGAGGTAGTACGAGCCCTCGCCATGAGTCGGTGCCAAGCAAGCCGTGTCTATTTTCTTTTCCTCCCTTTCCTGCGCAAAGAGAGAGTAGCGTAGGGCCCCGCAGGGGCGTGCTGGACAGTTGCCGTTAACTATTATGCTATTTTTGTTATTCCCGTGTTGTGCTTTGGTGCCGCGTGCTCGTGTGTAGGAATTACTTAGCTCGGGGGGACTTGCCGCAGTCTTCGCTTCCCAAGGCTGAGGCCTCGTTGCGCGCTTTGTGGCCTGCAAGGATTAGTTAGGAGAGGTAACTTCCGGTCTCGGTCATGAGGGCAAACGGCTCAGGTCATGTGTTCGTGTCGCGATGCCCGTGGGGCACAGACCGGGAGGAGTGCTCCCATGGTGGACTTGGATAGGAAAGCCTCACAAGACTGGATCAGAAAACACTTGCGAGGGCACCCGCGTAGCCCCCTCGCGAGACTTGCGAGAGAGAAAAACGAGTCAAGTAGGCGATAAAGACAAAGAGTCACAGGTCAGGGACGGCAACAATGCTAAAATCAACTCCAATAAAACTTCAAATAGGGACGAACAAGACAACTACAGAAAGCAAATGAAAAAACCGCGTCCGGCACCTAATCTAGTCTTCGACGTCTTCTCACCAGCGCGGAGCTAAGTGTTGCCACTGGGCGTGGGCGGGAGCCCTCGAGGCCCGAGGGCGGCTCTCCGGAGACTCCGGGGCATGTACAACCCCAACTCATTATTACGTGAGAGTGTCACGGGCGGTGAGCTTCACAGGCATTGGCCTTCTTCACAGGCTCCGGGCCTTTCTTGGGGCGATGAGCTTCACAGGCGTTGGCCTTCTTCACAAGCACCGGGCCTTTCTTCATTCGTCTAGCTTCACAGGCACCAGGCCTTCTTTACGGGTGTTGGGCCTTTCTTCAAGGGTAGAACTTCCGGAGGTGCTGGATGTTCCACGCGTTCGGGATGGGCACCCCCTCCTGAGTCTCCAAGCATGCGGCGCCAGGCCTGGAGACATGAACAACCTTGAATGGGCCCTCCCACATGGGCGAGAGCTTGTGCAGCCCCTCCCTGGAGAGCACCCGTCTGAGCACGAGGTCACCTACCTCGAGGGTCCTGGGGCGGATGCTGCGGCAGTGGTACCGCCGCAGCGCCTATTGGTATCTTGCAGCCCGAAGCACAGCCTCCCGACGGTGTTCCTCTCCCAGCACGAGGTCCACCCCCCGCATGGCATCCTGTTGTGCTTCGTCAAAAGCCAGGACCCGCGTGGAGCGATGCCTGACCTCGTGAGGAAGGACCGCCTCAGCACCGTAGACGAGGAAGAACGGGGTTTCGCCAGTCGACTTGGTAGCGGTTGTGCGGATGGACCATAGCACGGACTGAAGCTCGTCGTGCCAGCCCCTGCCGCAGGCCTCCGGCTTCTTCTTGAAGGTCCGGGTTTTGAGGCCTTTTAGGACCTCTGCGTTGGCGCGTTCAGCTTGGCCGTTGCTTCGAGGGTGTACCACCGAAGCGTAGCATATCTGCGTTCCAAGGTTAGCACAATATGTTTTGAAGAGATTGCTGGTGAACTGTGAACCATTGTCGGTGATGATGCGATTAGGTACCCCCAAACCGGCTCACGAGGCCCTTGATGAACTTGACCGCTGAGCCAGCCGGGATGGTGCGGACAGCCTCCACCTCTGCCCACTTTGTGAACTTGTCAATGGCGACGTAGAGGTAGCGGTAGCCCCCTGGCGCCCGAGGAAATGGGCCAAGGATGTCCAGTCCCCAAACAGCGAATGGCCATGAGAGGGGAATGGTCTAAAGGCCCTAAGCCGGCTAATGAATGTGCTTGGCATGGAATTGACAGGCTTCACAAGCTTTTACCAGCTCGATTGCGTCGTTGAGTGCTGTTGGCCAATAGAACCCGCTGCGGAACGCCTTGCCGATGAGGGTCCGTGAAGACGAGTGGTGCCCGCAGTCTCCACCATGAATGTCTGCCAGTAACTTTTTCCCTTGCTCCCTGGAGATGCAACATAGGGTAACGTTATTCGGCCGCTTCTGGTAGAGCTCTCCGTCTTGGATGCAGTAGGCCGTGGCCTGCCGTGCCACGCGTTCCGCGTCCTCCTCCTTTTCTGGCAGAATCCCTTGCATCAAGTAATCCTTGAACTCCGTGATCCAACATCCCTCCTGAGGCTCCAGGGCCAGGAGCAGGCGCGCTCCTGAGGTCGGGCCACAGGCCGGGGCTCCCGAGGCAGGCGGTTGAGGGAGCTCCTCCCGAGGTGGTGCTGTGCTTGATAGTGATGGTGCCGCTGAAGGTTTGAAGAGTCGTTCCTCGAAGATGCCAGGCTCCTGAGGCAACTGCCTGGACGCCCTCCTGGCTATGTCATCAGCCTCTTGATTGGTGCCGCGAGGCACATGCTGCAACTCCAACCCGCAAAACTGTTTCTCCATCCTGCGGACCTCCACAAGATACGCTTCCATGTGTTCGTCCTTCAGCTCGTACACCTTGTTGGAGAAGTTGGCGAGGAGTTGCGAGTCACCCTTGATGATGAGGCGCTTTACCCCCAAGGCGGCAGTAGCTTTCAAGCCTGCTATCAGGCCCTCGTATTCTGCTATGTTGTTGGAGACCTTCTCTCCATGATGGAAGCAGAGCTGCACGGCATAGTAGAGCTTGTCCTGAGTGGGAGATATGAGCATTGCGCCAGCCCCCATGCCATGTCGCGAGAACGCCCCGTCGAAGTACATGACCCAGCCATCTGATGCTTCACTTCCTGGGGAAAGCGACCGATCCTCGCCCACTTTGAGCCCTGGTGCCTCCATCCATTCTACCATGAAATCTGCAAGTGCGGCTCCCTTGATGACTCTGGTCGTGCTGAACTCCAGCTGAAATGCTTGCAACTCGATGTTCCATTCAGTGACCCTTCCAGCTAAGTTGGGGCTCCTGAGTACCCTTTCCAAGGGATATGCCGAGATGACCTTGATGAGATGGCCTTGAAAATAGTGCCGCAGCTTGCGTGAGGCCACCAGCAACGCAAGGAGGAGTTTCTGGGGCATGGGGTATCGCGCCTTTGCGTCCCGCAGCACCGTGCTAACGAAGTACACAGGGTGCTCGACAAGGTTGAGGGTGCTGGCGTGCCTGTGTCTTTCGGAGGTCAAGGCGCCTCTCGAGGCGACGGAGCTCCCAGCGCTTGGTCGCTTGGCGGGGCCTCCTCCGCTCTGGGTGTGTCCCCCTGCTGAGGCTGATCTCCATCTACTACGGTCTTGGTCTTCGCGAGGCTTTCTTGGCTTTGCTCCACTTCGGCCGGGGCTGCGGCTGGCGCGGCCTTGGTCCGGCGCTCCTCCCTAACTGCCACCAGGGCTGCGCTGGCGGAGTAGGGTGTGACTGCAAGGTAGAGCACCAAGGGCTCCTGAGGGCGCGGAGCTACCATCACCGGAGGGCTGGTAAGGTACTTCTTGAGATCTTGGAATGCCTTGTCAGCCTCTTCAGTCCATTCGAACAGGCCCTTCTTCTTCATCAGCTTGAAGAAGGGAAATGCTCGCTCCCCCAGCTTGGAGATGAAGCGTCCCAACGCGGTTACTCGCCCAGTAAGCTTCTGCATTTCTCTAAGGGTCTTCGGCGGACTCATGTCTTCGACTGCCTTGACCTTCTCCGGGTTAGCCTCGATGCCCCTGTGGGACACGAGGAAGCCCAAGAGCTTGCCCGAGGGGACTCCGAATATGCACTTCTCCGGGTTGAGCCGCAGATCCACTTCACGGAGGCTCGGGAAGGTTTCTTCCAGGTCCTGTATCAGGGTTTTTGCCTCCCGAGACTTCACCATGATGTCATCAACATAGGCCTTGGCGTTCCTCCTGAGCTGCCAGCCCAAGGCGATGTGCATCAGTCGCTGAAAGGTCGCGCCCATGTTGCGCAACCCGAACAACATGCACGTATAGCAGTATACTCCACACGAGGTCAGGAAGGCCATTTTCTCCACGTCTTCTACCGCCATCTTGATCTGGTGATAGCCCGAGAAGGCATCCAGGAAGCACAACAGGTCACACTCGGCGGTAAAATCAACGATCTAGTCGATGCGAGGGAGCGGGAACGGATCCTGTGGGCAGGCCTTGTTGAGGTTGGTGAAGTCGACACACATGCATTCCTTTCCTCCCTTTTTTGGCACGACAACAGGGTTGGCCAGCCATTCAGGATAGCGAACTTCGCGAATGACACCTGCCGCCTCTAACTTGCGGGTTTCTTGGATGATGAAGGCCTGCTTCTCGGTGGACTGTCACCTTGCCTTCTGCTTCACAGGGTGCACGTTGGGGCACATGTTGAGATGGTGTTCAATCACATCCCTCGAGACCCCTGCCAGCTGATCAGGTTCCCACGCAAACACCTCCTTGTTTGCGCGTAGAAATTTCACCAGGGCTTCCTCCTGCTCATGGTCGAGATTGGTGCCTATGGTGAAGGTGGCGCCAGAGGATCCATCCTCATCGACTGGTACTTGCTTGGTCTCCGCCTTGTCTTGGGTGAATAGCTGCTTCTTCTTGGCTGGCGCAGCCCCCTTGGGCTTGAGGGTATCTGCACCGGCGGGCTGCACCACCACGACCGTCTTGAAAGCGAGCTTGAGCACCTGCAGCGCATCCCTTGTGTCTCCGGACACGGTAAGGACACCGCTGCTCCCGGGCATCTTCATGAGGTTGTAAGCCGGGTGAGTCGCTGCCATGAACTGGGCCAAGGCTGGGTAGCCGAGGATGGCGTTGTGCGGGAGGCCGATGGGGGCAATGTCGAAGTCGACCAGCTCCGTGCGGAAGTTGTCGTGGGTGTCGAAGGTCACCGGGAGGTGGATCTGCCCCAGGGAGCCGGTGGGACTGCCTCCAATGCCCAAGAAGGGCCTGCTGGGTTGGAGCCACTCTAGCGGCATGTGGAGGAGGCCGAAGGCCTCCACCGAGAGCATGTTGAGGCCGGCACCACCATCGATGAGGGTCCTGGTGATGGCCACCTGGTAGATGGTGGGGGTGCATAGCATCGGGAGCGTGCCCGAACAGGCGGTGTTAGAGGGGTGATCGTCCGAGCTGAAGGTCAAATCAGCCTTGGGTGCCACCCAACCCGGGGGGCTTCACGGCGCTTGAGGGCTATGATGACTGGGAGTGCCAGTGCAGCATGATGGGTGAGGAAGAGGTTGCGCAACTCCTCCCAGGAGGCCACAGAAGCCGCTAGCAGGTGGAGCAGCCACATGCGCGGGACGCCGGTGAGGGCCATGGGCAGCCAGTTAGCCATGACCCTGTCGTCGCCTCCGGCCTTGAGGACGGCTTCTTCATACGCTAGCAGGAAGGCCAGCGGATCGACCGCGTTGTCGTAGCGCGACGGCATGTCCGGCTTGAACTTGTTCGGCCACCGCACCTATCGCAAGGCGGGGGCCAGGGCTCGGAGCCCCCTGGTTCCCGCGCTGGTGTCGACAGCCGGAGCAGGTGGTGCGTTGGCCGCCATGAGGGCGGAGCGCGGTGCTGATGGAAAAAGGGTCGACGGAATGGAGAGCTCCGGCGCACCCCTACCTGGCGCACCAAATGTCGGATGTAGGGTTCCGGCAGACCCTTAAGGTTCGAACTCTTGGGTGCGCACGAAGATCTTCCCCCTACCGATCCATGTCCGATCGCCTCATGAGAATCTAAGCTAAAACGATGAGCAACACGAGGGACACAAGATTTATACTGGTTTGAGCCACCGTTGTGGTGTAATACCCTACTCCAGTGTGTGATGTGGTGGATTGCCTCACGGGCTGATGATGAACAGTACAAAGGTTGAACAGCCTCGCGAGAGGTGTTCTTGAGCCGGTGCGATGAACTGCTTGGGTGAGTTCGATCGCCTCTAGGTCTAATGAGTACTCGATCCGTTTCTCCCTTCTCTGAGGTGGCTAGTCCTATTTATAGAGGCCCTGGTCCTCTTCCCAAATATTGAGCGGGAAGGGCGCCAACAACGGCCATTTTGAAGGGGAACATCTAGTACAAGTTATCCTGACTAAAGTTGGTCTTCGGCTGCCAAAGGCACTGGCGATGACGCCGTCCTGGGCTCCACGGTGACCTCCATCCTGCCGCTCTGCTGGTCTTGGTCTCGTTGCACTGAAATGGCAACCTTTGCCTGATGCCTCGGTACTCCACGCCTGTGCTTGCCCCCTTTGCACCAAAGAGGAAACAAGGACACTGCACAGGCCGGCGCCCGCCTGGTCTCGATCGTCATGGCTTGCGTCACGAGCACCTCGCGAGGTACCCTGCCTTGATCTCTCCGCCTCCTCGCGAGCCTCCCTGGTGAGGCCGTTCCTAAGGAAGTCGCGTGTCGTCCGCCCCGTGAGGCTTGGCCCCTCGCGAGGGTCTTGAGTCTTGCGCTGATGAAGATGGGCCGTACTGGGCCACCACTCGAGCCACGCCGCAGGCCGCATGCAGGCAAGTCTGGGGACCCCCGTTGCTAGGACGCCGACAGAATTACCTTCGGTACATCAAAATACATAAACTCATAATATAACCGTCATCTAACTTTAAGCATGCAGACCCTACGGGTTCGAGAACTATGTAGACATGACTGAGACACGTCTCCGGTCAATAACCAATAGCGGAACCTGGATGCTCATATTGGCTCCCACATATTCTACGAAGATCTTTATCGGTCAAACCGCATAACAACAACGTTGTTCTCTTTGTCATCGGTATGTTACTTGCCCGAGATTTGACCGTCGGTATCTCAATACCTAGTTCAGTCTCGTTACCAGCAAGTCTCTTTACTCGTTATGTAATGCATCATTACGTAACTAACTTATTAGTTACATTGCTTGCAAGTCTTATAGTGATGTGCATTACTGAGAGGGCCTAGAAATACCTCTCCGACAATCGGAGTGACAAATCCTAATCTCGAAATACTCCAACGCAACATGTACCTTCGGAGACACCTGTAGAGCTATTTTATAATCACCCAGTTACGTTGTGACGTTTGGTAGCTCACAAAGTGTTCCTCCGGTAAACGGGAGTAGCATAATCTCATAGTTGTAGGAACATGTATAAGTCATGAAGAAAGCAATAGCAACATACTAAACGATCAAGTGCTAAGCTAACGGAATGGGTCAAGTCAATCACATCATTCTCTTAATGATGTGACCCCGTTAATCAAATGACAACTCATGTCTATGGCTAGGAAGCACAACCATCTTTGATCAACAAGCTAGTCAAGTAGAGGCATACTAGTGACACTATGTTTGTCTATGTATTCACGCATGTATTATGTTCCTGGTTAATACAATTCTAGCATGAATAATAAACATTTATCATGAAATAAGGAAATCAATAATAACTTTATTATTGCCTCCAGGCCATATTTCCTTCAAACTTCTGATCTAGGATCTCCGTGAGGGTTTTTGGAATATTTGGGAATTTATAGGGCGAAGAGGGGGTGCGGGAGGCCACCGAGGTGGGAACAACCCACCGGGGCGCGCCTGGGGGCCCAGACGCGCCCTGGGGGCTTGTCCCCTCTCGGGGCACCCCCCCAGGTGCTGCTCTGGCCCATTGACAGTCTTTTGGTCCATAAAAAATCCACAAAAAATTCTGCAGTGCTTGGAGAACTTTCATTTCTGCACACAAAAAACAACACCATGGTAGTTCTGCTGAGAAGAGCGTCAGTCTGGGTTAGTTCCATGAAAATCATACCAAAACCATATAAAATCATTGTAAACATAGCATGAATACTTCATAAATTATAGATACGTTGGAGACATATCACCGTAGCATTAAACTTTTGGATCCAATCGGTCCCTTACGGAATAGCGCATAAACTAGGGTTTAAGCTTCTATCACTCTCGCAACCCATCATCTAATTACTAATCCACAATGCATTCCCTTAGGCCCAAATATGGTGAAGTGTCATGTAGTCGACGTTCACATGACACGACTAAGGGAATCACAACATACATACTATCAAAATATCGAACACATATCAACTTCACATGATTACTTGCAACATGATTTCTCCCATGACCTC
The DNA here is from genome assembly GCF_002162155.2 of Triticum dicoccoides. Lineage (NCBI taxonomy): Eukaryota > Viridiplantae > Streptophyta > Magnoliopsida > Poales > Poaceae > Triticum > Triticum dicoccoides. The sequence continues at coordinate 248,134,814 of NC_041393.1, forward strand.
AAGAACAAAAGTAATTACTCACAAGTGATAAACATGCTCAACGTTAGAGGGGTATTAAATAGCATAATGGATCCAAACATATAATCTTCCACCAAATAAACCATATAGTAATAAACTACAAGATGTAATCAACACAACTAGTCACCCACAAGCACCAATCTATAGTTCCGGTACAAAGATTGAACACAAGAGATGAACTAGGGTTTGAGAGGAGATGGTGCTGTTGAAGATGTTGATAGAGATTGCCCTCCCCAAGATGGGAGAGTTATTGGTGATGATGATGATGATGATTCCCCCCTCCGGGAGGGAAGTTCCCCCGTTGGAATCGCTCCGCTGGAGGGCAAAAGTGCTCCTGCCAAGTTCCGCCTCAAGACGGCGGCACTCCGTCCAGAAAGTCCTCTCCTTATTTTTTCTAGGTCAAAATGTCTTATATACAAGAAGATGGGCATCGTAGGTGGGTTGGGCTGAGCACAACCCACCAGGTGGACCCCTCCCGGTGGTTATTTGCTCCAGTATTTCTTATTTGTTCCATAAAAAATCCTTGTGAAGTTTCAGCCCATTTGGAGTTGTGCAGAATAGGTGGCCTGATGTAGCTTTTCCAGGTCTAGATTTCCAGCTGCTGGAATTCTCCCTCTTTGTGTGTACCTTGCATATTATGAGAGAAAAGGCATTAGAATTACTCCAAAAAAGCATTATTATGAATAAAAACATTATAAATAACAGTAGGAAAACATGATGCAAAATGGACGTATCAACTCCCCCAAGCTTAGACCTCGCTTATCCTCAAGTGAAAACCGAAATCAAAAAACACGTCTAGATGCTTAGAGAGAGGGGTGGTGTTGATAAAAACAAAATACGGACATAGAAGCATCATGTGAATTATTATAACAGCAACAAACTTTAACATAAAACCTTTATCATAGAACTTTTATCATATACTTCTCATGAATAAGTAACATATCATCACACTGTCGAAGTATAAAGCATATACTCTATTGGAAACCAACAAACTATGTTCTGAGTCAACTTTGCAACTACAATTCATCATCTTTTTCGAAAGGGTCGCATATCAGAGCCTTTACGCAAGTCCACATACTCAACCATCATATAGTCTTCTATGATTGCTAACACTCACCGCATACACATGAGCAAAACATTTCAACTGGACACATAGAAAGATAGGGGCTTATAGTTTCACCTCCCAATGTATTCACCTCAAGGGTGATGTCAATAATAATAACTCATGCTACACATATTCAACTGGACATATGTGCCTAAATCTTTCCTCACCACATGAGGAGAAAAATAAAAAGGAATAGAGAGAGAAACTTTGACTCTTGCATAAAAGTAAATACATAAAGGTAAAAGATAGGCCCTTCGTAGAGGGAAGCACGGGTTGCCATGCGCATATTTTTTTGTATGCTCAACCCCTTAGTGCAAAAGAACGTGACGTTATATTGCCCCTTATGATAGAAACCTTTATTATGCAGTCTGTCGCTTTTATTCTTTGCTATCACAAGTTCGTACAACGCTCAATTTTCTCTTACACTAAATGATCTAACACTTTTAGAAGCAATTTTTATTGCCTTATTGCACCGATGACAACTTACTTGAAGGATCTTACTCAATCCTTAGGTAGGTATGGTGGACACTGATGACCCACAAGTATAGGGGATCAATTGTAGCTCTTTTCGATAATTAAGAGTGTCCAACCCAATGAGGAGCAGAAGGAAATGACAAGTAGTTTTCAGCAATGTAGTGTCTGCAAGTGCTGAAACTGTAAGTAGCGACTAGTTTGATAGCAAGATAATTTGTAACGAGTAAGTAATGATAGTAACAATAAGATGCATCAAGGTATACCAATCCTTTTTAGACAAAAGATAGGCCAAACGGTCTCTTATAACAATCAAAGCATTCTTGAGGGTACACGGGAATTTCATCTAGTTACTTTCGTCATGTTGGTTTGATTTGTGTTCGCTACTTTGATAATTTGATATGTGGGTGGACCGGTGCTTAGGTGTTGTTCTTACTTAAACAAACCTCCTACTTATGATTAACCCTCCCGCAAGCATCCGCAACTACGAGAAAAGTATTAAGAATAAATTCTAACCATAGCATTAAACTCTAGGATCCAATCGGTCCCTTACGGAATAGTGCATAAACTGGGGTTTAAGTTTCTGTCACTCTCACACACGGCAAACAGAAAAAGGACAATCGAAAAAGAGAGGAGGAGATTGGGAAAGAGAGGGCAAATAAAACAGCAAGGGTAAAGTGGGGGAGAGGAAAACGAGAGGCAAATAATGTAAATGCGAGGGAGATGGGTTTGTGATGGGTACTTGGTATGTCTTGACTTGAGCGAAGACCTCCCCGGCAACAGCGCCAGAAATCCTTCTTGCTATGTCTTGAGCTTGCATTGGTTTTCCTCGAAGAGGAGAGGGTGATGCAGCAAAGTGTAGCGTAAGTTTTGAGAACCAAGGTATCAATCCAGTAGGAGGCTCCTCAAAAGTCCCACGCACCTAAACAAACAAACTGAGAACTCGCAACCAACGCAATAAAGGGGTTGTCAATCCCTTCATGGCCACTTGCGAAAGTGAGATCTAATAAAGATAGTATGATAAGATAAATATATTTTTGGTATTTTATAATATAGATGCAAAAAGTAAAGATGCAAATAGAAGTAGATTGAAGGCAAATATGATAAGAGTAGACCCGGGGGCCATAGGTTTAACTAGAGGCTTCTCTCAAGATAGCATAAGTATTACGGTGGGTGAACAAATTACTGTCGAGCAATTAATAGAAAAGCTCATAGTTATGAGATTATCTAGGCATGATCATGTATATAGGCATCACGTCCATAACAAGTAGACCGACTCCTACCTGCATCTACTACTATTACTCCACACATCGACCGACTCCTGCCTGCATCTAGAGTATTAAGTTCATAAGAACAGAGTAGCGCATTAAGCAAGATGACATGATGTAGAGGGATAAACTCATGCAATATGATATAAACCCCATCTTGTTATCCTCGATGGCAACAATACAATACGTGCCTTGCAACCCTTTCTGTCACTGGGTAAGGACACCGCAAGATTGAACCCAAAGCTAAGCACTTCTCCCATGGCAAGAAAGATCAATCTAGTAGGCCAAACCAAACTGATAATTCGAAGAGACTTGCAAAGATAACTCAATCATACATAAAATAATTCAGAGAAGATTCAAATATTATTCATAGATAAACTTTTTCATAAACCCACAATTCATCGGATCTCGACAAACACACCGCAAAAAGAGTTACATCGAATAGATCTCCACAAGAGAGGGGGAGAACATTGTATTGAGATCCAAAAAGAGAGAAGAAGCCATCTAGCTAATAACTATGGACCCGTAGGTCTGTGGTAAACTACTCACAACTCATCAGAGGGGCAAGGATGTTGATGTAGAGGCCCTCCATGGTTGATTCCCCCTTCGGCAGAGTGCCAGCGAAGGCTCCAAGATGAGATCTCGCGGATACAGAAGGTTACGACGGTGGAAATTGTGTTTCATGGTGCCCCTAGATGTTTTCGGGGTACGTAGGTATATATAGGAGGAAGAAGTATGTCGGTGGCCGCCCGAGGGGCCCACAAGACAGGGGGGCGCGCCCTACAGGGGGGGCGCGGCCTCCTATCTCGTGGCTTCCTCGGCAGCTTCTTGACTTGCACTCCAAGTCCTTTGGATCACGTTTGTTCTAAAAATCACGCTCCCGAAGGTTTCATTCCGTTTGGACTCCGTTTGATATTCCTTTTCTTCGAAATACTGAAATAGGCAAAAAAAACAACAATATGGGCTGGGCCTCCGGTTAGTAGGTTAGTCCCAAAAATGATATAAATTTGTAAAATAAAGCCCATAAACATCCAAAAGGGGTAATATAATAGCATGGAACAATCAAAAAATATAGATACGTTGGAGACGTATCAATGGGCACCGGAGGTGGGCCGAGGAGGGCACAACCCAGCCAGGGCGCGCCTGGGCTCCCTGGCGCGCCCAAGTGGGTTGTGCCCACCTGGTGGGCCCCCTCTAGTAGTAATTTGCTCCAGTATTTCTTAAATATTCCATAAAAACTCTCCGTGAAGGCTCAACTTGTTTGGAGTTGTTTAGAATAGGTAGCCTGACGTAGCTTTTTCAGGTCCAGATTTCCAGCTGCCAGAATTCTCCCTCTTGGTGTGTACCTTGCAAATTATGAGAGAAAAGGCATTAGAATTACTCCAAAAAGCATTATTATGGATAAAAACATTATAAATAACAGTAAGAAAACATGATACAAAATGGACGTATCAGACACTTGAAAATAAGATTTGGGTTCAAGGGTTTCTGGATGCACAAGTAGTATCTCTACTTAGTGTGGAGTTTTTGGCTAGCAAAGATGGGGGGCAAGCACCACATGTTGAAGGATCTATGACAATATAACTTCTATGTGAATATGAACAAACATAAACCATTATGTTGTCTTCCTTGTCCAACGTCAACAATTTGGCATATAATATTTTGATGGGGGCTCACAATCAAAAAAGATTTCCAGGATAGTGTATTTGTATGTGAATCTTCTCTTCCGTTATTAATTCTTTCATGAGTTGCATCATTGACCAATGCTATGTTTGTCAATCTCTAATAAAATTTTCTACTTATACTTTTCCTTATGTGGTGTCATTACCTACCATAGGATTAGCATATGATTTTTTCCATTCATTTCGTTTCTTTTTGTTGGAACATGAAAGTAAAGAAAGCAAAAACTCAAATTAAACTTTATTATATATCTCGCACACGATTACAAGGATAGATCACTAAGCAAACTCTCAAAAAGAAAGGATCAAACTAAAACTTTTATTCATCTAAAGCAAAAGATAACTATGGATCGAACTAAAATAAGTAAAGGCAAAAGATAGTGGAGGTGATACGATACCAGGGCACCTCCCCCAAGCTTGGCGGAAGCCAAGGGGAGTGCCCTTACCCGATACTCAATTTTCTTTTGGTGATGAAGAAGGTGGTGGTGATGAAGTAGAGGGTTTGTCCTTCTTCCTCGGCTTACACTTGAGGATGGAATTTTCCTCCTTCAATTCACCGATCTCCTGCTCAAGCTCCAGTACCATTTTGCATAAATCATTCTTATTTTCCTGCAAAAGGCGAAAGGGTATAAACTGAACCTTGGGCCTCTTTGCTTTGTTGGGGAGACATGACTTCTTGAATTCCACATGCATGTCCCCAGGTTGAGGCACTGGGGCTTCGTCCTTGTCTGAGCTCGTCTCCTCCTTCTCCCTAGGATAGTAGTCTTCCTCTTCCTCTGAAGTCTAGCCATAGTGCTGCACATCCCCATATGACTTGGGGTTTGCAAAAAATCAGCAACATAACTCTCACCCTCAGAGTCTTGGGATGACATATTTTTAGATCTATCAGGAAAACAGCAAGAAAAGAAAACAGAAGATTTCTCCATGATACGGTGGTCAATAGGTTCAGGGGGTATATAGAGATTTTTTTATCTTGGGAAACAAGCAAACGGGAGAAAAAACGAGTCCGGGAGGTACCCGAGGTGGGCACAACCCACCTGGGCGGGCCTGGCAGCGCGCCCTGGTGTCTTGTGCCCACCAGGGTGACCTTCCTGGTTATTTCTTATTTTCCTAATTTTTGTTATTTTTCAAAACTAACAGAAAATATGTTTGCAGATTTTTTTCGGAGTCCGTTTACTTACCGTATCACGTACCTCCTCTTTTTCACGATTCTGGAGTGTTCTGGAAGGTCTCTTTTATGTGTTCTTCCGGTGTCATAGTTTGGACAATATTACTTTCAACATTAATGTTCATACCTAAGATATAATGTTTTATTCGTTGCCCATTAACAACCTTCGGGTTAGTACCTTTGACATTATTTATTTTGATAGCCCCAGACCGATAAACCTCCTCGATGACATAGGGTCCTTCCCATTTGGAGAGGAGTTTTCCTGCAAAGAATCTGAAAGGAGAGTTGTACAAAAGAACATCTTTTATCATGCCATCTTTTAACTTTTTCTTTAAATAACTTGGCATTTTCATAAGCTTGGGTTCTCCATTCATCTAAGGAGCTAATATCAAATAACCTCTTTTCACCGGCAAGTTTAAAATCATAGTTCAGTTCTTTGATTGCCCAATAAGCTTTATGTCCTAAGTCCTAACTCAAGAGGCAAATGACAATCTTTTCAATAAACCATTTTATAAGGAGACATACCCATATGATTTTTATATGTTGTTATATAAGACCAAAGTGCATCATCTAATTTCTTAGACCCATTCTTCCGGGACCTATTGACAGTCTTTTGTAGAATTAATTTTATTTCTCTATTGCTAAGTTCAACTTGACCACTAGTGAGGATGATAGGGTGATGCAATTATATGGTTAACATCATACTTGGTAAGCATCTTACGGAAAGCACCTTGAATAAAGTGTGAACCACCATCAGTCATTAAATATCTAGGGACTCCAAACCTTGGGAAAATAACTTCCTTAAGCATTTTAATACAGGTGTTGTGATCATCACTACTAGTTGGAATAACTTCTACCCACTTAGTAACATAATCAACAGCAACCAAAATATAAGTATACCCATTAGAGGAATGAAAAGGCCCCATGTAATCGAATCCTCAAACATCAAATGGTTCAACAGCAAGTGAATAATTCATAGGCATTTCTCGACGCTTACTGATATTACCTATTCTTTGACATTCATCACAAGATAAGATGAACTTACGAGCATCCTTGAAAAGAGTAGGTGTCGGTGTCAAAACCGGCGGATCTTGGGTAGGGGGTCCCCAACTATGCGTCTAGGCGGATGGTAATAGGAGACAAGGGACACGATGTTTTACCCAGGTTCGGGCCCTCTTGATGGAGGTAAAACCCTACGTCCTGCTTGATTGATATTGATGATGTGGGTATTACAAGAGTAGATCTACCACGAGATCTAGGAGGCTAAACCCTAGAAGCTAGCCTATTGTATGATAGTTGTTATTGTTGTTGTCCTACGGACTAAAACCATCCGGTTTATATAGACACCGGAGAGGGCTAGGGTTACACAGAGTCGGTTACAATGGTAGGAGATCTACATATCCGTATCGCCAAGCTTGCCTTCCACGCCAAGGAAAGTCCCATCCGGACACGGGACGAAGTCTTCAATCTTGTATCTTCATAGTCTTGGAGTCCAGCTGATGATGATAGTTTGGCTATCCGGACACCCCCTAGTCCAGGACTCCCTCGGTAGCCCCTGAACCAGGCTTCAATGACGACGAGTCCGGCGCGCATATTGTCTTCGGCATTGCAAGGCGGGTTCCTCCTCCGAATAATTTGTAGAAGATTGTGAACACCAGGATAGTGTCCGGCTCTGCAAAATAAATTCCACATTCCACCGTAGAGAGAATAATATTTACACAAGTTCAATCTGCTGACGTATTTCGTGGCGTGACGTCACACCACAACCAAGCCTTTACTTGAATCGTTTTTATTATACCACCTCAACGTGTTTAGCGAAGCAGTTTCCTTGGCACGTCTTGTCGAAGCAGAGATCGTGTTCCCCTTATTCCGGGATTCCCATCAATACGGACATGGGTAACCCAACCGCGCCATTGATTGCGGCGCTTGGGAGAAAAGCGAGTTTTATCAGGCCGGTGGGGACGCATAGCTTCGTCCGCCCATATATAAGGGGATAAGGATCCACCTTTTTACCTACGCCTTCTTCCTCCTTTGCTTATCCATCTCCGCGCACTCGAGCTCCAGCGCCCAAGTTCGCACATCTCACCTCAACCTCCTCCAACTATGTCCGGAGTGGGAGGCAAGTGGATGGCCTCCTCCGTTACGGAGGGGCACATCAAGAGGCTGCGCAGCGCCGGATACCTGTCCAGCGACATCGCGCACCGGCTCCCTGACGAGGGGCAGCCCATCCCCACCCCCAGGCCCCATGAGAGGGTAGTATTCCTTCCCCATTTCCTTCGCGGACTAGGCTTCCCACTTCACCCCTTTGTCCGGGGGGCTCATGTTCTACTACGGCCTGGATTTCCATGATCTGGCCCCGAATTTCATCCTCAACATCTCGGTGTTTATCGTCGTGTGCGAGGCCTTCCTCTGCATCCAGCCCCACTTCGGCTTGTGGCTCAAGACCTTCAACGTCAAGCGGAAGGTTGTGAAGGGGAGTCAAGCGGAGTGCGGAGGCGCCATGGTGGGCAAGATACCCAACGTCACTTGGCTCGAGGGCGCCTTCATGGAAACCATCAAGGGGTGGTAATCGGGGTGGTTCTACATCACCGAGCCGCGTGACCCTAAATGGGCAGCGGCCCCCGAATTCAGATCTGGCATCCCCACACGGCTCACCTCTTGGAAAGAGAGTGGCCTGACTTGGGGCGATTCGGAGGAGCTGACCGGACTCCAAGCCTGCATCCAGAAGCTGGTGAACAAGAAGCTCAAGCTTGTCAACATGGTCCAGGTCATGCTCATCCACCGGATTCTCCCGTGCCAACAACGAGCCTTTAAATTGTGGGAGTTCGATCCGGCTCAGCACCGAACCTTGAGCGGGCTCTTCGACACTAGGTACGAAGATGCCTGGAAGGTGCTGTTTAAGGGCGCCGAGGCTCCCGCATCGGCTACCGAAGATCGCGGATTCAGCTCGCAGTGCCAGGCTAGCGAGGTAAGTGATTCTATCCTTTACGGGACACTTGTTTTTCATAGTTTGACTCTATGCGGGATCTAAACTCCCTCTCCTTTGACAGGACTGGCTGAAGAAGGCCGAGCAGACTAACTGTCTAGCCCGTTTGCCAGAAGACCCAGCGGACGCCCGTTTAGCAGGGCTGTTGGTTCCGGCACCCCATGTGGTGCCGGAGAAGAAGGCCAAGAAGGAGGCCACGGGCACTCGAAAGAGTTCCCGTTTTCAGGTGTCCGATGACTCCGAAGCGGACTCCTCCCCCGAGGACGAGGAGGAGAAGAAAAAGGCCTCTCCCCCAGCGGGGGGAGGGAAGAAAAGGAGGGCCTCCCTAACAAGGGAGGCCGAAGGGTCCAAGAAGGGAAGAACTCTTCCCCCAGACTGTCCCGCCAACGCCGGTGACGACGACGAGGATTGGCCTCCAAGGGCCAAGCCCCTGGCAAGATCGTAAGTATCTGGAATCCCAAATGACTTCATGATTTTTCTTTTTGCCACATGGTGTCTTTCTAACGCCGCATACAACCCTGCAGTCCGCCCAAGGACGATCTTCCCGCTTCGTCGAGCGGGTCCTTGGGCTCGTCGGATGTGAACAGTACTTCACTTCCAACCGCCTCCTCTCCCCGTGACGTTGATGACGCCGAGGTAGGATCCCAGAGAGGGACCCACCCGGAGGAGGAGGACCCGGAGGTGCCACGAGGCGACCTCCCGGACTTCATGCCGGACTCCGCACCGGAACCTGCAGTGGTTCCGGAGTCCGGCGGGCGGCCCCTTCGCAAGAAGGGCAAGACCGTGGCGCTGGCGGCCTCCATCCAACCGGAGGCGCCGGATAACTTGCTGGAGGCGCTCAACGGCGCTTCCATCGAGGAGGAACACCGCAATGTCATGAGTGCGGTGATTCAGAAGGTCCAGCTCGCCAAAAGCGGGCTGACCGAAGCCTGCAGCAGCCTTCTATCAGGCTTTGAGGTAAGAATATTAATATATGTAAAATAGTACCGCATAGACAGTAGCCCCTGATGCTCGGTTCGGTGTTCGGAAAGAAAAGCCGGACTGAGGATCTAAAAAGATATATGCAGGAGTCTTAATAAATATGTCAATATGGGATTGCAGGCTGCGCTGCTGACCTCTGCCGCACTGACTGCGGAGGTCAATGCTTTGAAGCAAAGCCTCGAGCGGTCTGAGAACGAGCTCGGCCGTGCCAAGAAGCAGCTCGAGGACAAGGAAGGTGAGTAACACCTTATTAAAGTTGTACCTTACAGAAAAGGATTTGGTTGCAAGAGAAATGACAAGGATAACGTGGGTACTTCAGGGGCCACGAACAAGGTGGCGACCTTGAAGGAGGCGTGTCCACGGCCGAACGTAATGCGGCCGTGGAGCGTGCTGGGCGAGAGAAGCAGGAGGCGCGGGTGGCGGAGGTACAGCAAGAGCTCCAGGCTCTCATGGAAAAGCATGAGAGTTTGGAGCGCGACTCGAAGACTCGAGAGTCCGAGCTTGCATCGGCTCTTGAGAGCGCCAAAGCCGCTAAGGCCGAAGCCCACAAGGCCCTTCAGGAGATCGAGGCGTTGAAGAAAATAGCGGTGGGTAAGGCATTTTCATGGAAAGCAAGCATGTGAATGTGAATTACCTGTTACTTACCCGAATTCGGAGCTCTCCAGGAGCGTTCGCAGATCTGCCCTGCAGTGTGTCCGATGCTGCCGCTTTCTACAGGTCTGAGGAGGGGAGCTCGACGGAGAAGGTCTTCTGGTCTCAGTATGCTGAGGCCGGACATCCGGTGCCCCTTAGCGACCAGCTGAAGCAGCTGGTCGAGCTCCACAAGGTGGCTGAACAGGCCATGAAGGGCCTCATAGTTCGGCTGTGGCCCAATGAGGCCATGCCTGGGAGCTACTTCGGCCTGGTGCGGCGGCTGGTGGATGCTTGTCCGTGGGTTGAGGTCATCAAGCGATCCGCTTGTATTGAAGGTGCCCGTCGGGCCCTTGCCCGTGCTAAGGTGCACTGGGGCAAGATGGATGCTGAGAAGCTTGTGACGGACGCGCCACCGCCGGGCAAGGAGTATCGCACGCCCGAGATGTATTACAAGAGTGTCCTGAAGGGTGCCCGCACTATTGCGGGTGAGTGCTCCAATAATATAATATTTGAGTAGACTCGCATTTTGTTATCCTGTGCGCAGAAAACTTTGTTCATATGCGCTAAGCAACGCTTGTTGATTTAAAATATTACCTTCTATGCGGCTGTTTATAAAATCTGAGAGATGGCAAGTCGTCGGCTTCAGCCCCCATGCCACGAGTGCTGGGGTGTTCGGGATAAATTTGAGCACTCTTGTTCCCATATTTGGGTCCATCTAGGGAGGCGCTCAACACAACAAACTAGGCAACCAGACTTATAATGCTTGAACACTCTCACTTAGCCATAGAATTCTATAATTTTAAATTTCGGCGAAGCCCCTAGTGTTCGGAAGGCCGAATTCAGGGCGCTATCCACGCCTGGGCCGGACAAAACCGGTTCCTCGCTCTAAGCGGCATAAGTCTTTAGGGAATAAAAAAACCTCTCGAACAGCGATCGGCTCTCACCTCATCATGACGATCAGTTTTAGCTTTCTCCACTGAGGCGCTCGCCCAGCTCAACCGGGGCGCAATCGCAGTGGTTCTCCCAGTGCTACCTTAGCCGATAGAACGGAACGTAAGGTACCAAAACATGGGAGCCGGGCAAACCCAACTATTGACCCAAGACATGATTCGGAGCCGATGCATATAATGCTATAAGTTCGGGGTGCCGCACTTGTGAAAGTGTTCGGACTTATCACACCGTAATGTGGGGAACTTAAGCCCCTAGTGTATTTAGCCGTACCAAAGTGTACGGATGCGACATGTCATAAGTGAACATATGTATAAGAAAGGAATGCGATTAGAAGCAAAAAGGCGTTGCATTGTTTATTCAAGAAATACTTCCATGAATGCAGAACGATACAAATAGTGCGATAAGCAAGGGATGGGACTATTAAACATGTCCCCCTCTAGGGGTAGGCTGCAGAATGGTGTATAAAATAGATTTAGTGCTCGTAATTGAGACCACTTGGATATTCGTCGTAGCCTTTCACCTTCCCTGGCTGTTGCATCGTGAGTTCGGCCGGTCTAATGCCGGACAGGGCCTCTGGTGAACGGAGTCCTGTGGGTAAGAAAAAAAGGAAAAAAAAGGAATGACACACTTGGGAGCCCCTGATGTGGTTGAGCCGCATTATGGGCCTGTTGTGGTCGTGCCCCTTCCCCTATGCCCACGGTATCTCCAGAGCGTAATGATGTACGCGAAGGACCAGTCTTGCGATCTTGCGAGGGCTGGGGTTGGGGCCGCATTGCTACGCGTGCTCGAAACGTGCCAGGTGGTCTTGTTGTAGGTTACTCCGAGCGCGTTTAGTCGTGTCCGGTCGCTTAACGGCCGGACTCAAGAATTGCCTTAAGAGGCTGCATTGTACTTCTGTCACGAGAGCCGCTGTATGTTCCTCCATTCGGAGGGAGCGTTCGGTGTTTTCGTTGACCGCGATGACTCCTCGAGGGCCTGGCATCTTGAGCTTGAGGTATGCGTAGTGCGGCACCGCGTTGAACTTTGCAAACGCGGTCCGTCCGAGCAGAGCATGATAGCCGCTGCGGAACGGAACTATGTCGAAGATTAACTCCTCGCTTCGGAAGTTATCCGGTGATCCAAAGACCACTTCCAGTGTGACTGAGCCCGTACAATTGGCCTCTACACCTGGTATGACGCCTTTGAAGGTCGTCTTTGTGGGTTTAATCCTTGAGGGGCCTATGCCCATCTTGCACACTATGTCTTGATAAAGCGGGTTCAGGCTGCTGCCGCCGTCCATCAGGACTCTGGTGAGGTGAAATCCATCGACGATTGGGTCTAAAACCAATGCGGCGAATCCGCCGTGGCGGATGCTGGTGGGGTGGTCCCTTCGATCAAAAGTGATCGGGCAGGAGGACCATGGGTTGAACTTCGGGGCGACTGGCTCCATCGCTTATACGTCCCTGAGTGCACACTTCCGCTCCCTCTTGGGTATGTGGGTTGCGTATATCATATTCACCGTCCGCACTTGTGGGGGGAAACCCTTCTGTCCTCTATTGTTCGGCGGTCGGGTCTCTTCTTCGTCATCGCTATGCAGCCCCTTGCCATTGTTTTCGGCAATTAGCTTGCCTGCCTGCTTGAATACCCAACAGTCCCTGTTGGTGTGGTTGGCTGGCTTTTCGGGGGTGCCGTGTATCTGGCATGAGCGATCAAGTATTCGGTCCAAATTGGACGGACACGTAGTAGTTCTTTTGAATGGCTTTTTCCGCTGACCGGGTTTGGAGCCTCTGAATCCGGCATTGACTGCCGTATCCACATTATTGTCGCCGTTAATGCGGCGTTTGTTCTTGTTGCGACACGACCTGCCATTGCGGTCCTTTGTATCCGGACTGCCAGAATTTTTGCTGAGGTTGTTGCTGCGGGCTAGCCAGCTGTCCTCTCCCGCGCAGAAGTGGGTCATGAGTGATGTGAGGGCTGCCATGGATTTCGGCTTTTCCTGTCCCAGGTGCCGGGCAAGCCACTCATCGCGGATGTTATGTTTGAAGGCCGCGAGGGCCTCCGCATCCGGACAGTCGACGATTTGATTTTTCTTAGTTAAGAACCGTGTCCAGAATTGTCTGGCCGATTCGTCTGGCTGCTGAATTATGTGGCTTAGGTCGTCAGCGTCTGGTGGTCGCACATACGTGCCCTAAAGTTATCCAGGAATGCGGCTTCCAGGTCGTCCCAACACCCAATTGATTCTGCTGGCAAGATGTTAAGCCAATGCCGAGATGGTCCTTTAAGCTTGAGTGGGAGGTATTTAATGGCATGAAGATCGTCAACGCGGACCATGTGGATATGAAGGAGATAGTCTTCGATCCAAACCGCGGGGTCTGTTGTGCCATCATAGGATTCAATATTCACAGGTTTAAACCCTTCGGGGATTTGATGATCCATTACTTCATCTGTGAAGCATAGTGGGTGTGCGGCGCCTCTGTATTGGGCTATATCGCGACGGAGCTCCAACGAGCTTTGTCTACTGTGTTCGGCCTGGCCGGACTTACTGTGTCCGGCGCGACGGTTGTCGTCACGTATCATGGGGCACCCACGCGATCCGTCGATCGATCTTGATTGTCTTGCCTTATCCTCCAATATATCTCGCAAGTCCGAAGCGTTCCCCTGTGGCCTTGCACTTTTCGAGCGATGCCGGGGTACGGTTCTAGTGGAGGGCCTAGAGGCCTCTCTGTCGCGGCCATGAGGTGGTCGGTCAGCCGCATTGTGCTCTGGTGATGCAGGTTTATATGCCTCCTCCTCTAGTCGGGGGAACAGCTTGCGTTTGGGGTAGCTTTTGGAGGGGCATTCGAGCTCATGCTCTTCGGCCGCAAGGACTTCAGTCCATCTGTCGGCTAGCAGATCCTGATCAGCTCTAAGTTGTTGCTGCTTTTTCTTGAGGTTGTTTGCTGTGGCCATAAGCCTGCGTTTAAAACGCTCTTGTTCGACGGGATCCTCAGGCACGACAAATTCGTCGTTGTCGAGGCTTGCCTCGTCTCCGGAGGGAGGCATGTAATTATCATCCTCTACCTCTTCGTCTGCCGCTCTCTCATGAGGGTTGGCATCTCCGTCCTCCTGCGCTGAATCTTGCTGGAGGGGGTTGTCTTCGGCACTGTCTGGGGTATTATTATCTCCGGTGCCGGAACCGCCATTCTTGCTGTGGCGGGATTTAGAGCGGCGCCGCTGGCGCCGGCGCTTGGGCTGTTTCTTGGAGGGGTCTTCCTCCGCTGTTCCTTCGTCGTTCCCATCCTTTAGGATATCCACCATGTATATGTCGTATGACGAGGTGGCTTTCCAGTGCCCAGTAGGCGCTGATTCTTGGTCGTCTCCGGCATCTTCGTCCATACCATCGATGTCTTCGAAGTCGAAGCCTAGCATGTCGGTTAGATCGTCGACAGCGGCTACTAAGTGGGTGGTGAGTGGGTCTTGAATTTCTTCATCGTCCGCATCCCAACCGTCCTGACCGCAGTCCGGCCAGCGCTCTCCTGATAACGAGAGATACTTTAGCGAACTCAGGATGTCGCCGAAAGGTGAGTGCTGAAAGATGTCCGCAGCGGTGAACTCCATAATCGGTGCCCAATCGGATTCGATTGGAGGGGCGCATGAGGTTTGGAGTCCAGCAAGGAGTCCGGCACCTTGGAGTCACGAGCTTCAGAAGGGACAAAGTCGGTATTTGGCTCTATCACCATAGAGGTTGCAGCCCCCGAGGCGGTGTCTAACCACCCATCCTCAATCTGCACAGCCGGCTCCGAATCGAGGGCCAGAGCGGACTCGTGTGCGGCCTCCAGGGCACTGTCCGGCAGCAGAGCTAAATCATGCCCATTGTGACAGTGCGGCGCGCTCGGCTGTGGCTCGAATCCATTGAAGATCAAGTCTCCGCGGATGTCAGCCGTGAAGTTAAGACTTCCAAATCTGACCTGACGGCCAGGGGCGTAGCTTTCGATCTGCTCCAGATGGCCAAACGAATTGGCCCGCAGTGCAAAGCCGCCGAATACGAAGATCTGTCTGGGGAGGAAAGTCTCACCCTGGACCGCGTCATTGTTGATGATCGAAGGAGCCATCGAGCCTATCGGTGACGACACAGAGGAACTCTCAATGAAAGCACCAATGTCGGCGTCAAAACCAGCGGATCTCGGGTAGGGGGTCCCGAACTATGCGTCTAGGCGGATGGTAACAGGAGACAAGGGACACGATGTTTTACCCAGGTTCGGGCCCTCTTGATGGAGGTAAAACCCTACGTCCTGCTTGATTGATATTGATGATGTGGGTATTGCAAGAGTAGATCTACCACAAGATCAAGGAGGCTAAACCCTAGAAGCTAGCCTATGGTATGATAGTTGTTATTGTTGTTGTCCTACGGACTAAAACCATCCGGTTTATATAGACACCGGAGAGGGCTAGGGTTACACAGAGTCGGTTACAATGGTAGGAGATATACATATCCGTATCACCAAGCTTGCCTTCCACGCCAAGGAAAGTCCCATCCGGACACGGGACGAAGTCTTCAATCTTGTATCTTCATAGTCTTGGAGTCCGGCCGATGATGATAGTTCGGCTATCCGGACACCCCCTAGTCCAGGACTCCCTCGGTAGGCCAATAAAATCCTGATTGCAATACCTTGTGAGCAGTTATGTCTCCCGCATGATGTCCTCCATAAGCTTCGGAGTGACATTTCCATTGGATTTGTCCTTGTTCATGCTCAGGTACACAACGTCTAATAATACCATCTACTCCTTCTTTATAAAGATGTGGGTCATCCCAAAAGAAATGTCTTAAATCATAGATTTTTTTCTTTTGTTGGTATGTAAAGCTAGGTTGTAAATATTTAGCAACAATGTAATTAGCATAGTTAGCACACCAATGAGTGTTATGAGAAACATTTATTGCAGCTAACTGCTCATCTGGAAAACTATCACCAATAGGTAGTGGGTCATCAAGAATATTTTCAAGCCTAGACAAGTTATCAGCTACGGGGTTCTCTGCTGCCTTTCTATCAGTAATATGCAAATCAAATTCTTGTAGCAAGAGAACCCATCGAATAAGCCTAGGTTTAGCATCTTTCTTTTCCATAAGATATTTAATAGCAGCATGGTCAATGTGAACAGTTACTTTTGAACCAACAATGTAAGATCTAAATTTATCACAAGCAAACACCACTGCTAGAAATTCTTTTTCAGTAGTAGCATAATTTCTTTGAGCACTGTCTAGAGTTTTACTAGCATAATGAATAACATTTAGTTTCTTGTCAACTCTTTGTCCTACAACAGCACCAACATCATAATCACTAGCATCACACATAATTTCAAAAGGCAAGTTCTAGTCAGGTGGTTGAACAATAGGTGCAGAAATTAAGGCTTTCTTGAGTGTTTCAAAGGCTTCAAAACAATCATCATTAAAAACAAAAGGAACATCCTTTTGCAAAAGATTTGTAAGGTACCTAGAAATTTTAGAAAAGTCTTTGATAAACCTCCTATAGAAACCAGCATGACCTAAGAAACTACGAATACCTTTGATATCTTTAGGACATGGCATTTTCTCAATTGCATCAACCTTAGCTTTGTCCACTTCAATACCTCTTTTAGAAATTTTATGGCCCAAAACAATACCTTCATTAACCATAAAGTGGCACTTCTCCCAATTCAAGACAAGATTTGTTTGCTCGCATCTCTGCAAAACTCAATCAAGATTGCTTAAACAATCATCAAAAGACTTCCCATAACGGAAAAGTCATCCATGAAAACTTCAACAATCTTTTCACAGAAGTCAAAGAATATAGCAGTCATACATCTTTGAAAGGTAGCAGGTTCATTGCATAAACCAAAAGGCATACGTCTATAAGCATAAGTTCCAAAGGGACAAGTGAAAGTGGTTATTTCTTGATCAGGTTGAGAAACAGGTATTTCTGAAAAACCAGAGTATCCATCAAGGAAGCAAAAATGTGTGTGCTTGGATAATATTTCTAGCATTTAATCAATAAAAGGCAGAGGGTAATGATCTTTTCTAGTTGCTTTGTTTAATTTTCTAAAATCAATTAACATTCTATAGCATGTAACAATTCTCCGTGGAATAAGTTCATTCTTATCATTAGGAACAACAGTAATACCTCCTTTCTTATGGTACAATGAACAGGACTTGCCCATCTACTATAAGCTATAGGATAGATATACCTACTTCTAAAAGTTTTAACATTCTTACCACTTCCTTCATCTTCGGATTTAATCGATGTTGGTGATCAACAACGTGTTTAGCATTAGGTTCCATATTAATTTTGTGCTGACATAGAGTGGGACTAATGCCCTTTAAATCATCAAGAGTATATCCAATAGCAGCTCGATGCTTCCTTAGAACTTTCAATAATCTTTCTTCTTCATGTTCTGAAAGTTTAGCACTAATAATAATAGGATATATCTTCTTCTCATCAAGATAAGCATATTCCAAAGTGTCCGGCAATTGTTTTAATTCAAACATATAGGATCACCTTTAGGTTGAGGAGGACCTCCTAGAGTTTCAATAGGCAAATTGTGTTTAAGCAGAGAATGGTGTTCAAAGAAAATCTTATCTATTTCTTTTCTTTCATGCATATGTAAATCATTTTCATGGTCTAGCAGGTATTGTTCTAGAGGATAGTAGGAGGCAAAACAATAGAAGCAAGACCAATTATTTCATTCTTACTAGGCAATTCTTTTTTATGAGGTTTTCTACCAAACTTGGAAAAATTAAACTCATGAGACTCATCACCAAAGCTAACACCGACAGTTTGTTTCTCACAATCTATTTTAGCATTAACGGTGTTCGAGAAAGGTCTACCAAAGATAATGGGACAAAAATCATCTTGTGGGGAACCAAGAACAAGAAAATCAGTAGGGTATTTTATTTTCCCACACAAGACTTCAACATCTCCAACAATCCCAATTGGTGATCTAGTATCTCTATTAGCTACTTTAATAGTAACATATTTCACTATTGGAATTAGCTTATTTGTCGTCCGCCAACTCTTTGCCGTCTGACGACAAAGAAGGTCTTTGTCGTCAGCCACAAGAAAACGGACGGCAAATAGGCAGCGAACGACAACGAAAGGCTTTGCCATCAGCATATCTTTGCCGTCCGCTAGCGGATGGCAAAGAAGCTTTGCCGTCAACTAGCTGACGGCAAATAGGGTGGGTGGCGGGCTTATGAGGGCGACCTAACGGCCATTTTCTTTGTCGTCTGCTGGCTGACGGCAAAACTTCTTTGCCGTCCGCCAGCAGACGGCAAAGAAAATGGCCGTTAGGTCATCCGTTTCCCCCCGGCCCCACCCCATTAGGTACGCTCTTTGCCGTCTGCTAGCAGACGACAAAGAACTGTGACCTACTAGCAGAAAAGGGCCGGGCCGCGCCAGCGCCCCCCTGCACCCCTCTCTCTCTCGATCTCCTCCTCCTTCACCACCCGTGCCACCTCCCTCGACCGCCGCTCCGCCCCGCCACCTCACCCAGCCGCCCCGTCCCATCGCCCCACCGCC
>NC_041393.1:248153782-248199178 GCF_002162155.2 Triticum dicoccoides
CCTGGTGCCCGCCAGCTCCTCCACCACCGCCGAGCCAAGGTGATTTTTTTAACTGTTTTTTGTGTTTAGGTTTAATTAGGTTATACTGGTAGGATTAGGTTACTACCAGATTTAGGTTTAGATAATTAGAAGAAGAAGAAAATTGAAAAAAAAGAAGACAAAGTAGAAGAAGAGGAAAAAGGGAAAAAGGAAGAGGGTTGTCCAGGGGATAGATGGTGGAGCTAGTGGGTCTTGTCGGTCCTGACGCCCATGCTGAGAACCCCCGGTCCGATTGCTGACCCGTCGACCGTTTGTCGCCATACCTGAGGAAAAAAGAGAAAGAAGAAGAAGAAGAAGACACCCCGACCCACACCCTGTCCCACACCCCGACACTACATCCACGTCCCTCAAGTGACGCTGACGTCTGGCGTCCCAAAGCAACTGTTCTCGGTGTCAATGGTGGTCGAACACCATTGCGAATTAGGGGGTTAATTAGGGGGTTCCTCGGTGTCGATGGTACCCTAAATAGCAAGTATCATCAGTGCGAGGTACATGTGGCCGTCGGTGTCGAATACTACTTCCAAGTTCCACAAGTGACACAGGAGTCCTACGTCCAGCAGCAACATTTCTCGGCGTCGATGGCGGTCTAACACCATTGCGAATTTGTCTGGCAGCCTTGATGTCTACTACACAACCTTCTTCTTGTAGACGTTGTTGGGCCTCCAAGTGCAGAGGTTTGTAGGACAGTAGCAAATTTCCCTCAAGTGGATGACCTAAGGTTTATCAATCCGTGGGAGGCGTAGGACGAATATGGTCTCTCTCAAACAACCATGCAACCAAATAACAAAGAGTCTCTTGTGTCCCCAACACACCCAATACAATGGTAAACTATATAGGTGCACTAATTCGGCGAAGAGATGGTGATACAAGTGCAATATGGATGGTAGATATAAGTATTTGTAATCTGAAAATATAAAAACAGCAAGGTAACAAATGGTAAAAGTGAGCGTAAACGGTATTGCAATGCTAGGAAACAAGGCATAGGGTTCATACTTTCACTAGTGCAAGTTCTCTCAACAATAATAACATAGATAAATCATATAACAATCCCTCAACATGCAACAAAGAGTCACTCCAAAGCCACTAATAGCGGAGAACAGACGAAGAGATTATGGTAGGGTACGAAACCACCTCAAAGTTATCCTTTATGTTCTATCTATTCAAGAGTCCGTAGTAAAATAACATGAAGCTATTCTTTCCATTCAATCTATCATAGAGTTCATACTAGAATAACACCTTAAGACACAAATCAACCAAAACCCTAATGTCACCTAGATACTCCATTTTCACCTCAAGTATCCGTGGGCATGTTTATATGATATGCATTACACAATCTCAGATTCATCTATTCAACCAACACAAAGTACTTCAAAGAGTGCCCCAAAGTTTCTACCGGAGAGTCAAGATGACAACGTGTGCCAACCCCTATGCATAGGTTCATGGGCGGAACCCGCAAGTTGATCGCCAAAACATACATCAAGTGGATCACGTGATATCCCATTGTCACCACAGATAAGCACGACAAGACATGCATCAAGTGTTCTCAAATCCTTAAAGACTCAATCCGATAAGATAACTTCAAAGGGAAAACTCAATCCATTACAGGAGAGTAGAGGGGGACAAACATCATAAGGTCCAACTATAATAGCAAAGCTCGCGATACATCAAGATCGTGCCATAGAGAGAACACGAGAGAGAGAGAGAGAGAGAGAGAGAGAGAGAGAGAGAGAGAGATCAAACACATAGGTACTGGTACATACCCTCAGCCCCGAGGGTGAACTACTCCCTCCTCGTCATGAAGATGGCCACCGGTGAGGGATCCCCCCTCCGGTAGGGTGCCGGAAAAGGCTCCCGAGAGGTTTTTGTGGCTACAGAGGCTTGCGGCAGCGGAACTCCCAATCTATCTTCGTATTCGATGGTTTTAGGGTATATGGGAATATATAGGCGAAAGAAGTCGGTCGGGGGAGCCACGAGGGGCCCACGAGACAGGGGCGCGCCTAGGGGGGTGGGCGCGACCTCCTATCTCCTGGCCTCCTCAAAGCTTCCCTGGCTTGTACTCCAAGTCTCCCGGATCATGTTCGTTCCAAAAATCACGCTCCCAAAGGTTTCATTCTGTTTGGACTCCGATTGATATTCCTTTTCTTCGAAACACTAAAATAGGCAAGAAAACAACAATAAGGGCTAGGCCTCCGGTTAATAGGTTAGTCCCAAAAATGATATAAAAGTGTAAAGTAAAACCCATAAACATCCAAAACAGGTAATATAATAGCATGGAACAATCAAAAATTATAGATACGTTGGAGACGTATCAAGCATCTCCAAGCTTAATTCTTGCTCGTCCTCGAGTAGGTAAATAATAAAAACATAATTTTTGATGTGGAATGCTACCTAGCATAATTCTCAATGTAATTTTATTTATTGTGGCATGAATGGTCAGATCCAAATGATTCAAAATAAAAGTTTATTTTGACATAAGAAATAGTAATACTTCAAGCATACTAATCAATGCAATCATGTCTTCTCAAAATAACATGGCTAAAGAAAGTTCATCCCTACAAAATCATATAGTTAGGCTATGTTTCATTTTCATCACACAAAATACTCCCATCAAGAACAACCCCGGTTTCAGCCAAGCAATTGGTTCATACTTTTTAACGCGCTTCAGCCTTTTTCAACTCTCACGCAATACACGAGTGTGAGCCATGGATATAGCACTATGGGTGGAATAGAATATGATGATGGAGGTTGTGTGGAGAAGACAAAAAAGGAGAAAGTCTCACATTGACGAGGCTAATCAACGGGCTATGGAGATGCCCATCAATTGATGTCAACATGAGGAGTAGGGATTGCCATGCAACGGATGCACTAGAGCTATAAATGTATGAAAGCTCAACAAAAGAAACTAAGTGGGTGTGCATCCAACTTGCTTGCTCACGAAGACCTAGGGCATTTTGAGGAAGCCCATCGTAGGAATATACAAGCCAAGTTATATAATGAAAAATTCCTACTAGTATATGAAAGTGACAACATATGAGACTCGCTACATGAAGAACATGGTGCTACTTTGAAGCACAAGTGTGGAAAAAGAGATAGTAACATTGCCCCCTTTTTATTTTCTTCTTTTTCTTTTTTTGGGCCTTTCTTTTTTTCTTTTTGGCCTTTCTTCTTCTTTTTTCTTTTTTTTCTTTGGCCTTTTTTGGCCTTTCTTTTTTCTGGGGGGGGGGACAATGCTCTAATAATGATGATCATCACACTTTTATTGATTTACAACTCATGAAGTACAACTCAAAACTAGAACAAGATATGACTCTATATGAATGCCTCCGGCGGTGTACCGGGATGGGCAATGAATCAAGAGTGACATGTATGAAAATTTATGCATGGTGGCTTTTCCACAAATACGATGTCAACTACATGATCATGCAAGGCAATATGACAATAACGATGTATGTCATGATGATAAACAGAACAATGGAAAGTTGCATGTCAATATATCTCGGAATGGCTATGGAAATGCCATAATAGGTAGGTATGGTGGCTGTTTTGTGGAAGATATAAGGAGGTTTATGTGTGATAGAGCGTATCGTATCACGGGGTTTGGATGCACCGGCGAAGTTTGCACCAACTCTCAAGGTGAGAAAGGGCAATGCATGGTACCGAAGAGGCTAGCAATGATGGAAAGGTAAAAGTGCGTATAATCCATGGACTCAACATTAGTCATAGAGAACTCATATACTTATTGCAAAAGTTTTATTATCCCTCGAAGCAAAATACTACTACGCATGCTCCTAGGGGGGAGGTTGGTAAGAGTTAACCATCGCGCACCCCCGACCTCCACTCAAGGGAAGGCAATCAAAAGAGCACCCTATGCAATAAATTTTTACACAACTTTTACCATATGTGCATGCTACGGGACTTGCTAACTTCAACACAAGCATTCTTTAAATTCATAATCACCCAACTAGCATGACTTTAATATCGCTACCTCCATATCTCAAAAAAATTATCAAGTATCAAATTGATCATAGCATCCAATTCACTTCCTATGATAGTTTTTATTATACCCAACTTGGATGCCCACCATTCTAGGACCAATTTTATAACCATAGCAAATACCATGTTGTTCTAAGAGACTCTCAAAATAATATAAGTAAAGCATGAGAGATCTACAATTTCTACAAAATATAACCACTGCCGTGCTCTAAAAGATATAAGTGAAGCACTAGAGCAAATGACAAACTACTCTGAAAGATATAAGTGAAGATCAATGAGTAGCTAAATAATTATGTAACTATGTGAAGACTCACTCTCAATAAAGAATTTCAGATCTTGGTATTGTATCAAAACATCAAGCAAAACAAAACAAAAGAAAATGACGCTCCAAGCAAAACACATATCATGTGGTGAATAAAAATATAGCTCCAAGTAAAGTTACCGATGAACGAAGACGAAAGAGGGGATGCCTTCCGGGGCATCCCCAAGCTTAGGCTCTTGGTTGTCCTTGAATATTACCTTGGGGTGCCTTGGGAATCCCCAAGCTTAGGCTCTTGCCGCTCCTTATTCCATAGTCCATTGGATCTTTACCCAAAACTTGAAAACTTCACAACACAAAACTCAACAGAAAACTCGTAAGCTCCGTTAGTATAAGAAAATAAAACAACCACTTAGGTACTGTAATGAACTCATTCTAAATTCATATTGGTGTAATATCTACTGTATTCAAACTTATCTATGGTTCATACCCACCGATACTACTCATAAATTCATCAAAATAAGCAAACAACACATAGAAAACAGAATCTGTCAAAAACAGAACAGTATGTAGTAATATGTATCAAACGCATACTTCTGTAACTCCAAAATTCCTACCAAATTAGGAAGTCCTAATAAATTTGTGTACCAATCCAGAGCAAAAATAATCAGATCAGAAGCACATTTCTGTGAATTAACAAAACTAATTTACTGGATGCAAAAGTTTCTGATTCTTAGCAGGATCAACACAACTATCACCGTAAGCTATCCTAAAGGTCTTACTTGGCACTTTATTGAAACAAAAGCTATAAGACATGATTTCTACAGTAGAATAATCATGTGTACACGCAAAAACAGTAAGGATAAATATTGGGTTGTCTCCCAACAAGCGCTTTTCTTTAATGCCTTTCTAGCTAGGCATGATGATGACAATGATGCTCACATAAAAGATAAGAATTGAAACATAACGGGAGCATCATGAAGCATATGACTAGAACATTTAAGTATAACCCACTTCCTATGCATAGGGATTTGTGAGCAAACAACTTATGAGAACAATAATCAACTAGCATAGGAAGGCTAAACAAGCATAACTTCAAACCTTTAAGCACATAGAGAGGAAACTTGATATTATTGCAATTCCTACAAGCATATGTTCCTCCCTCATAATAACTTTCAGTAGCATCATGAATGAATTCAACAATATAACCAGCACATAAAGCATTCTTTTCATGATCTACAAGCATAGAAAATTTACTACTCTCCACATAAGCAAATTTCTTCTCATTCGGAATAGTGGGAGCAAACTCAACAAAATAATTATCATGTGAGGCATAATCCAATTGAAAACTAAAATCATGATGACAAGTTTCATGGTTATCATTATTCTTAATAGCATACAAGTCATCACAAGAATCATCATAGATAGCAACTTTATTCTCATAATCAATTGGAACCTCTTCCAAAATAGTGGAATCATCACTAAATAAAGTTGGCACTCTTCCAAATCCACTTTCATAAATATTATCATCATAAATAGGAGGCATGCTTTCATCATAATAAATATTCTCATCAAAACTTGGGGGACTAAACATATCATCTTCATCAAACATAGATTTCCCAAGCTTGTGGCTTTGCATATCATTAGCATCATGGATATTCAAGGAATTCATACTAACAACATTGCAATCATGCTCATCATACAAAGATCTAGTACCAAACATTCTAATGCATTATTCTTCTAGCACTTGAGCACAATTTTCCTTTTCATCATGCTCATGAACGATATTAAAAAGATGAAGCGTATGAGGCAAACTCAATTCCATTTTTTTTGTAGTTTTCTTTTATAAACTAAACTAGTGATAAAACAAGAAACAAAAAGATTCGATTGCAAGATCTAAAGATATACCTTCAAGCACTCACCTCCCCGGCAACGGCGCCAGAAAAGAGCTTAGTTGACGGGGTGTGAGTGCCGCTTACCTAGCCTCCCCGACAACGGTGCCAGAAAAGATCTTGATGTCTACTACATAACCTTCTTCTTGTAGACGTTGTTGGGCCTCCAAGTGTAGAGGTTTGTAGGACAGTAGCAAATTTCCCTCAAGTGAATGACCTAAGGTTTATCAATCCGTGGGAGGCGTAGGATGAAGATGGTCTCTCTCAAACAACCCTGCAACCAAATAACAAAGAGTCTCTTGTGTCCCCAACACACCCAATACAATGGTAAACTATATAGGTGCACTAGTTCGGCGAAGAGATGGTGATACAAGTGCAATATGGATGGTAGATATAAGTATTTGTAATCTGAAAATATAAAAACAGCAAGGTAACAAATGGTAAAAGTGAGCGTAAACGGTATTGCAATGCTAGGAAACAAGGCATAGGGTTCATACTTTCACTAGTGCAAGTTCTCTCAACAATAATAACATAGATAGATCATATAACAATCCCTCAACATGCAACAAAGAGTCACTCCAAAGCCACTGATAGTGGAGAACAAACAAAGAGATTATGGTAGGGTACGAAACCACCTCAAAGTTATCCTTTCTGTTCTATCTATTCAAGAGTCCGTAGTAAAATAACATGAAGCTATTCTTTCCGTTCAATCTATCATAGAGTTCATACTAGAATAACACCTTAAGACACAAATCAACCAAAACCCTAATGTCACCTAGATATTCCATTGTCACCTCAAGTATCCGTGGGCATGATTATACGATATGCATCACACAATCTCAGATTCATCTATTCAACCAACACAAAGTACTTCAAAGAGTGCCCCAGAGTTTCTACTGGAGAGTCAAGACGAAAACGTGTGCCAACCCCTATGCATAGTTTCATGGGCGGAACCCGCAAATTGATCACCAAAACATGCATCAAGTGGATCACGTGATATCCCATTGTCACCACAGATAAGCACGGCAAGACATACATCAAGTGTTCTCAAATCCTTAAAGACTCAATCCGATAAGATAACTTCAAAGGGAAAACTCAATCCATTACAAGAGAGTAGAGGGGGAGAAACATCATACGATCCAACTATAATAGCAAAGCTCATGATACATCAAGATCGTGCCATAGAGAGAACACGAGAGAGAGAGAGAGAGAGAGAGAGAGAGAGAGGGATCAAACACATAGCTACTGGTACATACCCTCAGCCCCGAGGGTGAACTACTCCCTCCTCATCATGGAGAGCGCCAGGATGATGAAGATGGCCACCGGTGAGGGATCCCCCCTCCGGTAGGGTGCCGGAACGGGCTCCCGATAGGTTTTTGGTGGCTACAGAGGCTTGCGGCAGCGGAACTCCCGATCTATCTTCGTATTCGATGGTTTTAGGGTATATGGGAATATATAGGCAAAAGAAATCGGTCGGGGGAACCACGAGGGGCCCACAAGACAGAGGGGAGCGCCCAGGGGGGTGGGCGCGCCCTCCTATCTCCTAGCCTCCTCGAAGCTTCCCTGGCTTGTACTCCAAGTCTCCCGGATCATGTTCGTTCCAAAAATCATGCTCCCGAAGGTTTCATTCCGTTTGGACTCCGTTTGATATTCCTTTTCTTCGAAACACTGAAATAGACAAGAAAACAACAATATGGGTTGGGCCTCCGGTTAATAGGTTAGTCCCAAAAATGATATAAAAGTGTAAAGTAAAACCCATAAACATCCAAAATGGGTAATATAATAGCATGGAATAATCAAAAATTATAGATACGTTGGAGACGTATCAAGCCATAGAGATGATGATTGAAAGCTAAGTGTTGAAACTTGAAACACCCAAACTAACTCAAGTCGGTTTGGTTGTTCGAAATTTCAAAACTTGGCTTTAATCATCATTGCGGAGGTTGCCAGATAAATTCGCCAAGGTGTTCGACCGTCATTGGCCACCAGAACTATTGTTGCGGGACGCCGGGCGCCGGCTTCACTTGTGGGATGTGGATCTAGTGTTCAACGCCGACCGCCTCATGTACCTTGCACCGATGGTAGTTGCTATTTAGTTTACCCGAGGACAAGCGGGTTAGAGGGTTCCTTGGTGTCGATGGTACTGTAAATAGCAAGTATCATGAGTGCGAGGTACATGTGGCCGTCGGTGTCGAATACTTGCTATGTTACTCATTTTTGATTTAAATGTGCAGTTATTTCATCGCTACGAGGGTCTAGTGTTCGACGAGCTCCGCCCCTGCGTTCGTTGGTGAGCACAAATGACATCTCCTCCTTCCCCCTTCATTTGCTCTGTTTCGGTCTTTGTGCTGATGAAACTTGCTAGCTATAGGTGTCAATCATCAGTATGCGTAACCACTATGCGTCTCCCGTTTGAAAGGGTTACATCTATAAATATGCATGCATTTGCATATTTATAATCGTGATTCTTTCGAATTGTCCAACATTATCCATGGACAGCCCGAGTATCTGTAGATTGGGTTCGTTTTCCCATATGCTCTACTCCGGATTCGATGCAGAATTTCGTCAGTGCCTCCCTATTGTTCTCCGGGTACACATCCTCTCTGCTTATTGTCGAGACGTGTATCAGGAGAACAACGGGGAGGTGCTGCCGAAATTTTGCGTCGGATCCGGAGTAGAGCATGGGAAAACGAACCCAATCTACACATACTCGGATGGGTTTAGGACCTATCTTTACCTATTAGCGTGTAGGTTGCATGAACGTAATAAAACTGACAAACTCCATTAATTGATGGATATGGTTTGCTTAATTATGTATATATTTCTTGTGTGTACAGTAGGAAGTCAATATGAGTGATCATGCGTGGATGTACACCGGTTACACTAGTCAGAAAGTTTGGACCAAGGAATGGTTAACAAAAACTAAGAGGTTTGTTAGAGTCGCATTTGCAAATGGCCAGGAATTAAGCTGGTGCCCCCATGCCCGGTGCGACAACTATAAAAAGAGGGACGAGCTTGAAATGAGTAAAGACATGCAGAAGTTTGGTTTTACGCCTGATTACACGGTCTGGACATTACATGGTGAGTCTGCCCAACGTGCCAGAGCCGAGGTGGTTCGTCGTTGCACCGACGAGCATGGTACCGGGACCGCGGACATGGTGCAAGACTTTGATGATGCTCGGGACTCGGACGAGGAGATGGAGGAATCTGCAAAGGCCTTCACTGGAATGTTGGAGTCCTCAAAACGTCCTCTCCATGAGCACACTGAGCTTTGTCAGCTGGATGCCATCTCGCAAATAATGGCTTTGAAGGCTCAATTCAACTTGGGCAGAGAATGCTACGACGCGATGATGACAATATTCGGACAATTTCTACCCAAAGACCATGTGCTACCTCCAAACCTGTACAATTCAGACAAAATCCTCCGTGCTCTTAATATGCCCTATGAGAAGATACATGCTTGTGAGAAAGGATGTGTCTTATTTAGGCTTCAGTATGAGGACTTCAACTATTGTTCCATTTGCAATTCTTCCAGGTATGTTGTGGTAGACAATGGTATGGGTGAGAAGACGCAGACCAAAATACCCGTTAATGTTCTTCAGTATACGCCAATCTTACCAAGACTTCAATGTCTTTTCATGGTCTAAGAGATGGCCAAACAGATGAGATGGCACAAAACGGGCAAAAGAACCGAACTAGATGCAGATGGGAATGTGATGATGGTGCACACATCGGATGGTGAAGCGTGGAAGCGCTTCGATGCATTACATAAGGAAAAAACGGTAGATCCAAGGCATCCTCGAGTCGCCGTCAGCACAGATGGGTTTAGTGTGTTTAGTCAGATGGCAGCCCCGTACAGTTGTTGGCCCGTATTTGTCATTCCACTCAATCTCCCCCCCCCCAGGCAGATTATGCAAAGAAAGAACATTTTCCTGACGTTGATAATTCCAGGGCCCAACTATCCGGGGAAGAATATGAATGTGTACATGCAGCCGCTTAAGGACGAATTGCAAGAAGCTTGGGATAATGGGTTCAAGACATATGACGCCTTTAGCAAAGAGAACTTCATAATGCATGCCTGGTACATGTACTCGACGCATGACTTGCCGACGTATGCGCTACTCGTTGGCTGGTGTGTGCATGGAAGGTTCCCGTGCCCCACATGCAAGGGAGCTCTTGAGTTTCGTTGGCTGACGGCAGGGCACAATTATAGTTGCTTCAACTTGCATAGACCATTCCTACATCCTCGCCATAAGTTCAGGAAAGACAAGAAGAACTTCATCAAAGGCAGAGTAGTCAAACACTCTGCACCACCCGTGTTGACAGGCCAACAGACCCTAGATCAGTTAAACACTCTCGAGCCAGATCCAGAGCATCCAGGGTATTTCAAGGGGTATAATAAGGAACACATCTGGACTCACAAGACATGCTTCTGGGATCTGCCTTACTTCAAAGACCTCCTTTGCCCACACAACATCAACGTGATGCACACTGAAAAGAATATTGCCAAAGCCATTTTTGGTACATTGTTCAGCATAGAGGGGAAATCAAAGGATAATAGTAAGGCTAGAGACGATCAAGAGGAGCTCTGTGATAGACCGTTACAAAACATGCAAGAACCGAAAGGAAAGCGGAACTGGACGAAGCCAAAGGCATGGTTCAATCTTGGAAGGCCGACTATGAAGGAAATTATTTTGTGGGTGAAAATGCAGTTGATGTTCCCCGATGGGTATGCAGCAAATCTAAAGAGGGGAGCGAGTCTTGATAAATTGAAAATATTTGGTCTAAAAAGTCATGATTGGCACATATGGATTGAGCGGATAATGCCGGTGATGTTGCGTGGCTTCATCCCTGAGGATGAATCGCTAGTACTGGCAGAGCTAAGCTATTTCTTCCGTGTTCTTTGTGCGAAAGAACTATCGCCTGGCCTCCTAGAAGAAATGGAATAGTTGGCGCTGGAGTTGATCTGCAAGTTAGAGATGATCTTTCCGCCAAGCTTCTTTAATCCAATGCAACACTTGATTTTGCATCTCCCGACCGAGGCACGATTGGGGGGCCCGTACAAAATCGTTGGTGCTACTCAACTGAGAGGATGCAGAAGACGCTTCGAGCAAAATGTAAAATAAACGTAGAATAGAAGCATCGATGGCCGAGGCATTCATCACTAAGGAGGCATCAAAATTCGTGACAACACACTACAAAGCCAAAAATCGTCATTTGCATAATCCGAAGCCTCGGTACAACGCTGACGATCCTAAAAAGGGTCAATCCAACCTCAGCCTATTCAAAGGGAATCTCGCACCATCTAGTGCTTGGAAACCAGTATCGTTGGATGTTGAAGAATGGCGGACCATTTCGCTGTATCTC
This sequence comes from Triticum dicoccoides, assembly GCF_002162155.2. Taxonomy (NCBI): domain Eukaryota; kingdom Viridiplantae; phylum Streptophyta; class Magnoliopsida; order Poales; family Poaceae; genus Triticum; species Triticum dicoccoides. Next base: position 248,165,333 of record NC_041393.1, read on the forward strand.
TTTAACAACTTAATAGAAGTGCGGCCTACATCGAGTAAGATCTCGGTACATTGTTTCACAACTTCTAATTTCTTTGAACTGCTCTTATTCCTGGATATTTGATGCAGTCGATATGTCGCCATATTCTCGTATGGAGCCGTGATCCAAAAGGATTCCGTCGAAGAGTATGAGCTTCTGGCAAAGCAAGGAGGCGAATATCCCGGTTTCATCTCTTGGTTCAAAAAAACGGTAATTTCCATTAGACCCTTTCATTTGTTTGGCTAATTTGTGACTAACGCAACAATCTTTTCGTATTAAACTTGTAGGCTAATTCAGAGATTATGGATGCCAAATTGAGACAAGTAGCTAATGGTTTTGACTATAAGGTCCGTTCATTTGACAATTACGACATCAATGGGTATCACTTTCGTACCTATGGCAAAGAGCTATCTATGGCCGACCGAAAGTCTACAAATTGTTGTGTCTCTGCTATCGGCGAAGGAGGTATCGAGTATTATGGAAGAGTTGAAGCAATTTATGAACTTCAATTCTATGGTGAAAACCCACCAAACGTCATAGTCTTCAAATGCTATTGGTTCCAGCCCAGGGAGACTAGAAGGACTCATGAACATATAGGGCTAGTCGAAATCAAACAAAGCACCCATTTGGATGTTCTGGATGTCTATATTACGGCTCAACAGGCAACCCAAGTTTTCTATCTATTGTGGGCCTGTCAAAATGATCCAAATCTCAGTGGTTGGGATGTCGTTTATGAAGTGCCACCACGTGTTAGACCACCTCCCCCCAATGAAGAGGATTATGAACCTCACATTAACCAAGACGCATATGACGAAGAAGAATTCTTCCAAGAAACACGTCTTGCCAAAAAACGTTTCAAGAACCGCTCTACTCCACCCCAGAACATTGAAGTAGATGACGATAGTGAATCCGACTTCACCCCTGAGCTGGAACAAGAAGAGCCAAAAGAAGAAGAAGTTACTGCTGCAGATGACCTGTCAATGCTTGAGCGATTACGTAAAGGTGGACTTCCACATGATGATGTATTTATTAATGATGATGATGAGCATGTCATTACTGATAGTGATGATGATGATGCATTTATTAATAATGATGATGAGCACGTCATTACCGATAGTTATTATTAGGTATTCAAATTTTTATGTTGTACTTTGTATGATTTATATAGTTGGTATGTATAATTTTCTTACTTTGTATGATTGTTTCTTATACATAGTGCCATGGTCTTGATGTTCGTCCCCACCGGCCCTCACCCGCTTTATGATTCGGATGTCGTAAATTCTCTTTCATAACTATTTGTTGCATTTCGCATTTATGACAATTATGGCCATCAAGTTGACATAGAGATATTTTAATCTAGGAGGTATGTGAACCAGAATTTGAAACTGACCCTCTTGTTGAGAAGTTAAATTTAGTTGAAAAAGAAAATGAGTATTTGAAAGAAAAATTAAAAGAATTGAAGAAGAGAAGATGACATTGGAGTTGTATGTTGCCGATGTCATCGATGTTCACAAGATGAAGATGAATGCAATGCGCTTGAAGATGGATGCAATGCGCCTGAAGCTTAAGAAGATTAGAAAATATGCCATTGATAATGAGTCTTGGTATCATTATGCCGTTGGATCAATTGTTACCTTAGTTGCAATCTTCATCATATTTGTTGTGATGAGGGTAAGTTTTCTCTAATGTTTTTCTTTACAAATGGATACTTAGCTTATTTTCCTCCTAAATGGCATAATTACCCAAGTTAGATAAAAAATGAGCTATACTTAGCTTATTCAGTTCATTTATGACATACTTAGCATACTTAGGTCAAAAATGGCATGATAATCTTTGTTACCTCCAAAATGATATAGACTTAGCTTATTTTCCTTGAAAATGACATAATAACCTTACTAAGCTCCAAAATGACCTATTTACCTAGCTTAGCTCTAAAATGACCTACACTTAGCATTTTTACCTAGCTTAGCAATAAAATGGCATTTTTACTTACCTTAGTTAGAAGAAGAAGAAGATAAAGAAGAGGAGAGGAGAAAAAGAAAGAGAAGAAAAAAAATCTTCTTCTTCTTCTTCTTCTTCTTCTTCTAACTAGTCTTCTTCTTCTAACTAGTTTTCTTCTTCTTCTTCTAAATTTCATCTTTCCCAATTTGCAGATTTGCTTTACTTGAGGAAGCTTGGATTCATGGAGTGTACTATTCTTCTGGTGCTTCCTTGTTGTTTATGAAAACTTGTTTGGATATGTATGTCTACATGGATATGTTGTTGGAAACTTGTTTGTGGTTATGTATATATGGATATGTTGGACTTTGTTGAACTACGTTATTGGATTTGATGAAATATGTTGTTGGACATGCTGTTGAATATGTTGGATATGTATGCATGTATATCTGTGTTTGAAACCATGTCTAATTAATTGGATTTAAATAAAAACAGGGGATGTATAGCCTCTTTGTCATCCGCTAGCCGACCGCAAAGAGGACACGTGGCAGTCACCTGTGCAAAATGGGAACACTGGTTGCCTATTTGGTCATTTTGCTGTCTGCAAGCGGACGACAAAGTAAGCAAATATATGTCGTCTGCTGGCAGACCGTCTAGCTGGCCACGTGGCAGCTTCCCAGTGCTACCGTAGCTAAGCTCTTTGTCGTCTGTCAGCGCACGACAAAGAGCGCCATTAACCCCCTAACGACTCTCACCCCACACCACTGTTGTCCGTCGTCGTTGCCGTCTACTAGCCTCGGATGGCGGATGACACAATCCTTTGTCGTCCGTTTCTGCAAAGCGGGCGGCAAAGAAGGCCTTTGCTGGCACGTGTTCAGCCGGACAGTTTGCCATCCGCTGGCTGATAGCAAAGGACTTTGCCATCCGGGATCTATGCCTTTGCCTCCGCCATGGCGGACGGCAAAGAAGCTGATTCCAGTAGTGTATGTCTTCTATCTCTGCAGGTGCTATGTCATTCATAATTTTTTGATATAAGGTAAAAGGAATAGCACTCACACTAGCACCTATGTCGCATAAACCATGATAACAGTGATCTCCTATTTTAACTGAGACAACGGGCGTGCCAACAACAGGTCTTTGTTTATCATTTTTATCGGGTTTGGCAATTCTAGCAGCTTCTTCACAGAAGTAGATAACATGCCCATCTATATTTTCTTCCAGGAGATCTTTAACTATAGCAAGACTAGGTTCTACTTTGATTTGTTCATCAGGTTTAGGTGTTCTAATATAACTTTTGTTGACCACAGTTGAAACTTTAGCATGTTCTTGATCCCAATAGGGAAAGGTACCGGTTTCTCAATATAAGCAGTAGGAACAACTGGATCGATATTATAAATAATAGTTTCCTCTTTAGCTAGTACCGGTTCTTTAATTTCTTGTTTAATACGTGGGTGATATTTAAACCATTTCTCCTTAGGGAGATCAACATGAGGATCAAATGATTCACAAAAGGAGGCTACTATCTCAGAGTCAAGTCCATATTTAGTGCTAAACTTTTGAAAAGCATCGGTATTCATAAAAGATTTAACACAATCAAACTTGAGCTTAATACTTGACCCTTTACCTTCGTCGAGTTCCAAATTTTCAGAGTTGTGTTTAATTCTTTCCAAAAGATCTCACCAGAATTCAATAGTCTTCTTCATAAAAGAACCAGCACAAGAAGTATCAAGCATGGATCGATCATTATAAGAAAGCCGAGCATAAAAATTCTGGATAATAATTTCTCTTGGGAGCTCATGATTGGTGCATGAATATAACATTGACTTAAGCCTCCCCCAATCTAGAGCGATACTTTCTCCTTCACGAGGGCAAAAATTATATATGTAATTCCAATCACGATGAACTAGATGCATAGGATTTTTTTTGGTGAAACTCCAATTTCAATTGATTCCAATTCCAAGATCCAATATCATCGCATAGCCTATACCATGCCAATGTTTTTTTCCTTCAAAGATAAAAGGGAAAACCTTCTTCTTAACTTCATCTTCGGGTAAACTTGCAAGCTTAAACAATTCAGAAATTTCTTCCACATATATCAAGTGCATATCAAGATGTCCGGTTCCATCTCCTGCATAAGGATTAGCTAGCAGTTGTTCTATCACACCCGAAGAAATTTCATATTCAATATTTTTAGTAGGTGCAGTAGGTTGAGGGGTAACTAATTGTGGTTCCGGTCGAGGTGAAGATACCCCAAACAAACCCTCAAAGGATTGTTTTCCATAGTAACAAGTGACAATAAATTTCAGCACGTAGTAATAATTTTTCCTTACCAAGAGCGCTTCACTCCCCGGCAACGGTGGCAGAAAACAGCCTTGATGACCCACAAATACTTGGGATCAATTGTAGACTTTTCGATAAGTAAGAGTGTTGAACCCAACGAGGAGCAGAAGGAAATGGCAAGTGGTTTTCAGCAAGGTAATGTCTGCAAGTACTAAAATTGTAATTAACAGAGTAGTTTGATAGCAAGAGAATTTGTAACGAGAAAGTAACGATAATAGTAACAAGAGTGCAGAAAGGTAGCCCAATCCTTTTGAGGCAAAGGATGGGCCAAAACGGTCTCTTATGATAAGCAAAGCGTTCTTGAGGGTACATGGGAATTTCATCTAGTCACTTTCATCATGTTGATTCGATTCGGGTTCGCTACTTTGATAATTTGATATGTGGGTGGACTAGTGCTTAGGTGATGTTCTTACCTGAATAACCCCCTTGCAAGCATTCGCAACTACGAGAAAAGTATTAAGAATAAATTCTAACCATAGCATTAAACTTTTGGATCCAATCAGTCTCTTATTACAGAATAGCGCATAAACTAGGGTTTAAGCTTCTGTCACTCTCGCAACCCATCATCTAATTACTACTCCATAATGCATTCCCTTAGTCCCAAACATGGTGAAGTGTCATGTAGTCGATGTTCACATGACACCACTAAGGGAAACACAACATGCATACTATCAAAATATCGAACACATATCAACTTCACATGATTACTTGCAACATGATTTCTCCCGTGACATCAAGAACAAAAGTAACTACTCAGAAGTGATAAACATGCTCAAGATCAGAGGGGTATTAAATAGCATAATGTCTGAACATATAATCTTCCACAAAATAAACCATATAGTAATCAACTACAAGATGTAATCAACACTACTAGTCACCCACAAGCACCAATCTATAGTTCCGGTACAAAGATTGAACACAAGAGATGAACTGGGGTTTGATAGGAGATGATGTTGTTGAAGATGTTGATAGAGATTGCCCTCCCCAAGATGGGAGACTTGTTGGTGATGATGATGACGATGATTTCCCCCTCCGGGAGGGGAGTTCCCCCGGTGGAATCGCTCCGCCGGAGGGCAAAAGTACTCCTGCCCTAGTTCCACCTTGAGACAGCGGCGCTCTGTCCCGAAAGTCCTCTCCTTATTTTTTCTAGGTCAAAATTACTTATGTACCAGAAGATGGGCACCGGAGGTGGGGTGGGCTGAGCACAACCCACTAGGGCGTGCCGTGGGGCCAGGCACACCCTGGTGTCTTGTGCTCACCAGGTGACCCCCCTCTGGTGGTTATTTTCTCCAGTATTTCTTATTTGTTCCATAAAAAATCCTCGTGAAGTTTCAGCCCATTTGGAGTTGTGCAGAATAGGTGGCCTGACGTAGCTTTTCCAGGTCCAGATTTCCAGATGCCAGAATTCTCCCTCTTTCTGTGTACCTTGCATATTATGAGAGAAAAGGCATTAGAATTACTCCAAAAAAGCATTATTATGAATAAATAACAGTAGGAAAACATGATGCAAAATGGACGTATCGTGGTGTCATTCTTGGTGTGGAGGAGGGTCAATGTTGTCTTGCTCCTCATGATCATCTTGACATTTAAGGCGAAGAATACGTGCCCTTTGCCTCAACTCCTTTCATTATTTGTGTAGATCTTGTTCTTGTTCATGCACTCTCCAACTGCACTCATGCAAGGCATGAATGGCCTCGTAGAGCTCGTTGTTCTTTATTCGCTTGCTACTCATGGCATTATTGTTCTTGCAGTAGGGCATTGTCGTCTTGCTCTTCTTGGCGTTGATGTTGTCATTCTTGATCTTGATCTAGTGCAACTTGTTCTTCACGACGACATAGTTGGCACTCACGTAGGCGGTCTTGTAAATCATTGCCATGGAATTGATTTTTAGGAGTTTGATGATTTTGACATTTATCTCAAAGATGAGTACGAGTTTGTAGTAGACTTGCATCGGGAGAGGTGTCCGAAGAGTGGTTGCTTGAGTGTCTCTGTCGTGATGAGTAAGAAGATGAAGAAGACTTGAGAGTGACCATCATTCCACGAATCTCATTCATTTGAATGGCCAACTTGGTGTCAAGATAGTCCCAGTTCCTTGCTTCGAATTTACGCAAGTTGGTAGCGAATTTGTTGATGCGGTCACTCAAGGCTTCATTTGCTTGATGCATAGCTCCTTGTAGGACAAAGTGGTGAGTTGGCGATGAAGTTGTTAGCATCTTTGTTGTTGCTAAAGAGCGGGTTTGAAGTGCTTGGCCTTTTCATCACAAGACTCGAACAAACATGAGTGGGAAAATGAGAAGAACAATACCAAGTTACCTTTCCCAAAGTTGAAGATGGATCGAATGATCACTCAATATGGAAACCTGAATAGTAGAATTGGTATCACTTCCACCTACACAAGTAATGCTTTTCTTGGAGCTTGGTTAGGATGAGTGGCACACAATTTAAGCAAGTGTTAGTCAAGATATTAATAATGTTGAAGAAGATTCACAAATTACAAGTAAGACAGATCGATCAATAGCTATAGTGGCACAAGTAACACACGCACAGACATATAAGTGGGGTTGTGCAACCAAGGAATGAGCACAAAATGTGTTTCAACGAAAAAGGCTCGTGTTGCACAATACAAGATATACACTAGCACTATTGCTCAAATGGGAGAGATGCGTACTTGAGAACCAACCTATAAGAGAAAACATGTCGTCTTTCTGTCGCAAGTATGTTATATATGTATGATCCCAGATGAAGCTCACACAACGATGATCCAAGATGATCAATGATATCAAGATGAGATGCAATGTGGCTTGATGCTATTGCTATTTCTTAGACGTTCTTTGTTTTCTTTCCTTTTACTTCAATCTTTTTTTCTCTTTTGTTTTTTGTATGATGCTTTGACCACTTATGCAAGATGCTCGATCCAAGATAGCAATGATATATGACGGGAGTAACTTATGACACAAGAGATGATAACAAGATATGTGCGCACAATTGAAGCTATCGGAGTATGTATCACTAAAGTGCACAAGTAATGTGGCTCAACAATTCGAATGGATAGTCTCGGCGGGCAAGTAACACAAAAGGCTCGGGGTTATAATGAAAAGTCAAGGAAATGTAAAATGATGTCGTCGAAGTTACCATCTTTGCTCACGGTTGTGGTGTCAAAAGGTGGAGTGGTCGTTGTCGATGTCGAGTCTGTGGCGATGATAAGTGGTGGTGTTATTGATGTCAAATCGTCCATAATTAGCCGAAACACCTCAGTAAATGGAAACTGCAACTCAAAATCTCAAGAAAAATAGGTCAAACTGGGTTGGTAGCGGAATGTGGGGTGTATATGGTCGAAGTGGGGGTTTTGCGAAAGGTTGTGGTGGTGGGAATAGGCTAGGGTTTGCAGAAGTTGTAGTGGAGGCCGTGGTTTTTTATTTTATTTCGAGTTTTCAATTTCGACAAGGGTAGTCGGATGATCTGGGGTGGTATCTGGATCATCCGGGTTGGTGTCCGGACAGTCTTGGTAGGTAAATTCGTGGAGGATTTGGCTCAGGATGAACTCGAATGGGGGAAGAAATTTTTTGGGATGATTTTAGGGTGGAATTCGTGGTGGGAAAAGTATGGGATGGTGGGTGCTACTTGTGATAGGCGTTCGAATTCCCTGAAGAGGAAGGGCGAAGTAGTGTAGTAGCAAAAAGTATTTCCCCTAGATAAGAACCAAGGTTTATCGAACCAATAGGAGACACCACACATGCAAGATAAGCGGAACCGGCACACACACACAAAGCAGATGCTTGCACCCAATGACAACAAGAGAATTGTCAATCCCCTTGTTCTCGCCAATTGCAAGGATTAAATATGATAGTGGTAGATAGATAAAATAAAATAAAAATAAAGTAAAAAACAACGGGCAATTTTTAGGGTTTTAGTAAATATAGAAAATGGATCGGGAGCCATAGGTTCACTAGAGGCATTTCTCTCATAAGCATAGCAACGATGGGTAAACAAATTACTGTTGGACAATTGATAGAATATTGTATAGTTATGATGATTCTTCATGGCATCATCAACATATAGGCATTACATCCAAGACAAGTAGACCGAATAATTCATCTGCATCTACTACTATTACTCCACCACTCGACCGCTATCCAACATGCATCTTAAGATATTAAGTTCATAACAAACAGAGTAATGCTTGGAGCATAATGGCATAATGTAGACAAAGTAATATCAATTAGTATGTTCGAACTCCGTCATTTTACTCTTAATAGCAACAATACAGTACGTGCCTTGCAACTCTTTCTGTCACAAAGCAAGGACACCGCAAGATTGAACCTACTATCGAGCACCTCTCCCACTGAAGGTAAACCAATCTAATTGGCCAAAGAAAATAGATGGATATGATAGAAATACAAGGCTATAAAATCACATATATATAAATCTTAGGGTAGACTGTAATACTTTCAATGAATAATCTGATCATGAACCCACAATTCATCGGATACCAACAAAATGCACCACAAAAAGATACATCGAATAGATCATCGAAGAGATCGTTATATTGAAGATCAAATTGAGAGAGAGAGATAAAGCCATCTAGCTACTTGTGATGTCCGGATAATTAAGCTACAGTAATTCCCTGCCGTTGATGCCACGTCATCACGATTACTGTTGATAAACTCACGTCGATTCAAACCCCGTTCAATTTCAAAATTTAAATCAAGTCAAACTTTAAAAGTTTTCAAATGTCAAAAATTAAATGTTCACAATATTCTATAAATTCACCTGATGATTGTCATGTTGAAACCAACCTCTTTTGAATTCCAAATCACACCTGGAATTTTATTTGGTGGTCCAACCACAATTAAATTGGTCTTATCAATTTCTAAAAATGGTTAGGCAACTCCTTTTGACCCCAAACTTTTTGTGCCATCTCAAGGTATTGTGTGAAAATTATGTGCCAAGTTTTCTTTAAAACAAAAGTCTTTTGGTGCTCCAGTTAAATGCAAATCAATAACTATTGAAAGTATAGAAAAGCATAGTCGGAAAGACTAAGACTTCCTGCTGGATTGGGCCCCTAGTGGCTGCAGTGCGGCCCACCCCAGCCTAGCCAGCCTTTCCTGTAGCTCTGGACAGTGGAGACCGAGGCCATGGCGCCAGGCACGCGCGTGCGCCGTCCACACGCCCGATCTCCTCGTGTCATTCATCCATCGATGCCCCGAGACGCATAAGACCCTCCCCGACGGCCTGGTCGAACCCTAGCTCGCCCTTTCCCCTTCTCCAGCTCGCCCTTCTCAAATCGATACAAGACCGAACTGCCGCTACCACACTCGCTGTCGATCCCGTGGCCACCGGCCATCCCTCGTCCCTGCACCATGACCAGGAGCCGCACATCGTCGCCTTCTTCACCGACACAGCAGGAATCAGGCGGAACCGCCTTGAAGTCGTCGCCCCGGTTGCATCTCCATCGCCACGGCCGCCGCGCGATGTCGCCATCGATTCGCCGCGCCTCGACCACCTCTGGCTGCCCCGAGCTGTTCCTCGTCACCGATGTGAGCACGACGTGTTTTCCCCTCTGTTCCCGCCTTTAATCTTGTCCCGTAGCACCGAATCCCCACGAGCCCCGATCTCCCGCGTATGTGAGCGTATTGCTTCTGTTGCCGCTTGCTTCTGTCGCGCCCCCGTTGCCCGCTGTAGCTACCTGCGGTTGCCGCTGCCCTTGCCCACGCTCGAACGCTGCGGTAGCCCTCTCCCGCTTGCTCCCGCTGCTCTGCTCTGCTCTGCTACTAGCGTTGCTGCTGCTTCTGCTTCCGTGGCGGCCTAATGCGCCGTTTCTCCTCTTAACTGCTGCTGCTGCTTGCTGCTTGGCCGCTGGTTGCTGCTTCGCTTGCTATTGTGCGTGCTTGCTACTGCACTGCTTTTCTTGCTGCTTTGGTGCGTTGATGCGTGCTTTCTACTGCTGCTCATACTCTGCTGCTACCGCAAACTGCCGCTTGCTGCTGCTATTGGCCATGGCTACAGCAATGGCCAAGTGTGTGTGTGCGTGAGTGTGTGTTCTATGTGTGTGGCCGACCCAATTACTAGTTTAGGGACTAATTTAGTTAGTTAGTCTGATTACTAGTACTAGTTAATTAGTCCAATAGTAGGTGACATGTGGACCCACTTTTAGTTTAAAGAAAAACAAATTTTAAGAAAAGTCTAAGTCAATGACATGTAGGCCTAGTTGAACTGTTCACCTTTGACCAGTCAACTATTGACTCCTGAGTCAATAGTTGACCTGGCCCCACTAGTCATGCACACTGGCTAGGTACTATTGTGTACAAAATGTAATTGCTGTATTAAGTCGAATTTATAATAATTTCAGAAATTGCTTTAAACTTTAATAAATCGTATAAAATAAACCGTAGCTCGGATTAAAATACTTTGTACACGAAAGTTGCTCAGAACAACGAGACGAATCCGATTCGCTGTCCGTTCGTCTGCCACACGTCCCTAGCATAGCAAACGTTGAACTTTTCCCCTCCAGTTCATCTGTCTGACAGACGTCCGAAACCGGGAAAACTTTCCCGGTTGTTTTCCCCCTTCGCCTGTATCTCCTAGCACCGCGTTAGAACACGTCACTCTGCTTGTGGTCCTATTATGCACTCGTTTGCTCTGTATTTACTGTTTATTCACCATCTTCTCTCTGGTAGACCCCGAGACCGATGCTGATGTCGCTGTGATCGACTACTTCGACGACGACCCTCCTTCTTGTCTGAGCAACCAGGCAAGCCCCCCCTTTGATCATCCCGATATCGCCCATTCTATACTCTCATGCTTGCATTAGATTTTGCTACTGTTATTGTTTGCTCCTATTCTGATGCATAGCCTGCTTTTGTACCTGCTTTTGTTACCTACCTGCTTATCCTAAACTGCTTAGTATAGGTTGGTTAGTGATCCATCAGTGACCCCCACCTTGTCCTTGTTGCCCCCGCTTCATCATCGACGCCTCGATCGACGTGATCGACGACCAGAGCCCGACACCTCACATCACATCACGCCCCTTTAGTTGCTCGAATCTGCAGAGCTACTATCGAGTGCCGAGGGTGATCCCTCATAACGCACTCCTGATGATAATTCTGTAGTGTAGCTATTCGGTCGTGGTCATCGAGGGTGATTTCCTCTTTCACCATTCCCGATACGGCTCTGTCATTCAACACCTCAAGTGTGAACCTCGAGGGTGGTCCCTCTTACATTCACCTTGATGATTACATTGAGCGGAATCCACCGGGGGTGATTCCTCGGGTTTTCTTCTTGATGTCTGGACACACGGTTACAATGACTTTACTTGAGACCTTGGTGAAAGTCGGGCGGGCCCGGAGAGCACCCGCAAGATAATTACGTGGCATGGCCGGGCATTCTAGGCCCTTGTCGTAAGTCCATGAGACGGGGCGACGGGGTCACTTTCGATCGTGAGTCTCTGCTCGTCTCCGCAAGCTAATAATACACTATGGTTTGGGTATTTGTTCTGAGTTGGCCTTTGGCCTTTACGCACTAACCACCACGCGAGAATAGATATGGGCCTCGACGTCGCAGTATCAGCCGAAGCTTTGTCAGACGTCCAGTTCAGCAGTGCGGCACGGTCGGATCGTGCTGGCCATCCGAGGCGGTGCTGGTATTCACCCTGCGCGCAACGACCCGGAGTGTTGTGGCCGATGGGCCCAAGACCCCGGAGTGCTTAGGATGTAGACCGGCGGGGACCTCTCTGCTGAGCCTAGGTCGGGCTGCGACGTGTTGATCTTCCGAGGGCGGGCATTGACCCCAGAAAGGTGTGTCCGGCCAGAGTGATCGAGCGTGTCGGGTAACGTGGTGCACCCCTGCAGGGAAGTTATATATTCGAATACCGTGTCCGCGGTAATGGACGTTCAGACTTATATCCTGATCTTATATAACTAGAAATAGATACTTGAGATATATGGCTCCGGGATTGCTTTCTCGCAGGGAGTCGAGGAAGGATCTCTGGGCATTAATGTTACAACATGTTTGTTAATTATAAACTGTTGTTCTTTACTCTTCTACATGCTGCAAGATGCTCGGAGCTGCGTGAAGATGCTAGTCTTCGATAGGCTAGGCCTTTCCCCTCTATTCTGGTATTCTGCAGTTCAGTCCACAGATACAAACCTTCCTTTTGATACCAATGCATACTTAGTATAGATCTGATGCTTGCGAGTACTTTGAATGAGTACTCACGGTTGCTTTGCTACCCTTTTCGCCCTTCCTTCTTCTTTCCGGTTGATGCAACCAGATGGTGGATCCTTGGATCTAGATGCCACCGCCGACGAATACTGCTACGTGGAGACCGCCGACGACCAGGAGTAGTTAGGAGGTCCCAGGCAGGAGGCCTTGCCTCTCCGATCGCGTTGCTTTTGTGCTAGCCTTCTTAAGGCATCCTTGTTTAACTTATGTCTGTACTCAGATATTGTTGCTTCCGCTGACTCTTGTGTATCGAGCTATGTATTCGAGCCCTCGAGGCCCATGGCTTGTAATATAAAGCTTGTATTATTTTATTTGTGTCTAGAGTTGTGTTGTGATATCTTCCGTGAGTCCCTGGTCTTGATCGTACACATCTGCGTGTATGATTAGTGTACGATTGAATCGGGGGCGTCACAAGTTGGTATCAGAGCCGACTGCCTGTAGCATCCCCCTTTCCAACTCCTTGGCCGAAGTTGAGTCTAGTCTTTTAAAACTTGTTTTACTAACATGGCTGTGTGGCTTACGGGCCCACATCGCCAATTGGTTGGTATTAGGATCTTTTATTCCTCGTCTATACTATGGGAATCTTATCTCTCTCCCATTCGGGTTAAATGGTTTTTGCAAACTATAACTCTAGGTTCTCGTAAATACTTCTCTCGGAGAGCCCCTTCATCCCAGATGATGGCCCGCTTCACCAGAAGATTCTGAAGATACTCTCCGATGCTTTCTCGAGACCCTTGTTCCCTTCGCCGTTGCAATCCCTACCGCCGGTAAATCCTTATGCATAACTACCTACGTTGTCGTTCATACCTTCATCCCCAGTTGCTCTTGTTATCAAGATGTCCTGAAATACTCTTCGATGATTCCGAGGATCCTTTATGCTTACTGCCCTGCAGTCCTTGCCGCATGAGTACCCCTACGGATAATTACTCGCTCTTATCGAGTATCCATTCATCCCCAGTTATTCTTATGCTTCATAACATACTTTTTAATACAATCCAAGCTTTCGATGACCTCTATCGCCTATTGAGCTAGAAGGTCTTACCTGCCTACACTCTGGTTAACTCCATATGCCTAGCAGTATCCATTGACGTCCTTTGTCATTATCATCTTGAGTCTTTCGATTTGATATGTCTATGTCACAATCATCAGTTGATCCTTATAGATTATCTTTCCGACTCAGACGTCTTCCCGAACATGAGCTGGTTCTTGGCCAATCAGATTGCCATCGGTTGTGCCCTAAGTCTATTCAACTTATCCATTCTTGATCAGAGCGTTTGCTTCTGATCCCTTGACTTGGGAATCATAATTCCTTTGCATTTTGAACTCTGAATTAGTCAGTTGCTTCTATAATCTGACCTCCTTGCATTCTTTCTTCTTCTGGTTGAGTACCGTTGCTCACATCAGATCCCTTGTGGACTACCAGATCCTTTGTAGATTTTATCCGACAACGTCCTTCATATTCAGTAACCTTGTGAGACTTTCCTCGGATACACAATGCCTTTGGTAAATTGTATCCCCCGCTCTCGTCAACCATACTCTGCTTCCGGGCTTTTATCTACTCGTGAAGTTTGTGGTATATGTTCCTAAGATGCCCCTATGGGTTGAATCTATGGCTTCCCTAAACTGTGTGAACCTGAAGATTATGCAGGTTATATCTACTGGCGTTTCTTTGGATAAATTGTCAATTCTACAACTTTGTCAAAGACGAGAAGTAAATGAAAAGTTGTGCATTAGAGAAGTGGGAGTCGACCTTGAACTTTGTGTTCATGCCCATGGACCCGATGTGGAACTTATCATGGAAGCTTCTTGTCATAATGATAATTCCCTTGTGATAAGTTCATCTTGTATCTATATTTGGTCCTTTGCAACCGTGGTTCCGACCATATTGTTCTCCTTTGATTCCATTTCTTGGACAAGTTAAAGTACTTGTCTTATGTAGAGCTTTTCATCCGTCCAACCTCTATCCGGTTCTACCTTCGAGTATTACCCCCTGGTATCTCGAGAATATCACAGAACTACATAACTTCTTATGAGTTCTTCATCAACTACTATTTCTTGTTGATTCTAGTTTTTCATGGATTCTGAGTTGTTAGACACTCGAGAACACCGATACCTGATCCGAGTCTACACTTTTCTCTCCATTGTTTTGTTTAACCTTTCTTGTAACCAACATATCTGAGCAGTGGTATTTCCCTGCTTATGTAAATACCTTGTTGTACAAACTCTATCAGTAAGACCTTGTTACTATTGTTGGTGACATTCCAGTAACCACCGATGGATAAGAACTTTGCCTAATGGTCCGCCTCGTCTTAATGGGCAGGGAAATGGTTCTCTTCGTCCCTCGCCCTTGGTACCAACGTTGTTACCAACATAATTGATGGTCTATCCTCTGACCTGCCTTGCTATCATGACCATACAAATGATAGGATCCTTCCCGCTTTCAACCCACATGGTTAGCCCATAACCCACAGTTTCACAGGATCGAAACCTGACTGTCCTGTACATCTCTGTCTTCCAAAATTGTTCCCCATGCTTGGTTTCGTATGTAATTCGCGAGCCACCTTCTTGTGATCTGTTCTGGTATCAGATGCAATACTTATTCTCGATGCTTGAACCCCTTTCACCCTCTGTTTCAGGCAATGAACGATTGCCAACCCGGTTAAAACTTCTTATTGCACCTTCCTACCTTTCCCTTGGTGACTTTCTAGAATTTCAACTCGCAAGATGCCTCTATGCCATGTTCACCGAGATAGCCCCAGGTACCTAACTTGTGTTGAGCTTCATCCTTTCCGAGTCTTTTCCCCTTACTCCACCCCTTAAATCTCGGGACAAGATTTCTTGTAGTGGAGGAGAATTGTGACACCCGGATAATTAAGCTACAGTAATTCCCTGCCGTTGATGCCACGTCATCATGATTACTGATGATAAACTCATGTCGATTCAAACCCCATTCAATTTCAAAATTTAAATCAAGTCAAACTTTAAAAGTTTTCAAATGTCAAAAATTAAATGTTCACAATATTCTATAAATTCACCTGGTGATTGTCATGTTGAAACCAACCTCTTTTGAATTCCAAATCGCACCTGGAATTTTATTTGGTGGTCCAACCACAATTAAATTGGCCTTATCAATTTCTAAAAATGGTTAGGCAACTCCTTTTGACCCCAAACTTTTTGTGCCATCTCAAGGTATTGTGTGAAAATTATGTGCCAAGTTTTCTTTAAAACAAAAGTCTTTTGGTGCTCCAGTTAAATGCAAATCAGTAACTATTGAAAGTATAGAAAAGCATAATCGGAAAGACTAAGACTTCCTGCTGGATTGGGCCCCTAGTGGCTGTAGTGCAGCCCACCCCAGCCTAGCCGGCCTTTCCTGTAGCTCTGGACAGTGGAGACCGAGGCCATGGCGCCAGGCACGCGCGTGCGCCGTCCACACGCCTGATCTCCTCGTGTCATTCATCCATCGATGCCCCGAGACGCATAAGACCCTCCCCGACGGCCTGGTCGAACCCTAGCTCGCCCTTTCCCCTTCTCCAGCTCGCCCTTCTCGAATCGATACAAGACCGAACTACCGCTGCCACACTCGCTGTCGATCCCGTGGCCACCCCCCGTCCCTCGTCCCTGCACCATGACCAGGAGCCGCACATCGTCGCCTTCTTCACCGACACAGCAGGAATCGGGCGGAACCGCCTTGAAGTCGTCGCCCCCGTTGCGTCTCCATCGCCACGGCCGCCGCATGATGTCGCCATCGATTCGCCGCGCCTCGACCACCTCCGGCTGCCCCGAGCTGTTCCTCGTCACCGATGTGAGCACGACGTGTTTTCCCCTCTATTCCCACCTTTAATCTCGTCTCGTAGCACCGAATCCCCACGAGCCCCGATCTCCCGCGTATGTGAGTGTATTGCTTCTGTTGCCGCTTGCTTCTGTCGCGCCCCCGTTGCCCGCTGTAGCTACCTGCGATTGCCGCTGCCCTTGCTCACGCTCGAACGCCTGTGGCGCCCTCTCCCGCTTGCTCCCGCTGCTCTGCTCTGCTCTTCTACTAGTGCTGCTGTTGCTTCTGCTTCCGCGACGGCATAATGCGCCGCTGCTCCTCTTAGCTGCTGCTGCTGCTCGCTACTTGGCCGCTGGTTGCTGCTTGGCTTGCTATTGTGCGTGCTTGCTACTGCACTGCTTTTCTTGCTGCTTTGGTGCGTTGATGCGTGCTTTCTACTGCTGCTCATACTCTGCTGCTACCGCAAACTGCCGCTTGCTGCTGCTATTGGCCATGGCTACAGCAATGGCCAAGTGTGTGTGTGCGTGAGTGTGTGTTCTATGTGTGTGGCCGACCCAATTACTAGTTTAGGGACTAATTTAGTTAGTTAGTCTGATTACTAGTACTAGTTAATTAGTCCAATAGTAGGTGACATGTGGACCCACTTTTAGTTTAAAGAAAAACAAATTTTAAGAAAAGTCTAAGTCAATGACATGTAGGCCTAGTTGAACTGTTCACCTTTGACCAGTCAACTATTGACTCCTGAGTCAACAGTTGACCTGGCCCCACTAGTCATGCACACTGGCTAGGTACTATTGTGTACAAAATGTAATTGCTGTATTAAGTCGAATTTATAATAATTTCAGAAATTGCTTTAAACTTTAATAAATCGTATAAAATAAACCGTAGCTCGGATTAAAATACTTTGTACACGAAAGTTGCTCAGAACAACGAGACGAATCCGATTCGCGGTCCGTTCGTCTGCCACACGTCCCTAGCATAGCAAACGTTGAACTTTTCCCCTCCAGTTCATCTGTCTGACAGACGTCCGAAACCGGGAAAACTTTCCCGGTTGTTTTCCCCCTTCGCCTGTATCTCCTAGCACCGCGTTAGAACACGTCACTCTGCTTGTGGTCCTATTATGCACTCGTTTGCTCTGTATTTACTGTTTATTCACCATCTTCTCTCTGGTAGACCCCGAGACCGATGCTGATGTCGCTGTGATCGACTACTTCGACGACGACCCTCCTTCTTGTCTGAGCAACCAGGCAAGCCCCCCCTTTGATCATCCCGATATCGCCCATTCTATACTCTCATGCTTGCATTAGATTTTGCTACTGTTATTGTTTGCTCCTATTCTGATGCATAGCCTGCTTTTGTACCTGCTTTTGTTACCTACCTGCTTATCCTAAACTGCTTAGTATAGGTTGGTTAGTGATCCATCTGATGCTTGCGAGTACTTTGAATGAGTACTCACGGTTGCTTTGCTACCCTTTTCGCCCTTCCTTCTTCTTTCCGGTTGATGCAACCAGATGGTGGATCCTTGGATCTAGATGCCACCGCCGACGAATACTGCTACGTGGAGACCGCCGACGACCAGGAGTAGTTAGGAGGTCCCAGGCAGGAGGCCTTGCCTCTCCGATCGCGTTGCTTTTGTGCTAGCCTTCTTAAGGCATCCTTGTTTAACTTATGTCTGTACTCAGATATTGTTGCTTCCGCTGACTCTTGTGTATCGAGCTATGTATTTGAGCCCTCGAGGCCCCTGGGCTTGTAATATAAAGCTTGTATTATTTTATTTGTGTCTAGAGTTGTGTTGTGATATCTTCCCATGTGACCCTGATCTTGATCGTACACATCTGCATGTATGATTAGTGTACGATTGAATCGGGGGCGTCACACTACTGCTATGGACCCGTAGGTCATGTGGGAACTACTCAAATTGAATGGTGGAAGCAGCAAAGTCTATGAAGATTACCTTCCCAATGGTTTCCCCCTGTAGCAGAGTACCGGTAGGGGCCTCTAGATGGGATCGCGGAAGAACAAAGTCTTGCGGCGGTGGAATAATTGTTTTGGGTCTCGCTCTGGTGGTTTCTGGAATTTAGGGAATTTATAGGCCAAGAATTAGGGCAAACCCAACCACATGGGACCCACAAGCTCACTCGGCGCGCCCCTGGGGACCGCCACCTGAGCTTGTGGCTCCCTCGATCATCGTCTGGTGCATCCCTGAAGCTTCTATGGTCTCTTCTGGTCCAGAAAAAATCACCGTAAAATTTTCATTGTGTTTGGACTTCGTTTGGTATGGCTTTTCTATGAAACAAAGAAATAGGCAAAAAACAGAAACTGGCACTACGGACTAAGTTAATAGATTAGTCCACAAAAGTGGTACAAAATGGCATATAAAGCATAAAATATTGGTAATATAATAGCATGAAACAATAAAAAATATGTCGAAGACGTATCAGTGGGTGAAGGCTAGATCCACTTGCCAAACAACAAAATCATGGATCAAAATCAACAAAATCTCACAAAAACCAACAAAATGCAAAAAAATCGGCATGGCTATTTTTTGGTGGGGATTTTTGAATTGGGCAAAAATCAACAAAAATAGGCTAGAAAGTGAGGGGTTCGGAATCCAAGAATGTGAATCAATCGTGCTCTGATCCAAGATGATGTAGGGTGGAACCCTAATTTAGAGATCTTATCACGCTTGGATGTTGGAGAAGGATGGAGTCAAGAACAAGCACAAGAGGAGGAACACTCGATGACAAGAAGTCGTCACACATCCACAAAATCTGCAAATCTCATACAAGTTCAAGGGATCCAAATGTAACAAAAGGAAATAGTAAAGGTAGTTCTTCCCAATCGCTAGAGGAATTGAGATCTGAAGAGGTAGTCTTCTCCAACACCTAAGGGAGGAGGGTTTGATATCCACCAGGGGATCTTCTCCAAAGGAGGTTCTAGATCTCCTAGTAGAGGGGTAGATGAACAAAGCTCTCTCAAGATCTAATAATATGCTTTGCTAACCATAATAGAGAGGATGGGTCGTCTTTTTTATAGTCCAAGTGCAAATAGGGACGAAGGAAAAGAGTACATGGACACTTGAGCCGATTTGCGTGCAGGCAAGGTCGGATGTCTGGGTAGGTACCCTGATAGAGGCAAAGGTGTCCCGATGCTTCGATGAGAGGTATTGTTTTTGGTGGAGTAGACTTTGACGATTCGACTACGAACATGCAAAGATGTCGCGCCTTAGCAATCGCTAAACCAACTCTGAAAGGTTATTGGCCACACCGGAGCACGATCAACCTGACCACGAGGGTCTATATCCTGCACGCAAACGAAGAACAAGCAAGAAACTGAGACTGCAATCTAAGTATTGCGAATTTAAGAGGCAAGCTTTACTAAGAAAATGGGGTTCTATGACGTCTTGGTCTGGTCGTTGAACACAAACGAAGGACGCGAGCTGCAACTATGGCGAACTTTAACTAAACAAAACTCAAGTCTAATCGGTGCCTTAAGGGTTGTATTTATAGGGGAAAATAAAGGGGATTTCGTCCACCCTTGGCAAGGTGGGTCTAAGACACCTCCTGAGTCATTTCCCCTACCATAGGGACTCTAAAAATATCCTATGAAGTATTATTTCAAAATTACATGGGACTGGCCAAAAAATAAGGTGACACAACACCTATAATAAGCTATGGACAAAAATTATGAAAGGTTGTCTTCTATATTTGGTCCATGTCCTTGTATGTCATCACGGTGTCTTCAAAGTATTGAAAACTCCACTAAAAACTCCGTTCTTGTTCCTCTTGCGCGCGCCATCATCTCCATGCTTGATCATGCTCCAATGTTCATCCTTCTTGTCCTTGCTAGACCCTTCATTCGTAAACAAAACAAATGTATCCAATTTAGGCAACATCATATTCTCATGAACATTAGAATCATTACCAAGAAATGAAAGTACCTAGTAATTTAATTGGATGACCCCGAGCATCATCCGGATGATCTGGCTAGCTACCTGGATGGTCCGGCTGAGTCGTGGCCTCTAGGGATGCTCGGATGTCCAGGGTGGTAGCCGGATCATCCAGCATCACGCGAAGCCTAAGGATGCCTTCTAGTGCCACAATTGAATAGTCTAGGACGGTGTCCAGACGTTCGTCTGTTGCCCGGATGATCCGGTATCCTGTTCGAATGATCCGTTCGTCACCCAGATGATTAGCCCGGACACTTGTCCAGAGAGCTGCGGCGTCCGGCTTTGTCCGGCGCGTCCGTGTTGGAGTTTGGACGTCCAACTATCTTCGGGCGCCAACTGTCTCCATCTTCCCATCCTTGCTTCGCTTTCATCTAAACTTATCCTTGGTCCTTAGCTTCTTCATCGCTGCTTTCTTGGTACCTGGGTATGCGAAGTGTCTCCGCTTGAGGTACTAGTTATATCTCGAATGAATAAAAGGGAAGCTCAATAAGGAGAGAGTTAACCTTGGTATAGCTCTTGCATGCACTCTTCTCATCGGTCCACTTGGTGCTTGGAGAGTTGGTATAGTGTCCATAGGGGTGACCGTAGGGTGCTCCCTAACACACACATTTGCAGATCAAGCTAGATACGCACAAGATCCAACTAGATTACTCTATCACTTGTACTGAAAATCCTCGTACGAGTCTTGATTTAAACATACAACAGGAGTAGGGTGTCATCTCTAAGACAAAAGGTGTGATCTTGGGTACGTAATTAAATCCATGGTGTGAATCCCGTCCTAGATCCTCATCGTATGCCTCGCTGCACAAATCCCCCGAATCATGAGTATTGATGCGAAATCCCCGCGACAGACAGATTATACATGTGCACTCAAACTTTAAATATGAATGAACCAACGCGAGCTCCTTAAAAAAGTGCAAATGCCTTCCCATACTCAAAACTAAATTTCGAATGGACCTCATGGCTTATGTGTAATTTCCTTGCTGTTCATGGGCAAAGGTGGCCAAATGGGTCGGTCCTGGCATGGTGGCCCAATAGCCTGCTGCCTGACACGCATGTTTATAATCAAGTTGTGCCGGCACATGACCCGTCTAGTGCCGTGCCTCAGCCTCGAGGCTGGGTACGAGTGCCGGCAGGACACAACCGTTTATTTTTTATATATACTAGCACAAATGCCCGTGCGTTGCAACGGGGTAGATCGATTTAAAAAAAAGCTAGTTTCGCCATTCACCAAAACGCCCATCAGGGCGGCATATGCGTCCTGCATGTATGCTTTTATCATGTCATTATTTCCTTTAGTTAGAGTCATGCATGTCCTTCCTCTCATTTAATTAATTAGATCCAATCAGGTCATGCCAAGCCCACAAATCCTTCTAATTAGAGCCAATACAGCATGCTTGCGCCGTGCATGTCCCCTCCTTTATGGAATTTTCTCTCCTTTGGCAATGCTGTTTCCTCTCTTTCTTGGTTTTGGAGGTGACTTGCTGATATTTAAGACAACATGCAAATCCATATAATTTGGTGGGATTTGATATTAAAAAATCAAGATGGGACTATTAGACGGGGAACCATTTAGTATGGCAGAAAAGTACGCTAGGTCGGTTGGCATTGGCCTTTTGTGTGGCCGGTGAGGTTCTGAGTTCGAACCTTCAATGGACATATTTTTTTTTCTCCTCCCAAAACGCCAGAAAACTGCAGATTAGTCTCAGGTCGGCCCGTGCGATGGATGGACGGAAAATATGGTAATCTAGGCGGCGGCCCAAGTAGAGAGGAACGCAGGCCTGCCCAATACGAACCTTTTTGACTCTACGAATTAGTACCACCTCGTGTATTTCACGTAACGTAGGATCATATGCGGGATGAAACTAAGAATATCACCTTGCTTTATTAGTAGGTATATAGAGGTATAGATATAGATATAGATATAGATATAGATATAGAGGTATAGAATAGATATAGAGGTATAGATTAGCTCCCAAAACAGCCCAAAAAGGCTAGCTAAACATGTCGGTGGGCCGGACCGTTTACTTGTTGTGCGGTGCCTTTTTTGAGGGAGTATGGCATGAGTGCTGGCCCGTATATTAGGCGTGCCTGGATGGGCCGTGCCGTGCCTGGCCCGCTTAGGCCAGGCCGTGCCGGGCCGGCCCATCTGGCCAGGTCTGTTCGCCGTGTCCTTCCTCCTTTTTCTTTTTCTTTCAGGTGCGCTGGCCTGTTCTGTTTCGCTGCTCAAGTCGGTGGCGCCGCAAAGCCTCTCGCCTCGAAGGGTTTCTTCCTCCGCCTCGCCGTCCGCGCGCTGTTCCCCACTACCGTCCGCGCGAAGCGAGACAAGGCGGCGGCGAAGAGAGCCACCCCTCCTCAGAGGATGATCACCACGGCTGCGCCAGAGGGCGTCGCGCAGCCACCTGCCGCGGCCAAGGGTTCCAAAGGAGAGGCGGAGAGGAAACAGAGCGACGCACAGGGAAGAGGAGGAAACGGCGGTGGTGGTGGTGGCGGCGGCGGCAGCGGCGGCGGCGGCGGTGCAGATGGCGGGGGTGGAGGTAGAGGGAAGAAGCGGAAGAACAAGGGAGGTGCCTTCATCTACGGAAACTACAGGAACTACTACGGCTACCGAGTGAGTTGAACCGCGCTTCTCCCCTCCACTCTGTGGCCTCTCTCTAACAAACGGTGAATCGTCATTGTGTTGTGCATGCCGTGTAGTTATTTGGTGAAATGATTTGCTGGAGATTGCTATGTTCCTGGGACTGGGATGGTTTATACGGACTAGGATTCTTAGCTGAAAGCGGTGGAGCTTTTGCTTAGGACGCGCCCTAACTATTTGATGAAATGCGCTAATAGGTTTCTGCGTTGATTTGTGTCTCAGAGCTTGCAGAACTTGAGTTTTGCAACGAGGGTCCGTGGTTCCTTTTTTTTTTTTTTGTATTGAATGGAAACTGGAGTGAGATGAATATACTTGTTTTATTTGATTCTAGTTTGTGGTAGGCCAGCATATACGTTATCTGTCGGGTATTTTGGTGTTAAATTGCCGCTTTTACGCCATAGCATTAGTTCATCATTTCATTGGTTTAGACAATCCAACCATTGTGGTACTGTGTGTGACATGGCTGTCGAATTTCAGGGGCACAGCAATCACCACTGCTTTGAGCCTTTGACCCCATATTGGACATGTAGTATAATTTCTGATTAATAAATGCCCCAAGGTGTTGCTGTAATGGCTATTGGCAGAGAAGGAGTAAGCAAGCATGGAGCCTAATTGCACGTACTTGTTTTCACAGATCTGCTTATGCTAAATTCACCTGTACAAAGGAGGCAGATAGACGGATAGAGGTCTATTCATTAGATTGGACATTTAATTGTATGCTGCACATGATAGTTCACTTAATACGATAAAAAGGCACTCGATGGCTGGATCAACTAATCTTAGCTGATAACTTCAATCTTTTGATGTTCAACAGATTGATCGTAACGTCGGTGAAGATCCCCGCCTTGAGATATTCAAGAAGGAGTGGTTTGCAGGCAAGGATTGTCTCGATATTGGATGCAACCAAGGTTTGGTCACAATCGGTATAGGTAATGTTCTGGGGATAATAATTTGTTCTGTTTTGTTTGGTTAATGATCTTCCGGTCTTATTCCCATGTCTTTCAACTTCAATGTTACTAGCAATGTGCCCGTGCGTTGCAACGGATCCAAAGTAGAATAGTACTTGTTCACAAACTTGAAAGAAAACACTCTTGTTTTGATATACATATATACCACTAAAAATATATTACTTTTCACTCAAAATATATTTCTCGGGCTGTTTTGATGAGGTGAGGGAGGGATGTGATTGCTTATAAGATAATAAGGGATTTTCTGCAAATTGGAGCAGAGAAGTGGGCTATTGTTGCAAAAATTCCACAACTTACCTCACAGCCGTTAGGTGCAGATCTAATGGTCAGAAATGACGGATGACAGACACACCATCATCACCAACTGAGTCTTTTATAGGAGTAGAGATAGCTTTTGTTCTTGAATTACCAGACTGCTGTTACTGTGCGGTTACATGGTTTTAGTTTCTATTGTTGAATATGAAAGTCTTATCCATATTAACATAAGCATTATTTAGCTAATTATTGTAAATATTCTTTGATTTATTCATATGGTTACGTTAGGATAAGTTTAATTGAGTATGTGCCATCTATTGTAGGTTGCCACTTGTAATACAGTTGAGACTACCCTACATAAGCATGTCAGCTACCTTTGTTAACCTATTATTATTATGGTCTGCAATAGCATAGTTTTCATTTGACAACTCTTGACCGTACAAGAACTGAATGCCAATTAGCTGTAGCTGGACTTTTGATTCATTATTCTGTGCATTGATGACTTAGTGACTCTTCTGACACTCATTTGCTAGAAATCAATAAATCACAAGTGACATATACAATTTTTTTGGGGCAGATGCCACAATTGCAAGAGAGAGATATTGAATGTTTTTCTCTAAATAAATTTCCTGTCAAACACAGTTTCTCATCTCTAATTTTCTTTACCTTGTGCAGCGATGAAGTTTGAATGTCAAAGCATCCTTGGAGTTGACATTGATAAAGGTTTAAACTGTTATTGTAATATTTAATGAAGTAACATTGTATCATACTGTTTGTTTTAAGAGCATGAAGTACCTGGTAGCTGGAATCTTTCAAAAAACAATCTGAATATCTGATTGATGCTTGTCTCTCAGCAGCCTTTATGTACATTTTGTGTTTTTATATATATAATGTTGCGCACTGAGAGCATTAATGCTCATTTCTGAACAATATTAAGAAAATCCAGTCCTGTTTGACCAGTTATTGCATATCCCAGCTCAGTGTTGTTAGTAGTTCGTAATTATTGTATTGACACAATGCTTGTGAGGCATGTTGTGGTTGCAAGTCTAAAGAAGTAGAATTTGGTGGGACATTTTTTTAAATGGCATAACATCCTTGCTGATGCCCACACCTTCCTGTTCACAAATTCAATGTTTTTCTATTGATAACTGAACCTATCTTGAAATTATGAAACTCTATATGAGATTTATAATGTTAATTTGTTCCTTAGCAGAATGTGCATTTATGACAGTCAGACTTGGATTTCTGTAATTTTCTGTCGTTAGATGCATGGTCCGTAATTAAGTAATAGTGTTTGACAGATTACCAATAAATATCATCAACCATAACTGAATAGTCCCTTGTAGTTACGTAATGTTTGTGTGTTCTTGGCTTGCCCAATGTAGTATGGTTGGCTGTGTTGGGTTTGTCAAATGAAACTGATTCTGATATTAACCTTGTAGGTTTGATTGACCTTGCTAACTGGAATTTAAGAAGGATATCTCGAACAGGCAACATGGCTCCAGAAAGTGCGAAGGTTCATAACTCGTCAGACTCCACAACTAAGAGCTGTCCTGAAGAAGTGGTATCTGAAATGCCAAATGGAAATATTTCTAAGCACGAACAACCTGATCTTTTTGAAATCGTCTCTTTTCGGTCTGAAAATTTTGTACAGAGCAAACACAAATATGCAGAACAGTATGACACCATCATGTGGTAAGTTGCAAATTTACAAGCGAGACATATCAGAGATTTTTTGGTTTATTTGTATTAGTCACTATCCAAATTGAATGTCATCTTGATTGGTTGTGCTTTTGTTCTCTTGCAGTTTGAGCGTGACAAAATGGATCCACCTGAACTGGGGTGATGATGGCATAATCACTTTGTTTGTGAAGATATGGAGTCTTCTAAGACCGGTATCTATTTCTCTTTTGCTGTCCCTAAATTGGATCTCTGTGGTAAGAGGAAAAACTAACAATACCTTGTCTTCTTTCCGCTGGCTTCTCTTGTTTTGCAGGGAGGGATTTTTATCATGGAGCCTCAACCTTGGACCTCGTATAGGAAAAACAGATTAGTGTCAGAGGTAATTTCTGATTGTCAGACTGATGACTGATGCTACATGTTTTGTTTTTAGCTTTAGATGGTAGTTTCAACTTTAGAGCTCTAACTCTGTGAAGGCCTGAAGGGTAGCCATGAGTATGTTGCATTGAACCGTTCTTTTGGTCCCTTGCTCGTTTCAAAGCTAGATGTACTCCTTGGTTTGAATTGCTTCCTCGTCTTTCCTCATTTATGTGCTTTTCTTTCTGAAATAATCTTTCATCATTTTCGTTGGGGTCTTACTCTCACCCAACCTGCTTTTGTTTCCCCTGATCACACAATCTTATGCCTCTTAGAGTGAGTAGTAACAAAAATCCTGATCCATCGTTGAAACAATTATTTCTTCTCAATCTTTCATGGGGTGAAGTTAACTCACATTGTCCTGTCCTTTTTTTCTGGTGGATTTCAGTTTGCGAAAGAAAACTTCAAATATATCTGTATATACCCTGAGAAATTCCGGGAGGTACTTCTGGACAAGGTGCGTTCTATACCGGCAACTAATGCTTATGTTCTTTTCCAGTTCCCTGCAGCAGAATCATTGTAAACCATGCAGTTGTGCTTGCAGGTAGGATTTAGGTCAGCAGAGGTGATTACCAACAGATTGGTCGGATCTGTCGCTGGTTTTGACCGCCCAATTGAAGTTTACTACAAATGATGGAATGAGATTAACGCCTGCCTCTTGCTCAGAGGCTCATGTGGTGCTTCGGGTGCATAAGTTTGGTGCTGTGGGATTCGTCGTGCTTCACCGGTGCCTTCTTTGGTACAAATATGATGATCAAGGTTTTCACATAACGCTGGATTAGCAGTTTGTGGAAGTGTCATTTTCAACAAGCGCCCAAGGAATGATATGGATAGGGTGGTGGTGGTATTAGGTACTTTTCGATATTTTGCCAGAGTCTAAGCGTTTGTATAGATGAATTTTAGATGGCAGAGAAAACCTTCCAGTGATATAAGATTTCGCTTCCTATGAACAGGCTAGTTTTCTCGCGCTCTTACAATTGCAACCGCTTTATCGTATATATAAACCGGCAAATCTTGGTTCGATTAGATCAGCTTTCAGACACTATACTTGTTGCTTTGCTCAGCCCTGGAGCAGCACCGCGAATGTCTCAGTCCCTTGCAGCTCAAGCTGCACCTGAGCCCACTCAACGAGCACTTTGAAGAAAAAAGCCATTGATCAGTCACCGTCCGAATATGCAACCGCATTCCGAAAGCTCCAAGGATCTTCCAAAAATAAAAAGGAGAAGCCCAAAGGAAGGCACAGCACAGTAGAGGTGCAACCATCTCCACCCTCTTCCCTGCCCCAAGTCAAGCAAGGAATCCCTTCTTCCCTCTCAACTTCCCTTATATTGCCAGCTCGATCGCACCGTGCTGCTATGCACTGGCGGAGCTTAGGCAAGGCCAAATGGGCCATGGCCCGCCCAGCTCTGCAGCTTTTTCTCACAATATAGCTAGCCCATGGGTTGTAGAATGCCAGCTAGTAGTAATTCCTTGCAGCCTGGCCCATTCAGCCCGCCCAGCTTTTTT
This sequence comes from Triticum dicoccoides, assembly GCF_002162155.2. Lineage (NCBI taxonomy): Eukaryota > Viridiplantae > Streptophyta > Magnoliopsida > Poales > Poaceae > Triticum > Triticum dicoccoides. The sequence continues at coordinate 248,193,031 of NC_041393.1, forward strand.
TGGCAAGCTCCGCCACTGCTGCTATGCATGAGCTGCGCCCGAACAATGGTGTGCATAGGCGTCGCCGAGTGCCAGCACGTCCACCGAACGGCGCTGGACTACTTCCTCGCTATGCTCATCGTCGTCGCGGCCGTCGTGGCGGTGAGGTTGCTCATCTGTGCCCTGGTGCGGTGCCTCAAGGACGGCTGCGTGGCGCACCACCACCACCACAGCCCCGCGACCACCGACACCGACGAGGACATGGAGGTCTGGGCCGGCACGGAGCTGGATATCCATAGGCATGCTGATCGGCATGTCCAGCAGGATCGTCGGCCGGAAGCCGTCGAGGTGGTGGTCCCACCGCCGGCTAGGACCACGGCATAGGGTCCTAGCACGCTGACGCTGGCTACTTATTCTACTGCTCGTATTCGTTAAGCTTGCTTGCCCCATCCAGGTTAGTTAGTTTCGCTACACGTAGTTTGAGGTTTGAACACTTCTTAATCAAGTTATACGAATGGCAGCTATAGAGCGCGAGACTCAAGGCATTGATTATTGCAATATTTGATCTCAGCCTTGTTTGTATCAGCAAATATATATCTTCTATGGATTTTGAAATAATAATCAAAATTGAGATTTAGTATCACGCATTGTAAGACAATAAGTTTTGGGGAACCAACACAACCCTCTAGGGGTGGCTTATCTCATTATATATAATGGTTGTGTTACAATATGTACCATATACGTACATAGGTACAGAAGCTATACATAGTCTAACACCCTCCCTCAATCTTAGCCACTTTCTAAAGAACTGAGAAGGGTAAGATTGCGCCTACAAGCCTCAAACTGTGGCAGCGGTAAAGGCTTAGTGAAGATGTCTGCAAGTTGATCCTTAGATGAGATAAACTTGATCTGGAGTTGCTTCTGTGATACACGTTCCCGTACAAAGTGATAGTCAACTTCAATGTGTTTCATTCGGGCATGAAATACTGAATTTGCAGAAAGGTATGTAGCACCGATGTTATCACACCAAAGAATAGGAGGCTGTGGTTGAGACAAACCCAACTCCTGAAGCAAAGACTGCACCCAAATAATCTCTGCAGTAGCATTAGCCACAGCCTTGTACTCAGCTTCAGTATTGCTACGTGACACAGTAGCCTGTTTCCGAGCACTCCAGGTGATCAAATTAGAGCCAAAGAATACTGCATAACCCCCCGTGGATCGCCTGTCATCTGGGCTACCAGCCCAATCTGCATCAGAGAAGGCCGAAAGGACCCGAGAGGAAGTCGGCCGAATATGCATACCAAATGTCAGGGTGAACTGAACATAACGAAGAATGCGTTTAACAGCAGCCCAATGAGTATCTCTGGGAGCCTGAAGATACTGACAAACCCTGTTAACAGCATAAGAGATATCTGGTCTCGTGATCGTCAAGTACTGAAGTCCACCAACAATGCTCCTGTACTCTGTGGCATCCGCAGGAGACAAAAGCTCACCATCAACAGCTGTTATCTTGTCGGTAGACGACATGGGTGTGGTGGTCGGTTTGCACTTCAGCATGCCAGCTCTTTGTAACAACTCCAAGGAGTACTTCTTCTGCGTAAGGACAAGACCAGTAGCACGAGAAGTGACCTCAACTCCAAGAAAGTAGTGAAGCTTCCCAAGATCTTTGGCCGCAAAATCAGCACCAAGAGAGCAGACAAGAGCATTAGCAGCATACTGAGAAGAGCTGACAAGGATAATATCATCGACATATACCAAAAGGTACATAGTGACTTCTGGCTTCTGTAGAAGAAATAATGAAGTGTCAGCAGTGGACGGCACAAACCCATGAGCACGAAGGGCAGAGGCAAGGCGGGCATGCCAGGCACGAGGAGCTTGCTTCAAACCATATAGTGCTTTGGAAAGACGACAGATATAGTCAGGACGATCAGGATCAGAGAAACCAGGCGGCTGTTTCATATAAACCTCTTCCTCCAAAAATCCATGTAGAAAAGCATTCTGCACATCAAGTTGACGAAGTGACCAACCACGAGAAACAACAATGGAGAGAAGAAGCCGAATAGTGGTAGGCTTGACGACAGGACTGAAGGTGTCCTCATAGTCAAGACCATGACGCTGCCGAAAACCGCGAGCAACAAGTCGCGCTTTGTAACACTCAATAGATCCATCCGAATGCTTCTTCACTTTGAATACCCATTTTGAGTCAATAACATTTACCCGTGGTGGTGGAGGAACGAGAGTCCATGTCTTGTTACGAAGAAGAGCATGAAACTCCTGCTCCATAGCCTCTCGCCAATGTGGAATGCGCAGGGCAGCCTGATATGAGCGAGGCTCAGAAGATGGATCCGCAACAACAGCAGCCAAACAAGCAGCCAACCAAGCAACCGTACCATCCTTACGTTCCTTAGGTTTGAAAATGCCACTGCGACTGCGTGTATGTGGTCGGGACACAGGAACCACCGAGGTCGACGGAGCAGCCTGCAACGGGCTGGAGGACGGCGACGTTGACGAGTCAGCCGGTGATGAGGAGCCAGTCACGGTAGCCTCGGACTCGGTTGGCGAAGAAGGCCGACCCACCGGCGAAACCGGCAGAGCAGACGAAGCAGCTGGCGACTCCGGCATCACAGACCGGGCCGATGGCGAGCTCGGCATAGTGGGCCGTGGCGCGGCCGGTGTCGCGGGCCGATCCGCTGATGAAGGCGACGTGAGGACCCGAGCCGCGGGCGAAGACGGCGTGACGGGCCGAGCCGCAGGCGAAGACGGCGTGACGGGCCGAGCCGCGGGCGACTCGGCGGCCGCTGGCGAAACGGACCGAGCAGTGGAGATGCTCGGCGCGACGGGCTCGTCGGGTGACCATGCATGGGCACGCGAATCGATGCCATGCAACATAGGGCGATCGACGTGCCCACCAGAAGACGACGATGATGATGGTGAATCCTCCAACAGCTCCAAACGAGCTCCACGTCCGGTTCCTGCACCATGGTTAGGTAACAGCAAAGGAGAGTATGCAACATCATCAAATTGGTCAGAAGCAACAGAGGATGAATGCAGGGATGGTGGTTCGACAGTGGACACTGGAAGGTTGGCAAAGGGAAAAAGATGCTCATCAAACATGACGTCCCGAGATATATAGACACGATTAGTGGGAACATGAAGACATTTGTAACCTTTATGAAGAGAGCTATAGCCAAGAAAAACACACTTCTTAGAACGAAACTCAAGCTTGCGCTTGTTATATGGACGAAGATGCGGCCAGCAAGCACACCCAAATACCTTGAGAAAGGTATAATCAGGTTGTTCATTAAGGAGAACCTCAATGGGAGTCTTCATGTTTAAAACACGAGTAGGAGTACGGTTGATGAGAAAGCATGCAGTGGTGAAAGCATCACTCCAAAACCGAAACGGAACAGATGCATGGGCCAAAAGAGTAAGACCAGCTTCAACAATATGACGATGCTTACGTTCGACTGAACCATTCTGCTGATGTGTATGTGGACATGCTAAACGATGAGCTATCCCAAGCGACTGAAAGAAAGAGTTGAGGTTGCGATACTCGCCCCCCCAGTCTGACTGGACATGAACAATTTTGTGCTTGAGAAGACGTTCAACATGTTTTTGAAACTGAACAAAAATATCAAACACATCAGATTTGCGTTTAATAAGGTAAAGCCAGGTAAAGCGACTATAAGCATCAACGAAACTGATATAGTAATTAAGACCACTGACAGAAGTCTGAGCAGGACCCCATACATCTGAAAACATAAGTTCTAAAGGATGTTTCACCTCACGACTGGACTCCGAAAAAGGAAGTTGTTGACTCTTCCCCTGCTGACAAGCATCACACACTGCTACATCTTTATGACTAGACAAACTAGGAAGCTCATGACGACGCAAAATATGACGGACAATAGGTGTGGCCGGGTGACCAAGACGAGCATGCCACTGTGATGGAGAGACCCGAACTCCACTGAAAACACGAGCGACACCAGGATGCTCCAGACGGTAGAGGCCCTGGCACAACCGCCCACTAAGAAGAATGTCCCTCGTGCCCCGATCCTTAATAAAAAGATCAAAAGGGTGAAATTCACAAAGCACATTATTATCACGTGTGAGTTTAGGAACTGAAAGAAGATTACGGGTCACAGATGGAACTCAAAGAACATTGCGAAGCTGAAGACTCCTATTGGCATGTCTAGTGAGAAGAGATGCTTGACCAATATGAGAGATGTGCATACCTGCTCCATTGGCGGTGTGGATCTTGTCAGAGCCATGATAGGGTTCACGAGTGTGAAGCTTCCCCATCTCGCTGGTTAGATGCTCTGTCGCCCCAGAGTCCATGTACCAGTGTGGATCGATGGAGTAGGACTGAGTGTGTCCCTGTTGCTTCTGCGGCGCGGGACGATCAGCCATGGCGACCTGACGGGCATTGTTGCGTGTATCTTTGCCGTCATTTCCAAGACCAAGGAAGCTTCGCTGGAAGCGCTTATGACACTTGGAGGCCCAGTGCCCATCGCGGCCACAAAGCTGACACACACGTGGACCGCCAGCCCCCGGTAAGGTCGCAGTAGGTGGGGGGGCCGGGGCGGGCGACGGTGGCAGCCCCAAGGGAGACCGGGGTGATGAAGAAGAGCGGCCACCCTTGGTGGCGGCGTTGGCCGAGAGGGAGCCAGTGCCCCTGGTGCGGCGAGTCTCGACCCGTTGCTCAGTGAGAAGGAGCCGAGAGAAAACCTCGTGTGCCAGCATGGGTGTCGAGTTGCCCCGCTCGTTGATGATCTCGACTAAGGCATCATACTCCTCATCAAGCCATTGACAATAAACGAGTTGAACTCGGAGTCGGTGAGGGGTTGTCCAATGGAGGCCAATGTGTCGGCGAGGCCCTTGACCTTGTTGTAGAACTCAGTGGCAGTGGAGTCAAGCTTCTGACACTCTCCAAGCTGAGGACGGAGTGCAGAGACACGAGCCTGGGACTGCGCTGCAAAGGTGCGCTCAAGGATGGTCCAGGCCTCATGAGACGTCTTTGCGAAGACAACAAGGCCGGCAACTGCCGGCGAGAGCGACCCCTGGATGGAGGAGAGGTTCGCCTGGTCCTGCCCCGTCCAGACGCGATGGGCCGGATTGTAGACCGGACCGTGCACGCTGTCTACCAGCGCGGGTGGGCAGGGAAGCGATCCGTCGACGTAGCCTAGCAGGTAGTGACTCCCCAAGAGCGGGAGAACCTGCGCACGCCAGAAGATGTAGTTGCCGGCGGAGAGCTTGATGGTGATGAGATGACCGAAGTGAAACGGCGGCGGCGAAGAAAATCCCATCGAGGAGGCTGCCTGGGGTGCAAACACCATGGAGGCAGCCGGAGGCACCGAAGCCGATGCGGGAGGAGGCGGGACCGCAGCCAGGGCGGGCGCCGCAAAGCTCGCGGCTGGTGCGGACGCCGCAAGGCCCGCGGCCGGGGCGGACGCCGCCAACCCCGCCAGCGGGGCAGTGTGATCCGCTTGCGGCAGGAGCGGCGGGACGACGCCTGCGGAGTCCGCAGCGGACGGCGGCGCCGCGGTGTGGACCACGAGGTCACGCCCAACCGAGGGCGCCGGCGGCGTGGAGAAGACGGAGCCGATGCTCCTTGTCCCGATCGGAGCCGGAACAGAGACGGCATCGAGCGGGAGGTTGAGCAGAGCCGCAAGAGAGGCCGGGAGGAAGCCCGCAGCAGTGGAACCGGTGGTGGCGGCGCTCGACATGGCGGCGGCGCGATCGGTGGCGCGGCGGCGGCGGCGGCTGCGGCGGCGGTGCGGGTATTAGGGTTTAGAAGCGGAAGCGATCGTAACCTAGCATGATACCATGTAAGACAATAAGTTTTGGGAAACCAGCACAACCCTCTAGGGGTGGCTTATCTCATTATATATAATGGTTGTGTTACAATATGTACCATATACGTACATAGGTACAGAAGCTATACATAGTCTAACACGCATGTTTGTGAATATCAATTTACTAGAAACCAGTCGACTGGAAATTTAATTTTAGTCAGTCGATTCGTTTCCAGCAGTTCCAGCCGTCCGATGAAAAATGAACGGCCAGATGCGCGTCTTCAACCTCCAGGCCACAGTCTTCTTCGTTTTGAACCAGCGGCCTAACCATCTGCTGTCACGCCCCCTTCCCAACTGCCGCCCACCGCCATGCT
>NC_041393.1:248199561-248230179 GCF_002162155.2 Triticum dicoccoides
CCTGCACCCCCACCCTAAGAGCATCTCTAGCAGACCCCGTAAAAAGCCACGACCCGCAAAATAACCGCCAAAATGCGGGCCGGCGCGAAAAAAGCTGCCCGATCAGACCCCGCAAACGCGTCCGACCCGTAAATATTTTTAAGGGGCACGGCAAAATCTCGGCCCCAACCCGCGAATACGCAGGTTTCCGCCTCGCCCCCATGGTGCCCCGTATCCCAGGAAAGCGGTAGGAGGGAGGGACATTTCAGCTTGCGCCCTTTCCCCACCTCCTTCCGCCGCCGCCGCCCACCATTGGTTCCGCCAGTCCGCCGCCGGTGATTCCGGCCAAATCTGCAGACGGAATCGCGCCGCGAGGGCGCCGCCACCCTCTTCCACCGATAAGCTGCACCCCCTGGATCCGGCGACACGAGCCGGCCCTGGTCGCCGTCGCTGCCGGGGTCGACCGCCCCCGAGCCGCTCCTAGTTGCCGTCGCTGCCCGGGATCGCCCGCCCCCCGAACCGCCGGAGAGCCACCTGAAGGAAATATGCCCTAGAGGCAATAATAAAGTTATTATTTATTTCCTCATATCATGATAAATGTTTATTATTCATGCTAGAATTGTATCAACCGGAAACATGATACATGTGTGAATACATAGACAAACATAGTGTCACTAGTATGCCTCTACTTGAACTAGCTCATTGATCAAAGATGGTTATGTTTCCTAACCATAGGCATGTGCTGTCATTTGATTAATGGGATCACATCATTAGGAGAATGATGTGATTGACTTGACCCATTCCGTTAGCTTAGCACTTGATCGTTTAGTATGTTGCTATTGCTTTCTTCATGACTTATACAAAGTTCCTGCAACTATGAGATTGTGCAACTCCCGTTTACCGGAGGAACACTTTGTGTGCTACCAAACGTCACAACGTAACTGGGTGATTATAAAGGTGCTCTACAGGTGTCTCCAAAGGTACATGTTGAGTTGGCATAATTCGAGATTAGGTTTTGTCACTCCGATTGTCGGAGAGGTATCTCTGGGCCCTCTCGGTAATACTCATCACCTAAGCCTTGCAAGCATTGTAACTAATGAGTTAGTTATGAGATGATGTATTACGGAACGAGTAAAGAGACTTGCCGGTAACGAGATTGAACTAGGTATTGGATACCGACGATCGAATCTCGGGCAAGTAACATACCGATGACAAAGGGAACAACGTATGTTGTTATGCAGTTTAACCGATAAAGATCTTCGTAGAATATGTGGGAACCAATATGAACATCCAGGTTCCGCTATTGGTTATTGACCGAGAATAGTTCTAGGTCATGTCTACATAGTTCTCGAACCCGTAGGGTCCGCACGCTTAACGTTATGATGACAGTTTTATTATGAGATTATAAGTTTTGATGTACCGAAGGTTGTTCGGAGTCCCGGATGTGATCACGGACATGACGAGGAGTCTCAAAATGGTCAAGACATAAAGATTGATATATTGGATGACTATATTCGGACACCGGAAGTGTTCCAGGTGTTTTCGGAGAAAAACCGGAGTACCGGAGGGTTACCGGAACCCCCCCGGGAAGTAATGGGCCTTGATGGGCCCTAGTGGACAGAGAGAGGGGCCGGCTAGGGCAAGAGGCGCGCCCCCTCCCCTTGAGTCCGAATAGGACAGGGAAGGGGGGGCGGCGCCCCCCTTGCCTTCCCCCACTCCCACTCCTTCCTTTCCCCTCCTTCTTGGAATAGGAAAGGGAGGGGGCAAACCTACTTGGAGTAGGTTTCCCCCTCCTAGGGCGCGCCTCCCCTTAGGCCGCCCCCCTCCTCCTCTCCCCCTTTATATACGGGGGAGGGGGCACCCCATAGACACACAAGTTGATCTACGGATCGTTCCTTAGCCGTGTGCGGTGCCCCCCTCCATCATATTCCACCTCGGTCATATCGTCGCAGAGTTTAGGCGAAGCCCTGCGCCGGTAGAACATCATCATCGTCACCACACCGTCGTGCTGACGGAACTCATCCCCGACGCTTAGCTGGATTGGAGCCCGGGGAACGTCATCGAGCTGAACGTGTGCTGAACACGGAGGTGCCGTACGTTCGGTGCTTGGATCGGTCGATTCGTGAAGACGTACGACTACATCAACCGCGTTGTCATAACGCTTCCGCTTAACGGTCTATGAAGGTACGTAGACAATACTCTCCCCCCTCGTTGCTATGCCATCACCATGATCTTGCGTGTGCGTAGGAATTTTTTTTAAAATTACTACGTTTCCCAACAGTGGCATCCGAGCCTAGGTTTTATGCGTTGATGTTATATGCACGAGTAGAACACAAGTGAGTTGTGGGCGATACAAGTCATACTGCTTACCAGCATGTCATACTTTGGTTCGGCGGTATTGTTGGATGAAGCGGCCCGGACCGACATTACGCGTACGCTTACGCGAGACTGGTTTTACCGCCGTGCTTTGCACACAGGTGACTAGCGGGTGTCAGTTTCTCCAACTTTAGTTGAACCAAGTGTGGCTACGCCCGGTCCTTGCGAAGGTTAAAACAGCACCAACTTGACAAACTATCATTGTGGTTTTGATGCGTAGGTAAGAACGGTTCTTGCTTAGCCCGTAGCAGCCACGTAAAAATTGCAACAACAAAGTAGAGGACGTCTAACTTGTTTTTGCAGGGCATGTTGTTATGTGATATGGCCAAGCCGTGATGCTATATTTTATTGTATGAGATGATCATGTTTTGTAACCGAAGTTATCGGCAACTGGCAGGAGCCATATGGTTGTCGCTTTATTGTATGAAATGCAAACGCCCTGTAATTGCTTTACTTTATCACTAAGCGGTAGCGATAGTCGTAGAAGCAATAGATGGCGTAAATGACAATGATACTACGATGGAGATCAAGGTGTCGCGCCGGTGACGATGGTGATCACGATGGTGCTTCGGAGATGGAGATCACAAGCACAAGATGATGATGGCCATATCATATCACTTATATTGATTGCATGTGATGTTTATCCTTTATGTATCTTATCTTGCTTTGATTGATGGTAGCATTTTAAGATGATCTCTCACTTAATAATCAAGAAGTGTTCTCCCTGAGTATGCACCGTTGCGAAAGTTCTTCGTGCTGAGACACCACGCGATGATCGGGTGTGATAGGCTCTACGTTCAAATACAACGGGTGCAAAACAGTTGCACACGCGGAATACTCAGGTCATACTTGACGAGCCTAGCATATACAGATATGGCCTCGGAACACGGAGACCGAAAGGTCGAACGTGAATCATATAGTAGATATGATCAACATAGTGATGTTCACCATTGAAACTACTCCATCTCACGTGATGATCGGACATGGTTTAGTTGATTTGGATCACGTGATCACTTAGATGACTAGAGAGATGTCCGTCTAAGTGGGAGTTCTTAAGTAATATGATTAATTGAACTTGAATTTATCATGAACTTAGTACCTGATAGTATTTTTCTTGTCTATGTTTGTTTGTAGATAGATGGCTCGTGCTGTTGTTCCATTGAATTTTAATGCGTTCCTTGAGAAAGCAAAGTTGAAAGATGATGGTAGCAATTACACGGACTGGGTCCGTAACTTGAGGATTATCCTCATTGCTGCACAGAAGAATTACATCCTGGAAGCACCGCTGGGTGCCAGGCCTGCTGCAGGAGCAACACCAGATGTTGTGAACATCTGGCAGAGCAAAGCTGATGACTACTCTATAGTTCAGTGTGCCATGCTTTACGGCTTAGAACCGGGCCTTCAACGACGTTTTGAACGTCATGGAGCATATGAGATGTTCCAGGAGTTAAAGTTAATATTTCAAGAAAATGCCCGGATTGAGAGATATGAAGTCTCCAATAAGTTCTACAGCTGCAAGATGGAGGAGAATAGTTCTGTCAGTGAGCATATACTCAAAATGTCTGGGTATAATAATCACTTGATTCAACTGGGAGTTAATCTTCCGGATGATAGCATCATTGACAGAATTCTCCAATCACTGCCACCAAGCTACACGAGCTTTGTGATGAACTATAATATGCAAGGGATGAACAAGACAATTCCCGAGCTCTTCGCAATGCTAAAGGCTGCGGAGGTAGAAATCAAAAAGGAGCATCAAGTGTTGATGGTCAACAAGACCACTAGTTTCAAGAAAAAGGGCAAAGGGAAGAAGGAGGGGAACTTCAAGAAGAACAGCAAGCAAGTTGCTGCTCAAGAGAAGAAACCCAAGTCTGGACCTAAGCCTGAAACTGAGTGCTTCTACTGCAAGCAGACTGGTCACTGGAAGCGGAACTGCCCCAAGTATTTGGCGGATAAGAAGAATGGCAAAGTGAACAAAGGTATATGTGATATACATGTTATTGATGTGTACCTTACTAATGCTCGCAGTAGCACCTGGGTATTTGATACTGGTTCCGTTGCTAATATTTGCAACTCGAAACAGGGACTACGGATTAAGTGAAGATTGGCTAAGGACGAGATGACGATGCGCGTGGGAAATGGTTCCAAAGTCGATGTGATCGCGGTCGGCACGCTACCTCTACATCTACCATCGGGATTAGTTTTAGACCTAAATAATTGTTATTTGGTGCCAGCATTGAGCATGAACATTATATCTGGATCTTGTTTGATGCGAGACGGTTATTCATTTAAATCAGAGAATAATGGTTGTTCTATTTATATGAGTAATATCTTTTATGGTCATGCACCCTTGAAGAGTGGTCTATTTTTATTGAATCTCGATAGTAGTGATACACATATTCATAGTGTTGAAACCAAAAGATGCAGAGTTGATAACGATGGTGCAACTTATTTGTGGCACTGCCGTTTAGGTCATATCGGTGTAAAGCGCATGAAGAAACTCCATACTGACGGGCTTTTGGAATCACTTGATTATGAATCACTTGGTACTTGCAAACCGTGCCTCATGGGCAGATGACTAAAACGCCGTTCTCCGGAACTATGGAGCGAGCAACTGATTTGTTGGAGATCATACATACTGATGTTTGTGGTCCAATGAATGTTGAGGCTCGTGGCGGGTATCGTTATTTTCTCACCTTCACAGATGATTTGAGCAGATATGGGTATATCTACTTAATGAAACACAAGTCTGAAACATTTGAAAAGTTTAAAGAATTTCAGAGTGAAGTGGAAAATCATCGTAATAAGAAAATAAAGTTTCTACGATCTGATCGTGGAGGAGAATATTTGAGTTACGAGTTTGGTCTACACTTGAAACAATGCGGAATAGTTTCGCAACTCACGCCACCCGGAACACCACAACGAAATGGTGTGTCCGAATGTCGTAATCGTACTTTACTAGATATGGTGCGATCTATGATGTCTCTTACTGATTTACCGCTATCTTTTTGGGGTTATGCTTTAGAGACGGCCGCATTCACGTTAAATAGGGCACCATCAAAATCCGTTGAAACGACGCCTTATGAACTGTGGTTTGGCAAGAAACCAAAGTTGTCGTTTCTTAAAGTTTGGGGCTGCGATGCTTATGTGAAGAAACTTCAACCAGATAAGCTCGAACCCAAATCGGAAAAATGTGTCTTCATAGGATACCCAAAAGAGACTATTGGGTACACCTTCTATCACAGATCTGAGGGCAAGATTTTCGTTGCTAAAATCAGATCCTTTCTAGAGAAGGAATTTCTCTCGAAAGAAGTGAGTGGGAGGAAAGTAGAACTTAATGAGATAACTGTATCTACTCCCTTGTTGGAAAGTAGTTCATCACAAGAACCGGTTCCTGTGACAACTACACCAACTAGTGAGGAAGCTAATGATATTGATCATGAAACTTCAGATCAAGTTTCTGCTGAACCTCGTAGGTCTACCAGAGTAAGATCCGCACCAGAGTGGTACGGTAATCCTATTCTGGAAGTCATGTTACTTGACCATGATGAACCTACAAACTATGAGGAAGCGATGATGAGCCCAGATTCCGCAAAATGGCTAGAGGCCATGAAATCCGAGATGGGATCCATGTATGAAAACAAAGTATGGACTTTGGTTGACTTGCCCGATGATCGGCAAGCCATTGAGAATAAATGGATCTTTAAGAAGAAGACTGACGCTGATGGTAATGTAACTGTCTATAAAGCTCGACTTGTTGCGAAAGGTTTTCGACAAGTTCAAGGGGTTGACTACGATGAGACTTTCTCACCCGTAGCGATGCTTAAGTCTGTCCGAATCATGTTAGCTATTGCTGCATTTCATGATTATGAAATTTGGCAAATGGATGTCAAAACTGCATTCTTGAATGGATTTCTGGAAGAAAAGTTGTATATGATGCAACCAGAAGGCTTTGTTGATCCAAAAGGTGCTAACAAAGTGTGCAAGCTCCAGCGATCCATTTATGGACTGGTGCAAGCATCTCGGAGTTGGAATAAACGTTTTGATAGTGTGATCAAAGCATACGGTTTTATACAGACTTTTGGAGAAGCCTGTATTTACAAAAAAGGTGAGTGGGAGCTCTGTAGCATTTCTAATATTATATGTGGATGACATATTGTTGATTGGAAATGATATAGAATTTCTGGATAGCATAAAAGGATACTTGAATAAAAGTTTTTCAATGAAAGACCTCGGTGAAGCTGCTTACATATTGGGCATTAAGATCTATAGAGATAGATCAAGACGCTTGATTGGACTTTCACAAAGCACGTACCTTGATAAAGTATTGAGAAGGTTCAATATGGAACAGGCAAAGAAAGGGTTCTTGCCTGTATTACAAGGTATAAAGTTGAGTTAGACTCAATGCCCGACCACTGCAGAAGATAGAGAGAAAATGAAAGGAGTTCCCTATGCTTCAGCCATAGGCTCTATCATGTATGCAATGCTGTGTACCAGACCTGATGTGTGCCTTGCTATTAGTTTGGCAGGGAGGTACCAAAGTAATCCAGGAGTGGGTCACTGGACAGTGGTCAAGAACATTCTAAAATACCTGAAAAGGACTAAGGATATGTTTCTCATATATGGAGGTGACAAAGAGCTAGTCGTAAATGGTTACGTCGATGCAAGCTTTAACACTGATCCGGACGATTCTAAATCGCAAACCGGATACGTATTTTTATTAAACGGTGGAGTTGTAAGTTGGTGCAGTTCTAAACAAAGCGTCGTGGCGGGATCTACATGTGAAGCGGAGTACATAGCTGCTTCGGAAGCAGCAAATGAAGGAGTCTGGATGAAGGAGTTCATTTCCGATCTAGGTGTTGTACCTAGTGCATCGGGACCAATAAAGATCTTCTGTGAAAATACTGGTGCAATTGCCTTGGCAAAGGAATCCAGATTTCACAAGAGGACCAAGCACATCAAGAGACGCTTCAATTTCATTCGGGACCAAGTCCAAGTAGGAGACATAGAGATTTGCAAGATACATACGGATCTGAATGTTGCAAGATACACGAGCAAAACATGATCAGCACCAAGACTCCATGGGTGTTAGAATCATTACTATGTAATCTAGATTATTGACTCTAGTGCAAGTGGGAGACTGAAGGAAATATCCCTAGAGGCAATAATAAAGTTATTATTTATTTCCTCATATCATGATAAATGTTTATTATTCATGCTAGAATTGTATTAACCGGAAACATGATACATGTGTGAATACATAGACAAACATAGTGTCACTAGTATGCCTCTACTTGAACTAGCTCATTGATCAAAGATGGTTATGTTTCCTAACCATAGGCATGTGGTGTCATTTGATTAATGGGATCACATCATTAGGAGAATGATGTGATTGACTTGACCCATTCCGTTAGCTTAGCACTTGATTGTTTAGTATGTTGCTATTGCTTTCTTCATGACTTATACAAAGTTCCTGCAACTATGAGATTGTGCAACTCCCGTTTACCGGAGGAACACTTTGTGTGCTACCAAACGTCACAACGTAACTGGGTGATTATAAAGGTGCTCTACAGGTGTCTCCAAAGGTACATGTTGAGTTGGCATAATTCGAGATTAGGTTTTGTCACTCCGATTGTCGGAGAGGTATCTCTGGGCCCTCTCGGTAATACTCATCACCTAAGCCTTGCAAGCATTGTAACTAATGAGTAAGTTATGAGATGATGTATTACGGAACAAGTAAAGAGACTTGCCGGTAATGAGATTGAACTAGGTATTGGATACCGACGATCGAATCTCGGGCAAGTAACATACCGATGACAAAGGGAACAACGTATGTTGTTATGCGGTTTGACCGATAAAGATCTTCGTAGAATATGTGGGAACCAATATGAACATCCAGGTTCCGCTATTGGTTATTGACCGAGAATAGTTCTAGGTCATGTCTACATAGTTCTCAAACCCGTAGGGTCAGCACGCTTAACGTTACGATGACAGTTTTATTATGAGTTTATAAGTTTTGATGTACCGAAGGTTGTTCGGGGTCCCGAATGTGATCACGGACATGACGAGGAGTATCGAAATGGTCAAGACATAAAGATTGATATATTGGATGACTATATTCGGACATCGGAAGTGTTCCGGGTGTTTTCGGAGAAAAACCGGAGTACCGGAGGGTTACCGGAACCCCCCCGGGAAGTAATGGGCCTTGATGGGCCCTAGTGGAGAGAGAGAGGGGCCGGCCAGGGCAAGAGGCGCGCCCCCTCCCCTTGAGTCCGAATAGGACAAGGAAGGGGGGGCGGCGCCCCCCTTGCCTTCCCCCTCTCCCACTCCTTCCTTTCCCCTCCTTCTTGGAATAGGAAAGGGAGGGGGCAAACCTACTTGGAGTAGGTTTCCCCCTCCTAGGGCGCGCCTCCCCTTAGGCCGGCCCCCTCCTCCTCTCCCCCTTTATATACGGGGGAGGGGGGCACCCCATAGACACACAATTTGATCTACGGATCGTTCCTTAGCCGTGTGCGGTGCCCCCCTCCACCATATTCCACCTCGGTCATATCGTCGCAGAGTTTAGGCGAAGCCCTGCGCCGGTAGAATATCATCATCGTCACCACACCGTCGTGCTGACGGAACTCATCCCCGACGCTTAGCTGGATTGGAGCCCGGGGAACATCATCGAGCTGAACGTGTGCTGAACACGGAGGTGCCGTACGTTCGGTGCTTGGATCGGTCGATTAGTGAAGACGTACGACTACATCAACCGCGTTGTCATAACGCTTCCGCTTAACGGTCTACGAGGATACGTAGACAATACTCTCCCCCCTCGTTGCTATGCCATCACCATGATCTTGCGTGTGCGTAGGATTTTTTTTTGAAATTACTACGTTTCCCAACACCACCGCCCACGAGCAACCGGTGAGTGTTTACTTGTGCTTTGTGCCGAGCGCTATGCATATTTGGTTGACGCGGCGTGCGATTTTTGTTCATGTAGATGAAATTGAGCCCGTACGGGAAGTTTTTGCTCGACGATTCGGACGACTCGGATGTTGAGACGCTGCTTGCAAACTATCGGCAGAAGACGTTGGTGATGGCCCTTGCCGTGAAGGAGAACGAAGATGAGAACCGAAAGAGGCGGCGAGGATCAACCGTCAGCCGTCTTTGCATTCCTCGAAATCGCCATCTCGGGAACGAGATGTTGATGCAAGACTACTTCACGGAGAATCCAACATATCCATTGCACCTCTTCCGGAGAAGGTACCGAATGCGCCGATCTCTATTTGTGAAAATTGTTCAAGCTTGCGACACAAATTGTCGGTATTTTACTCAAAGAAGAAATGTCGCGGAATTGAAGGGATTTAGTGCATATCAAAAAATCTCGGCAGCTATGCGGGTGATTGCATACGGCGTTCCGGTTGACTATGCTGATGAGTACCTTCGCATTGGTGAAGATACCACAATTGAGTCGGTGCGTAGGTTTGCCAAAGTGATCATCCGTGTCTTTGGTCCTGAATATTTTCGGGCACCCAACAAGGATGACAAAAAAAATTTGATGGCATCTAATGAGAGGAGAGGTTGGTCTGGCATGCTAGGTAGCATTGACTGTATGCATTAGAATTGGAAAAATTGCCCGAAGGCATGACAGAGAATGTATTGTGGCAAGTCTCGTGATGCAACAATTGTGCCAGAGGTCGTAGCATCCGAGGATTTATGGATTTGACATTGCTTTTTTTTGGCATGCCGGACACTCTCAATGATATCAATGTGTTGCAATGGTCTCATTTGTTTGCTAGGCTTGCTAGTGGTGATGCTCCTGCTTGCAACTACACTATCAATGAACATGAATACACAAAGGGGTACTATCTTGCAGATGGTATATACCATCCTTGGTGCACATTTGTCAAGAGCATCAAAAAACCCAAAACTAGAAAACAATGTGAATTTGCAAGGGTGCAAGAGGCAGCCCGAAAAGACACTGAAAGAGCATTCAGGGTTTTGCAATCTAGGTTAGACATTGTTCATGGTCCTGCTCGTTTTTGGGACAAGCGGGCCTTGAAAAACATCATGACATGATGTGTTATTCTTCACAATATGATTCTTGAAGATGAGAGAGGCATGAACTTGGAGTTCTTCTACGACAATGCGGGTAGCGTGTCAAACCAGTTAGAGACCCTAACTGCATTAGAGCTTTTCTTCAGACATACAAGGAGATTGAAAATGCAAACACCCACTTTCAGCTTCAGGAAGATCTTATTGAGCACCATTGGCAAATGGTTGGACAGTAACAAAACTCACTTTTCTATTCATTTTCATTTAATTCATGTGTGATTTGTATTCGATACAAGTTTTATATTGCATTATTTAGTTTGCTTCGGTGATTTGAATAATTATTTGTAATATGGATGATTGTTGTATTGTGTTGTGGTATTGATATTTTTTTCAAATAATTATTTGTAATGTGGATGATTGTTGTATTTGTGGTGGGGTTTTGATATTTGCAGGCCGACGGGAGCGGCGCAAGAGCAGACCCCGCAAAGCCGACCCGTAAAAGAGCATATTCCGTGAATATCCTTTTATACGGGTCCGTTTTACAGGGTCTGACTCTACGGCCGACGGCGCCGGCCTGCAAAGCCGTTTTTCTGTGAACTGCAAACACGCTTCACGGGTCGGTGTTATACAGGTCTGCTAGAGATGCTCTAACATCCTTAAGATAGATAATAAGGTTGCCTACCATCCTAAGATAGACCCTGAAGGCTTCCCCAGTGAGCCGGCGACTGCTTCTTCCTTCCTTCCTTCCAAAATGAATTGACCCAAAAACTATTCTCAGGCAACTTACAAGTAGCTATTGTAAAATAAATAATTCATGTTACATTTTTAGTATGAGCACTCATGTATGTTATTCCATGGAGAAAGAGAGGACACTGGTCACGCTATATCCTCTATATCTAATAGCAACCCTACTAACTCATTCCTCTCAACATGTAAGCATGCCATCTTAGGATGCAATCGTACATATGAAAATTGCCATCACATGCAAACATGCATGATAATCTTTTATATCTAAATAGCTAGCCCTCACTAACTTATTTTTCTTCATGCAAGCATGTCATCTCGGCATGCAACCATGCATAGAAAAAAAATCCCATCACATGCATGATAATTTCTGCTCTATTATGCTATTTATACAATTGTTATAGTGATTGGAGAGACTAGAGTTACGAGACTAAAATTACAAATAGTGGTGGGGCCGTTACAAAAGTAGGGTGGGGCTAGTCATTTTCTAAAAGGGTAGTTCCGTAAAATTTAGTCAAGGCCAAATCGTGTTCGCACCCTCGTTGTGTGGCCCGACACGTCTGGGTCGCTCCTGATTCTAAAAAAAATCTGGGTCGCTCCTCCACTCTTCCCGTAGAAAACTTGTTCGAGCCCTTGTTTGAAGCAGCAGGGTAGGATAGGGTGGAGCCGCCGGTGACCCCGGCGGTGGCGGTGGCAGCGGCAGAGGGGGTCGGCGAGTATGGCCGCTGGGGCGAGGAGGCGGAGCCGATGACCCCGGCGGTGGCGGCGGCAGAGGGGGTCGGCGATGATGGCCGATGGGGCGAGGAGGCGGAGCCGATGACCCGGGCGGCGGCGGTGGAGGGGTCCCAGGGGCTCAAGGATCGACGTCTGATGCAGCCGTGGTTCCTCGTCGTCAAGAGCTAGATCGAGCGCACGGCGGTGTAGCCGTTCAGAGGAAGAGGAAGAGCAGTAGAGCACCCTACGCAGGTTCGGCCGTGGCGTCACGGAGGAGACGGAGAGAAAGGGCACCGGTGGCCCCGTGAAGGTCGAAGAGGTCGACGCCTCGTCGTGCAGCGCGCGATGGTGGACCGATGGGCGTCCAAGAGGCACTTGACCTTGCCGGATCACGCTGCTGCTAGCGTAATCCAGGCCGGATCTGTGGAGAGCCCGGCGCAGCACCGTCTACAGGTCCATATCTCTTACAGTCTTACTCTACCTTATTCCTTGTAAGTTCACGGCTTCCATTGCTCTTCAGTTCTGGTTAGTAGTTGGAAACTGCAAAAGTATCTGACGAAGCACATGAGCTTTTCACAGTGGCCATGTAACTAAATTCTGAATGTTGCTTCGTTATGCTTAATGGAGCAGGTGGGCCACTCCCTTTTGTCTAAGATTTTGCAAGTATGTGATATCTGTATTATGTAAAACAGGTCATGACTGATTCTGCAGTTGCTGATTCGATTTTTTTTTCCTTTCAATGCTTTGTTAGATTGATAAGGGCCGGAGCTTCAATGAAGAATCTACTATTCAACACACAGCCCAACTCGACAGGCACTAGCCATGTCAACAGGCACTCAGGGGCATGCTCGCCTCGGCAGTCATCAAGGTGGCAATAGGACACTTGAATTCTACCATTTCAGGCGAGATCAAGCTGCACAGGAATATGAGGAACGATCCGATCTGGAGAACATGAAGATGACGCTGGAGTCGGTGGACGCTGTGCTTCTGTGGCTGAAGCAACTTAAGGATGCCGCGAACGACATCTCTCACATGCTTGAAGATTTTGAAGATGAAACCGACCTCAACCTGGTATGCAAGATTCTGATTTGGTCACTATCAATCTTGATCTGAATGTTGTTGTTTAATAACATATGATTATTTTTAGATAATGAACTACATCTAAAACTTCTTTATGTACTGAAGTAGATCTGAACCTCACTGTTGGAGTTCATCTTTGAGTCGATGTTAAGTAAAAGCTACTTATACTTGTTGATGCCAAGACCACCTTTTCATTTCTAAATGTCCCTGTTTTCTTATGTTTCACAAATAGTAAGCTATGTCCACAAATATCATGATTTGATTGAGGGGAAAGTGAAGTAATACTAGTCTGGTATCCCAAGTATAATATCAGTTTATGCACTGTTTTTTGTCAAGCACCTGATTGAAACAAGACAGAAGGACCAAAATCATCTACACTTGCTCACTAAGTAGAAATTTGCTACTGCGACCCTTCTGGTTTAGGAAAGTGATAGTTTTCAGAAATTGTTTAGACGGAGGGAAGAACATACAACATATCCCTTTATTCTGCACATTAGTGTCCGATGGAGCAGTTGTAGGACATTGTTTTTTCTCTTTGATGTTCTTTTCCAGGTGAAATCCATGACTGCTTCCTAAAACTTAAAATCTGTAAGCAGATGTTTCAATTGCCAAAAGATGGTTGTTGTTCTGCGACTAGACTGACCATCCAGCTTTAAATTTTAGTGAAATCTCAAGATATTGCAATTGAACTCTTCTTAAGGTACTTCTTTGTTTTATCTGAACTCATTAAGATTATTTGCTTTTTCTTTGGTCTTTTGCGCATATAAAATGCCAGAGAAAATTCTGCCAATCTCTTTAATTTTCACACAAAGCTAAGGTGTTTCCCATTTACTCCCTCCGTTCCTAAATATTTGTCTTTCTAGATATTTCAACAAGTGACTACATACGGAGCAAAATGAGTGAATCTACAATCTAAAATATGTCTACATACATCCGTATGTGGTCGCCATTTGAAATGTCTAGAAAGACAAATATTTAGGAATTGAGGGAGTATAATTTAGAGACAAGCATCTTGTCAAAGCTTAGGCTTACAATGGAGACACCATCAATGGCAATTCCAAAGTTCCATGCCTGATCTGCCACCTCACGTGCTGAAATTAAAGGGGAAAGGAGAACAATGAGCACCCACAAGTAATATATTCAGCCAAATATATACAAGCATGCCTACACAATGCTAGTAATCATCGTTGTGTAGAATGGCGCCATACATTGTGGAGCAAGGCCAGAACTATGTTTCTTCACCTACATTTGCACAGATGAGCAATTATTGTCTTCTTGCCTTTTTCAGGTATTTGGCAATGTTGGCTCTTGGGCTGCCCAATTGATCACTGAAGCTGGTGGCAAGGTTGTCTCCATCAGAGATGTCACAGGGGCTATCAAGAACTCCAATGGCATTGACATGGCCAAGCTGATGAAGCACTCGGCAGAGAACCGCGGGATCAAGGGCTCCGACAAAAGGCGACGCCGTCGACCCGACCTCGCTGCTCACGGAAGAGTGCGACATGCTCATCCCGACAGCTCTGGGAGGAGTCATAAACAAGTAATCTTCTTCTTCCTCGTCCCAGCTCACTTCATCCTATCTTCTATCAGATTAATGCTCTGAAGCTCAGTTAGAGTATCCTCCTGGCTGTTATTTTTTTCTGTATCTGAAAACATTTTTGTTAATATATAGTCCTTTCGATTTTCTTCTTCTCCTAGGGACAATGTTGATGCCATCAAAGCAAAGTACATCATCAAGGCTGCTAACCACCCAACAGACCTCGAGGCCGAAGAGGCAAGAACACCAACATTTTGGCACAAAACTAAGCTGCATTTGTTGACACATGCATTTCACACATTGACTGACAGTAGAGAAGTGTACATGTTCGTGCTGCAGATTCTGGCAAAGAAGGGCGTGCTGATCCTACCGGACATCCTGGCCAACTCCGGCGGAGTGATGGTGAGCTACTTCGAGTGGGTGCAGAACATCTAGGGGTTCATGTGGGACGAGGAGAAGGTGAATCGGGAGCTCAAGACGTACATGACCCGTGCCTCAAACATAGTTCTGATTATTTAGGCAGTGTATGGCGCCGTATAAAATGGACAGTAATTATGTATAGTATATCTTCAAAAACCAGAATTGGCTCAATTTGGAACAATGCCTGCTTTATATGAATTTCTTGCCCGCTTTGCACGCGTTGCTACAAGTGCATTACCGTGCCTCAGTCATAATCATCCTTAACAAATATGGCAATCACCTTTAGTATGGAACAGAAGAAGCATGCACAACCTATTTTGTCAATGAGCAAGTTTAGCGTATGTTTGTACATTGCTGATCTAGTTAGTAAGCAGAACTCTGTTATATTAAGTTATATTAAAACTAGCTAGAGGATCACAGCACCACACGTTGTCACAGCTTCACTTTCTGGAATGGTATGGTCGATGGCACCAGCCCCTCCTCAAGATGGAGGTCACGGGTTTGCAGGGGGCATGTTGGAGATTTTCAGATTTAATTGTTTGAATGTATTTTTATTTCATTTCAGACTGTGTCAAGTCTTGTGTACTACTCCCTCTGCTCCATCGGTTCACAATTATAAGATGTTTCTAACTTATATTTGTGTCTGCTCCATCCGTTTATAAGATGTTTCTAACTTATTTGTGTCTGCTCCATCCGTTTATAAGATGTTTCGAACTTATATTTCTGTCTGCTCCATCCGTTTATAAGACATTTCTAACTTCTATTTGTGAACGGAGGGATACTAAATATGAGCTTCTATCTACAAACTTTTGTCCGCGATCTATTTGTGACGACTTCTCTCAAGGTAGGAGCCACTTTTGTATGTACACTTCTCTTGATTCGTTCTATGTTGTCAAGTTCTCATTCATTTGGTGCTCTTCTGTAATATTTGTGTTCGTTGATCATGGCCAAGTACATCAAATTGAATTTCCTGTTAAGGCCTGATGCTTACATCGAAACTGAACAAAATATATAGTGAAATAATCAAATGATAACAAAGCTTTGCACGATCCTCTGCACTTTTTATGCTAATCTGAATAATCTCACTTGAATCTAATAAAAATGCATCATCTTGTCTACAGCTTCTAACAGCCACCAATAAAAACTGATAATCTTATCAGCTCCTTTATCATCTCTTGTTGTGCAACATGCATCTTATCATGTTCTTGCGCCTTCCCTTCGATCTCTTCTAACCACCCATCCTGAAATTGAACAGTTTTTTAAATCAAAAATTGCACAGTGGTATTGATGTAAGCATATCTGTTTCGTACTGCTGCCTTGTGTATGGATCATTCTGAACATTAAAGATGATACCTGAGCTACTCAAAGCAGATGACACTGCCAGATTATTATTTTGAACTTTTCGAGTGAGAGTCAAAAGCTGAGTATCTAGAGTTCCATTCACTGCCTCTGTAGATTAATATTTGCTCATTGTCAAATGACAGAAGAACACAAGGAACAAGATCATACATATAGAGAACCACATAATTTAGGTCTATATCTCTAAAAAGACTTATATTTAGGAATGGAGGGAGTACACGGTAACATAACGGATATTGGGGGGTAAGAACCTGACCTTTGCTCCAATTGTTTTTTAGTTACTTGGTTCCAAACCCTCGCAATCAATATTTCACCAAATCATTTCCCTGAAAACATCCCAAACATCCTTTACAAGATTGATATATATTCTATTTTTTGCTGTAAAACCAAGGAGTAAAATAACACAAGTTACCTACATGGTACAGTGGAGAGGCAGGATACAAATCATAGAAATAGCAAATTCTATGATCTAATACCCCTGGCATACAACCTCACAAATAAATTTGGAACCAATCGTGAGGCCAGCAGGGTCAAAATTAGCATTCATTTGGAATAATCAGCTCATGGTTATCCAGATTTAGCAGGCAGAATTGCGCATTTTCAAGCATGATATGAATCATCCTATGAACACACCTCGAGTTGGCAGCGACATCCTGGCATACTGAATTGCCAGCGGACCCATCGCCGGCATCACACCACCGTCGGCGCAGCGGTTCCGGAATTTCCACCACAGCTTCTTCGAAACACCGCAAGGATTTTTCAGTCAGGTGAAGCAGGTGATGGACCACCGGTGGACGGTGTAGAAGAGTAGTGGCATCCTATCCTTCAGGCGAGGTGGGCGGTGGCCGGCGGCTCCGATCCCGCGGGTGAGGCTGGCGGCTCGGATCCCGCCAGTGAGGAGGGCGGCGGTGTTCGAGCGGACTGGGCCGCGGAGGAGAGGGTCGTGCGTGAGGCAGCAGCGGGGATCCCGCCGATGAGAAGGGGGCGGGTGGATCGGAGGAGCTCTGATCTGGGGATGGGAGAAAGAGAAACTGAAAGAGAATACAGGGGTGGAGCAGTTGCTGGATGCGGGATAAGATCGTGGGGGCTGGATTTTTTTTTCCGCGATTGACTAGTGGGGGGCCATAGGCGGCCAAGGGCCGAAAATTTGGAAAAGTAGTGGGATTGTTATTTTTAGTGAAGGGGGAAAAGGTTCCTCAAAAAAAGTGAAGGGGGAAAAGGTATTTTGGTTAAACACGTGAACTATTTTCACAAAATCAGAAAATATAATTCTTTCGGTGAGGGCACTTGAGATCAATATACAAGTGAGATAGGCACTTGTGGTCATTACGACTAAGATCGATAGTAGTGGGTCTGGATGACTAAGATCGGTATTTGTGGACCCATGTGAGTAAGAATGGTACTTGGACGCCAACAACAAACATTAGTATTTGTGGTCTGAACAACTAAGAGCAATACTAGTGAGCCCAAACAGGTACGACCGATAATTATGGGTTGGGACGACTAATATCGATAGTAACAACACGAACGAGTAAGATAGATACTTGTGGGTCCGGACAACTAAGATCGATGCTTGTGGATGAAAACGACTAAGATTGGTACTTGTGAGCCCGGACGATTAAGATCGATACTTGTGGACCTGAACGACTAAGATCGATACTTCTCGTCTCGAACGACTAAGATTGAAGTAGTGAGCCCGAACGAGCAGGACCGACAGTAGTAAACCCGAATGACTAAGACCAATACTTGTGGGCCCGATGTCTAAGACCAATACTTGTGGTTTTGGACAATTAATATCAAAAGTAGTGTGCCCGAACGAATAAGATCGATAGTGTCCGATCACGCTAATAATATCATGGGTGGTCCAAACCCACAACTAGCACTATGGGTCACTCGAACCCAAAACTTAGCACTATTGGTGATCTTGATCTATAAGCATCATGATTGATTGTCCGGTCCCATAACTAGCACTAGGTTTGTCTGATCGTCCAATCTCATAATTATCATATGGGTCGTGTAATGCTACTACTAGCACCATGGTTCATTTGAACCCAAAACTACCCGTATGGGTAATCTAAACCAGCAACTACCATTAAAGATCGTCTTGATACACAACTATCACTACAGGTCGTGTGTGGTAATCTGAACCAGCAACTACGTACCATTAATGACCGTCCTGATACACAACTATCACTGCGGGGCGTGTGTTTCTTCTACTAAACTACAGATAGTCGTGACACACAACTACCACTATGAGTCGTCCGAACCACGGCTAGCACCATGGGTCATCTGGACTAACAACAATCGCTAAAGGTCATCCAGACCATGACTAGCACAAATGGGCCATACTGGCCCACAATTAGCACCATGAGTCATCCAATCCTACTACTAGCATTATGGGTCGTCCAAATCCACGACTACTAATATGGGTAATCTGGATCCACAACTAGCACCATGGGGCGTCAGAACCAGTACTACTACTATGGGTCATGCAGACTCTCAACTATCCTTACATATACTACCAACATAGAACTATCACTTGGGGCATACGGACCGACAACTACCACTTTAGGGCATGTGGATCCACAAATACCACAACGGGTCATCCGGATCCTCAACTACCTTGACAGATAGTCCCCCCATACAACTACCACCACAAGCCATTCCAACCCTAACTACCACTATGAGTCATCTTGGTCCACAAGTACTGCTACGACCCATCCAGACTCACAACCAGCATGGAGCTAACGTGCACCTGAACCTGATCAACATTATTGGTTATTTTTTGCATGGAACATGTTGTTACAATGCTAAGATCTATAGTGAAGTTTAACTAACATCTCCTAAATTGGTACTCGTGGAATTATTTTTGGAACTTTTATTTTTCCGATTTTTTTCTGCATTTGAGCCAAAGATTGCTCCTTTATTTGAATTTTGCTTTTAGTTTTTTTCATGTTTGAGAAAACTTCTTCAATTCAGAAATCTTGTTTTCTGGGCAAATTTTGAGCCAAAATGGTCCTGAATTTGAATTTTGCTTCTGTCTTTTTTTATTCGCTAAAACTTCTAAAAACTTTCCCAGATTGAATAAAAAAACGCTAGTAGTGTGCATTTTTGAGAACTTTTATGGGAACTTATTTTTTTCAACAATTTTTGACCGAAAATGCTCCTGAATTTTAATGTGTCTAGTTTTAGTTCTTTTTGGCATAAACTTCTTCAGTGCAACGTGCAACCCGCTAGTAGTCTGCTCTCACACCGTGGCCATTAGGGAAAAGCAAATTAAAATCTCCAAAAATATATACCAGAAAATGAAATAAATCATGGAAGCGCCATGAAAAATAAAATGAAAATGAAAATCACTAAAAAGATTACATATTCAGAAAACAAGATCATGGATACATGATAGAGTTAGAATAACCTAACAAGTTCTCCGGAGGAATTGCTAGCACACAATTAACTATGAGGCAGAGGTAGACGGCGGTGGCTGCCCGGTGAGAAAGAGTTTGATGCCCGTGCTGTCATGGCAAGGCGCGAGGTAGACGACAGCGGCTGTCCGGCGATCCAACGAGACAGGAGGTAGACCTTGGTGGCTGGCCGGCGAGTTGGAAGTAAACAACGGTGGCTGAAGGTTGTCCAGTACAAACACTACTGCTACAATGACCACCCAAGACAGACAATAAACCTGCAGCCACAAAATCAAGTTTACATGGGACAATCAATAAATTTTAAAGATAGAACAAAAGGTCAATACTAAATCTGGTAGACTCCACGGAAAAAGGATCTGCTAGACTAAACACAACGAGTTTAAACTACATCTGATAAAATAGACTGCTGAAATAGAGTACCTGATGCTCACTGTTCAAATCGGTGGCTGCCTTAGTTGACGCCGTTTTTGCTGTCGTAGGGAATACACGAACTCTAATAACAATCGAGGATTATGAATAGTCTGAGAACGTTATCATAACAAGTAATATTTAACAACTCTTCAGAAATTGCAGAATCTCTGTAGTTTATCAAATATCTGAATTTTGATATGCTTAGTGGGATTTATTATCAGTGTTCTCTGTAGTTTATAAGCAGCAACTGCCACTGGGAATGGTACAAGTTGTAAGACATTTGTGAACTCTGAATCTGTGTCTGTTCTGAACTTCAAAACAAACACATGCAACTGAAGTATGAAACTGTTATTAGCACTAGTTAAGTTGTTCCAAGCCATAGTTTACATGTATGACCTGAACTTGTATGTGTATGCTGCAGCAAGATTTCAGTTGTTTGAACATGCTGATACAAGTAATCCAAAATTCAAGATTTCATTACTGAATAAAGGCTAGACAGTTAACAGAACTTTATACATATATGGCCTGAACTTGTGTATGTGTCTGATACAGGAGTATGACCATAAGCATACACAGTTAACAGTTGATTCTGGAAACTTTAAGGCTGCAATTTCTACTTGTGGGTTTGTGTGACAAACCAAATGATGTTCTCTGCTGAAAAAAAATCATATCATATCCCTCTTCCTTTGAGAGTTTTGTGTTGATGATGCCTACATGTCAAATACGTAGCAGCAGCAGCAACGTGCTACAGGCAGCAGCAGCAGCGTCATTGCAGGCATCGAGGACAACTCAAGTGCTGGACGCGGGCAGTCGCTAATCATGTGATTCGTGATTGCGGAAGTTGCGCAATGTAGCGAACGCACTGCTGGCATATCCACTAGCAATCTGAATCCTAGCTGCTAACTGAATTTTAGTTCAAGGTGCTGCAATGTGCAGTTGCTCCACACCTCCACTGCCAGCACAAGGTGTGAGGAGGGAAGGACGGAAGGAAGAGATGAGGGCAGGGGAAGATATACCTCTGTTCGTCCATCATGACGACCAAGCGCAGCCGGGACCTCCAAGACCACGCGCCGGCGTCGTCCCCTCCAGAACCTCACGGCGGCGGCGGCGGGGACGTACGTGGGCGAGCGGCCACTGCGACCAAGACCAGCCTGGGCTTCGCCTCTTGGACCTAGCGTCGGCGTCTTCGCCTGCAGGTCCTCGCGCCGCCGTCTTCCAGGTCCTCGCGCCGGCTCCCCCTCTCGCGAGGGTTAGCCAGATGCGCGGGTTTGATCAGCGGAGTACTAAAAAAACACATGACCATAATACCCTTATTGACTAAACTTAAATTTTTTTAATTAACAGGTTAAAATCAACGGTGGAAAAAAAATCGGTGGGGGAGTTACACGAAATTACAATTCATAACTCCCCAATCTCTACTCCTAATGGAGCAGTTGGTAGTCTCCGCCGGTCAATTTTCGTCCCACCACTTTCGTCCGGGGTTTTTTCGTAGGTTAACCGTCGTAGATTTTTTCGTCGCCTCCCCCACTTCATCGGTTTATTTTCACTTCACCCTCTCACACAACGAAAAAAACTGAACGGATCAGAACTTTCCATACTGACGCAAATTATTTAGTAATATTTTTACGTAAAAGAATCAATCACAATCAATCTCTAAAGATCAAATCTAAATTAATTAATCTTCATAACATTTGTTTCCTTCCGAATCACGTCCATAACTTTCCTTCCTTGTTTGGGCAGAAACTGTTTGGTAGCAGAGATTAGGAAGCTTCCTATGAGTGTAATAATAGGAAGTATTCTTTTTCTTGATGATTCGTTTCCATGCATGATGATAGTAAATTAGGCCAACATTCACCATTGTTTATCAACGTCATCAATCGTATACATTCCTACCAATTTTAAGAGAATCTGCTCGCTATATCTTTTTTAAGGGGATCCACTCGCTAAGTCGTCGTCGCACGTTATTTTCACAAGCAATTCCCTTAAAAAACACAGCGTCCTACCTCGACTTCCCTACCTGGACGCCGCTGCCGCCGCCCACCGATCTCGCCGCCTCCCGGCGATCCCCTCCTTCCTCCCGCAGCTCGAACGACTCACTTTTTTGGCCAGAAGCACCGCCTGCCTCTTCGCCCATGCGTCACCCCTCCTCTTCACCATAGCCACGAGCACCATCCAAGGCGGAGCCGCGACGCCTCCACAGATGCGGCGGAGACACCATATCCAGTGGAGACGGCGGTGTAAATCTTCTACTCTGGTCCTTCCCCTGGTTACCGGCCTGCTCCACGCCCCCTCTGCTTTGTGTGGATCTGCTCATGTGCAGCAGTAAACTTTATTTAGGTAGAACTATTCTTCTAGGCCTTTTTTTTGTTACTTACAAATTGACTTTTTGAGCCAATGCTTACGGCATGAAATATTACCTAGAGTTCCTTAATCAATCTGCTTGTCCATCGTTTCATTTGGTTCAATTACTATCAGCAAGAACACATTGTGAAACCGTTAGCTTATGAATGTGTGCTCTTCCTGCAATAATAACATTTGCAATGTAAGGGCCGAGGCACACCCATGCATCAGGATGATGTGCACCACGTGGGAAGTAATACTAATATAGCCTAAGTGGATAATGAAATATCCAAAGATACACTTGACTGGATCAATTTTTTTCTCTGGAATTGTTCCTCATGATGCGCAGATGTAGATACGATATTTTTAAAATTTCAAATCACCTATGCATGCCAATGTGATTCTTATCCTTTTCATTAGACAGTGTGTTCCCATCAATCCATCCATGCACCAAACCGATTTTTTTTACTCTATTCAGATTGCAATTACGAACAAGTAGCATATGTATGCACTGAACTACTTGCATAAGACAGTGAAATACTTCTTACTCGCGTGAGTGGAATTTTGAAATAGAGAAAGAACATACAACAGAGATCACGTAATAAATTGATTACATAAACCGAGATCACGTAAAACAAGTTTGATAGCGTGTGTGTGTGAAATAGATGGATTATGGTCCCCAATAAGATGAATATGTGTGTGTGTTAGAGAGAGGGAGAGGGGGAGAGAGAGTCAGGAAGAGGGAGGGAGAGTGTGTGTGTGAGGATTTGATGGTAAAAAAGGTCGCCAATGTCGTAATATTGAACTCTTAAAGTTAATGTGGCCCCGTTGCAACGCACGGGCGTTCTTCTAGTCATCGTAAAAGAGCTATGCTATTTATATTTAATGAATATTTCACAACTACATAATAATCAAACACAATAAGTCATATTTATTAGTTATTCACTTTCATACAACAAAATCTCATTAAAATATATTGCAATAATATTCTCGCGCCAACCCTGTGGTGTATCATCTAGTATACTTTTGAGTAATTTGAATATGGCACATAATCCAACAATTTATACATAGAATTTTTGGAAAAGAGATAACCCGGCCTCTCCATCGCTGTGAACTTGTGATGTACACAAGGTTTTTCCTGCAATTGCTATGCTGGTGTAGTTTTCCCTGGTGTTCACCCCAACCTGTTTGAACTTGGTGCCACATTGGCCGGACACGAGACGCCGAGGTTCTCCGCCACAACATGCTTTCGGTATTTTTTCCAGACGCGTGGGTGTGTCTTGGGCATAGAGTTTCCTGCAGCTGTGCTGGTTGTAGTTTTACCCGACGGCTGGCCGCCACCGCTGTACTCGCGAACAAGCCACACCCACAGCACGAGGAGCCCAACGATGAGCACGGCGACGAGACAAGTGCAAGCCGCCACAACGCCGTCGTGGCCGGTGGGGAGGCCGAGCACAAAGCTCCCCATGGGGTTGACGACGCCGCCGCCGACGGCGACGAGGCCGCGGTGGAGCAGCGCCTGGTGCACCGCAAACGGCACGCGCGGCAGGAACAGCTCCACGTGGGACAGGATCAACAGGGCCATTGAGGCGTAGGCGTACATGGAGAGCAGCAGCGGCAGCCGCCAGGGGACGCAGGTGAAGTAGAGAGGGTCGCCGACGAGGAAGGCCGAGTAGACGACTGCGGCGTGGACCTGGTGGAGCACGGCCATGAACCAGAGCACAGAGCGTGACGCGCAGGCCTGCGCTTCTCCGGTCGTCCGCGGCGGCGCCATGGATGTGCGTACCTACCTACGATTAGTCGATCGCTTCGAACGTACTACTCCTACTACGTACTTTTGCGCGCGGCGGTGTTGGTTTAACTGGTGCTTTGGATT
Source organism: Triticum dicoccoides (assembly GCF_002162155.2). Lineage (NCBI taxonomy): Eukaryota > Viridiplantae > Streptophyta > Magnoliopsida > Poales > Poaceae > Triticum > Triticum dicoccoides. Next base: position 248,223,857 of record NC_041393.1, read on the forward strand.
GGACGTACGTGTGATCGACAAGGACACGCCTGCCTATATATGCTTCCTTTTGTGGCCTGTGTGCCTCGTAGGAACGATTATTTGGAACGCGTTTAGGACGACACGTTTAGGGCAAAAGATTTTCCCCTTCTCGAAATAGGCTTTGCCCCCTATTTTAATATACCAACCACCCGACTCGATACAGCTGTGAGTTCATCGCTGGAGCAAACAACACAATCACGTCTAAAAGAGAAAACAAGAGAAATAATGCTAACAACGCCGGCTTAAGGAAAGCTGCAATATCCCGCAACCGCTGCGCCCTCCGAAGAATTCCACCACACTCCTATGCCACCGAATTGCCGCGTACCAAGCAACACCTTTCAGAAGGACTGCGACGACGATGCTGCTGCTGCCCGGACGAGTGCTAGGATTTCTCCTAGTACATGGAGGGGAGTGGGGGAGAGGTACACCCGACGCCCTTCAAGAAGGGTGGCGGCGCCCACATCAGGCCCGCTAAGCTCCCGCCGCCGCGCTGCAGCAGACGCAACATAGTAGCCACCGCCCCCATCGCACGGAAGCGACCCGCCGGAATCCAAACTGGTCCACCCTGACCCAGATCGGGCCCAAAGGGCCCAGATATGGGCTTGCAGTGTGCCATCGTCCAACACCCGTTGCCAGCTACCACCGCCGCCAAGGGGCCACGCCGTCGCCTCGCCACCACCCGGTCAACACCGGAAGGCCGACCACCGAGTCATACCGCCGCCAGAGCACGACCACCCGAGTCAAGCTTCCGCGACGGGTAAAGGAAGGGGCCCGCCACCGCTGGCCTCGAACGACACCGAGCGGGCAACGGCCGGCCGCGGCAGCCGGTAGCAGTGGCGGGAGGGGGAGGGGACGGCGGAGCTCTAGGCGGCGAGGGAAGGAGGGGCCGCCCCGGTCGCCCCGCTCGGGGGGTACAGGGGCCTTGGAGCAGTTGGCTACCAAAATTGTAAGCCAACCAGATTTTCTCCATCCGGGTAGATCCCATCCTCCCCGTATTTTCCATTATTTCTTAACTAACCACTCTACAATATTGTGATTTTGTTTTTTGAAAACTTTCAAGAATATTTATATTTTGCTGCATGTCGCAAAAACGCTCTTGTATTATGGGACGGAGGGAGTAGCATGTAGTTTTGAACAGAATATATTCATACATGTTGGGTGTAAAAATACCAATTTAGGACAACTTGGAACAGTGAATCTTATATATGCGGTTCACATTGTTGCCGAGTTTTTTGCATGTGCGCATGCTATAGCCAGTTAGAAATCCATGTTTTTTTCAACAAGAATTGCAACCTTTTGTCACAAGGACAAGCACAGCACAACAATAATCAACTGAGATTTGGTCAGTTGAGCCTCTGGACGCGCACGCACGGACACGAGCAGGACGAACGCCTCCTCGTCCCCCTGCACGTCCACCACGTGCTCCCGCGTGCCGGCGACCGTCTCGTAGCACCCCCCGCAGCCCAGCACACGCAGCGCGCCGTCCGGCTCGACGACCTCGGCCCCCTGTCACCGTCAGCCGCAGCGCCGTCGCCGACGATGTCGGGAACTCCACACAGCGCAGCACCTTGCCGCCGTGCACCGCCACCTCCTTCTCGTCGGCGAGCGCGAACACCTTCCCGCCGATCTCCACGCACTCGCGCTCCGCCATGCCCCGCTGCACGGCGTACACGGTCCCTTCGTGCTCGACGCAGTCGCGCTCCACGCCATGCCGTCAGCTGCGGGGTGTGTACGGGGACGCCATAATGCTGGTGCCGGCCGGAAGATCAAGGTAGATCGGAGCAAAAGAAACGCAGAGTGGCATGATTGCGAGCGCCGACGCGTCTTCATATATACCCAGCAGGCAGCAGAGCTTGGGCGGGAGGGCATCGAGGGCATCGAGCTCGTGTAGGTCTCGACGTCAACTGGTCCGACTCCGACTCCGCAGCTAGTCAGAATGTCCATGCAAAAAAAAGGAAAAAGTCCAAAATAAACCTTAAAGTTATAGACGAAAGCTAAATCAAACCCCAAACTTTGAATCCCGAAAATTGACACTCTGAACTTGCAATCCCGGTCTATTTTGGACCCTAGAACTGTTTGGCAAACAGGGAATAGTACAATCCCGGCCGGGATAACTAGCTACTCTCACGGATAAGAATTTGGGCCAGCCCACTACAACACAACAAGAATTCGTGAAGTTTCAAAAATGTTCGCGCATGTTTAAAATTGTTCGCGAGTCAAAAAATGTTCCTGTTTTCTATTTTCGGCGAAAATTAAATTCATTTTGTGTTTCTAAAAAAATGTTTGGCATTTTAAAATTCTATTCGCATTTTAAAAAACTGTTTGTGATTTCAAAAAGAAAAACACATTTGCCAAAAATGTTCATAATACCAACAGTTTTTCAGATGCTATGATTGTTTTCAAATTTTCAAATTATGTCACATTTTTAAAATATTTTTTACAATTTCATAAACTATTTCGTAAATAATGTTTTTAAAAAATGTTTAGTTTTTTTTGAAATCTTCGAACATTTCATGAAGTGCGAGAACTTTTTAAAATTTTCGAATAATTTTAAAAACCAACAACTTTGAAAAAGCCAACACCTTTTGAAACATCAACATTTTTTGAAACCTGAATGAAAATTTAAAGTGCAAACACTTTTTGAACCATAATTTTTTTCTGAAACCTGAACAAAATTTTAAAGTGCGAACACTTTTTGATACATAAACATTTTCTGAGTTTGTGACATCTAGAAAATACCACAAATTCTAAAAAATTGTATGGGCCAATTCAAACAATGTTTATACAATGTATAATAATATTTGTGTGATTCAAAAAAAAGGTTTCGTACATTCTAAAAAATGTAACATTTCAAGAATGTTCGCGAGTTTCAGAAAATGTGTTTGTGGCATTTTCAAAAAAAGTATGTACAATGTATCGAAAATGTTTGCGTGTTGTACAAAAATGTGTCATAACCTCAACAGAATATACGTGAGATGTATAGAAAAAAGTGTTTGCGAATTTAAACATGTTGAACCATGTAAAAGAGTGTTTGTGTAGTTTTGTAAAATGTGTATTGTCATTAAGAAAATGTAAAACATGTATTTCGAAAAATATTACCATGTATTCAATTTTTTTTGAAAACATTTAATTTCAAAATGTCCATAACGTATTTGAAAATATCAAAAATTTATCAAAAAATATTTAATGCCTGCGTTTAAAATGTACATTGGGTACCGAGAAAAATTAGGCAATTGTAAAAATGAAAAAACGAAAAAGAAAACATAAAAGAAAAATAGACTAGTGCACGCGCATGAGCGACTGCGCTACTGGGCCGGCCCAATTCAGCAAATACCGGCCGAGTCCTCCCAAGGTTTAAAATAGACCGGGATTATAGAGTTCGGTGTGCTGATTTCAGGGATTAAGAATTTGAGGTTTGATTTAGCTTTTGCCTACAATTTCAAGGTTTGCTTAGGACTTTTTCCAAAAAAGAAAGGGTCGCGATCTACACGCACGTCTGGTCTGGAGGGGAAACGATCGAATGATTTTTCAGGTGTGACAGGGGAGAAGGCTGCCCGCACGTCCGGTCTGGAGGGGCAACGATGGAATGATTTTCGTTCCGTACGATCTCCCCAGCCCTCGAACAGCCTCCAGATCGCCATACAGGCCGTTTCCCTGTCAAACCAAAAAAGAGCCCACTAACCCCAAAAAAGCCCAGTTTCGCTATGATATGAAAAATAAAATACCAGCCCCTATAAAAAGCAGAAAAATGCTATTGGTGAAAAAGATTTTTTTTATGACCCAGAAGAAAACAAGACATGGAAACTCCCATCATACAAACAAACATTATATTGCCATGGCAAATTCATAAGTTAAAAATGCCATGGTATTTTTGATGGCAAAAATAGAGTAAAATCTGCCATGGAAAAAACTGTAGTAAATTTTGCCATGGCAAAAATGGATTAAAATTTGCCATGACAAAAATAGAGTAATTTTGCCATGGGAATAAAGTAAAAATTGCCATGGCTACATAAGTATATTTGCCATGCTATATATTTAAAAAATTCATGTTCTAGAAAAATGTAAAAAATTTCCATCGTATAAAAATTAAAATTGCCATGCCCTATATAATAAAATTGCCATGTCAAAGAAATTAGTAAAAAATGACATGTCAAAAAAAGTAAAAAGTTCCCATTCCAAAGAAAATGTAGAAAAAACCCACTTTTGGTTTGTGAAATTAAAATATTTTTGCCGTGCCCCGTGAACAAAAATTGTCGTGCCCGTTAAGTTTGACATGGCAAGATTTGAATGTTTTTGAACATAATAAGTTGCCATGTTTTTGAACATCTACAACGTTGCCGTGTTGTTGAACATACTAAGTTTCCATGTTTTTTGAACATCTACAACTTTGACACATTTTCAAACATGGCAAAAGTTGCCATGGCAAGTTTACCATGTTTTTTAATATCTATAAACATGTGATGTTTTCGAACATGGCAAAAGTTGCCATGGCAAGTTTGCCGTGTTGTTGAACATATTAAGTTGCCATGTTTTTTTAAGATCAACAACTTTGCCATGTTTTCGAACATCTACAAACTTTGCCATGTTTCGAACACGGCAAACTTGCCAACATCTACAAATTTGACATGTTTTCGAACATGGCAAAAGTTGCCATGGCTAGTTTGCCATGTTTCTTGAACATATTAAGTTGAAATGTTTTTTGAACATCTACAACTTTGACATGTTTTCAAACATGGCAAAAGTTGCCATGGCAAAAATTTGCCGTGTTGTTGAACATACTAAGTTGCCATGTTTTTTGAACATCTACAACTTTGACATGTTTTCGAACATGGCAAAAGTTGCCATGGCAAGTTTACCATGTCGTTGAACATTGTATGTTGCCATATTTTTTTAATATCTATAAACATGTGATGTTTTCGAACATGGCAAAGTTGCCATGGCAAGTTTGGCGTGTTGTTGAACATATTAAGTTGCCATGGTTTTTTAACATCTACAACTTTGCCATGTTTTCGAACATCTACAAACTTTGGCATGTTTTCGAACACGGCAAACTTGCCAACATCTACAACTTTGACATGTTTTCGAACATGGCAAAAGTTGCCATGGCAAAAGTTTGTCGTGTTGTTGAACATACTAAGTTGCCATGTTTTTTGAACATCTACAACTTTGACATGTTTTAGAACATGGCAAAAGTTGCCATGGCAAGTTTACCATGTCGTTGAACATAGTATGTTGAAATGTTTTTTCAACATCTACAACTTTGACACATTTTCAAACATGGCAAAAGTTGCTATGGGAAGTTTGCCGTATTGTTGAACATGCTAAGTTGCCATGTTTTTGGAATATCTATAAATTTGCGATGTTTTCGAACATGGATAAGTTGCCATGGCAAGTTTGCAATGTTTTTAGATAAAGAATGTGCCATGGAAACTCACATGAAAAAGCCATATGTGGCAAAATGCCATTGTTTACGAACAAGGACAGAGATAAAACTTGCAATGATAATGCATATACAAAATTGCCATGGATTGTTTTGTCAAATTGCCATGAAAAGATCACAAGTCTGAAACCACAAAAAAGTTCACAGATCTGAAACCTGGTGCTCTCTCGTTCATTACCCTACAATCAGATTCTAACTAGTTTCAGTGCTATACAAAATTAACCAAAGGCACCAGACGAATCACATAGTGCAATAATCTAGCAACATCCTATAGAAATTAGTAAAACCACATGAGGATTGCAGTAGCAACAACAGAGATCCATCAGACGATGCACACAGGGAGGGAGGGAGTGTTACCCTAAAGATGGATGGGAGGGTCGTGGTCCATGGCGGCGCACTCGCATCAGTGTGGGATGTGCCTGTCCACGTCGCGCTCGGCGCCGTCAACAACCACTGCATCTCGGCCCTGTGACCGGGCACCGCTCGAGCTATGCCGTGACGGCCTCGTCCGCATCAGCGTGCGGCGCGCCGGTTCGCGTCGCTCCAGGCACCACCAAGCAGCCGCCGCATCTCGAAGCGGCTCCTCCGAGCTCCTTTCCCACCGTGCCTTCCTCGACGCGGCTCCTCCGTCGAGCTCGCCGGTGCTGGGCGCGGTCGAGGATGAGGCTCTCCTCTACGGGCGCGGTCGAGGACGTCCCCTCGACCCTGACCTCCTGGTCGTCGTTGAGGTAGTCGAGGACCTCCGCCTGCTCGTCCCCTCGGCGGCCATGGGGAGCCACGCTGACCCAACATCGCCTCGCCGTCACCCTCGCTTCGGTCGCCGTCCAAGAGCTCACAATGAGGGATTTGACATGTGGTTGTG
>NC_041393.1:248230699-248237457 GCF_002162155.2 Triticum dicoccoides
GGCGATGGGAGGTAACTCAGCTGCGTTCAGTCGTGCGGCACGTTCGTCCTTCCTGCCACACGCTCAGTTGATGACGTGGCTGGGACACGCTTCAAGATTCGTGCTTTTTTCATCTGATGGCTCTGGACGCGTTTGGACGGTGTTGTGAATGCCCACACGTGTGGGCGTTAACATTTCCGAAAAGAAAAGCTAGTCAAGGAATGTTTTCTTTTTTACGGAGTACCAGATAATGTCCATATTAGTGTGATTAGGGTGTTATATTTGATAAGTATTTTTCGGCTTACCAAAAACATAATCTTATTCAGAAACACTAATAATCTAACATTGATTTTTAGGCATGGCAAATTGAACGTTTTCGTGGTGATTTATATTGGTGCGTGGATGGCAAATTTAGTTTGCAAGCACGGTAGTTTTCTGGTAAAAATGAGCTGAGCGGATTTGCCATACTCGCCAATTAATCTTGCCATCCTTAACAAATATAATTTGCCATAAAAAATGTTTGATTTGTCATGCATAAAAATCTGACGTTTGCTGGATATTCGGGTCCATTTAATTTGATGTAAGTTTTTAAGAGGAAGATCTCGTTTGGTTTAGAACAATTTTGTAGGAATTTTAAAGGACAAGAATTTTGTAGGAAACATTTTTTTGGATCTCTTTGGTTTGTAGGAATGGATTCCTTTTTCTATGTAGGATAGGGACCAATTCTTCACATTTCAAAGAAGAAAAATTAGCCTAGACCCAATGAAAAAGTTCATATCATGTTGAAGTGACATCCCTTTTCCTATAGGAATTGAGATACATGTCATCTCGCTTCTTGTGGTTTTCTCTGTAACAGTCATATTATGTGTATAAATGAAGACCGAAGAGGTGGGACAATTGGCGTGGTTTGCGGGTAAAAGTAATGGAAAAAATTAGAAATAGGAGGGAGAACCCTAAAACAGAGAGTGAGGAGGAAATGCACGGAAGGTTGGATGAAGGATGCAGACCGAGCGCATGATAGGACCTTATGTTATTTTTAAGTAGGAGAAAAGTAGAAGATAAGAAATTTATATGTTTATGGTTTGACCAAATTGTAGTCGCTTACGCTAGAGGGTTTACCAACAAAATCAGCCCTTACAAGAATATCTTGAAAAGAACAAGAAACTATTGGTAAGTTCTTGATGAAATCATCACCATCTTCCTTTTGCATCCATCGACGACGCACCAATTAAGAAAACTCGCGGCCGCATCTGAACTCAGTCTCACTGGTGCAACCTTGTTGACACCCAGAAGCTTGAAGAAGTAGCGGCTGACAAGTCGTCGATGTAAACCGGAAGACACGGGCGATCAAGATCTTGATGGATGCCATCCTGAAAATGTTGGCACCAAAGAAGGCCGGGAGATAACCCAACTCCGACCAGACGGAGGAGGGGGCACACACACCTCGTAAGTTTGCCGACAAAGCCCCATCTGGCTAACCTCCATCGGATGGGGAAGGAACCATAGAAAACATGCCGTGGTGCCATCCCTTAGTAGGCCACCGTCGACCACCTTAACAAAACAATGAAAAAAAAACGAGGCCCAAGATCTGACATTGACTGAAGCTTCACATGCCATCCATCGATGCCAAACAACATCGCCGAAACAAGGACATGATAGGACGGGAAGGACTTAACCCCACTAAAGCTAAGGCGGCCGAAGGCTCCACAGACAACCCAAGTCGTGGTTCCCCTCACCTCGTCGGTGCCAGAAAGCACCTTGAGGCTTGGGGTGCTAGCAGTGCCGGAGCCTTTGGGAGGAAACCCTAGCACCCTTTTTTTAGCGGTGGAGGCGGTTGTGTCTTTGGCGACCAACAATCATTTTTACTACAAATAAAACCTAGTGAACATAATGTGCATATTGGCTCTCTAAATGGGATCTCTAAGCAAGTTTGTTGATAATGAGAGAATGATTTATTCATTTAGTATGTAGACTCCATCTTTTCGTTAACTAATTGGCTTATTATATGATGTTTGATGGCTTTACTAATGCGCCTAAGTTTTTTTTTAAACTTTATCATCTACTCCCTCCATTCCTAAATATAAAAGTTTTTAGAGATTCTAATATGAACTACATACGGAGTAAAATGAGTGAATCTGCACTCTAAAATTATGTTTATATACATCCGTATATAGTCCTTGTTGAAATCTCTAAAAGAGCTTATTTGTAGAAATGGAGGGAGTAAAAGAGTAAAGCTCACGCTTCTGCACCTACAATTGTACCATTGGAAGGTATGAAACTTTTACTCTCTTTTTTCCGCGGGAAGTATGCAACTTTACTCGACTGATTAGTTGTTAGTTTGCAGCTTTTTTACACAAAGTACTTGGAGTTGAGGATGGTTGCACGTTGGTAAAAATGGAAGCTTTTTTTTTTTTGCGAAATTGAGAGAGTATAAAATAAAATGAAAAGCAAATGAATAGACGCAGGAGCAATTTCAAGCACGTGATGATCATAGTCGTGTTAATATTGCTGTGCTTTGGTGCAACATATTTTGTTTTGCATTGCTTTTATGAGCAGTCCCATTAATCATACCAAATGACAACACACATAATTTTCAAGGATTTTTTTTTTGAAAAGGATATAATAAACAACAAAAGTATGATTGCTACAAAAAAAATTAACTGAAGACATGATTTCATTTTCGTTCGACATAGCAAGCACGTGCGACACGGAGGGCTCGTTTTTTGCTCTAACTGTGACTCTAATGGAATCGGACGTCAAACATAAGCGCATCAGCAGATCTTCCGCACGCTGGCAATGCTCCCGTCATGCTCTTGGACCTCCACGACCAGCACGAAGGCCTCCCGCTCGCCCTGCACGTCCACCACGTGCACGCGGTGCCCGCCGTCGAGGAAGCTCTCGCTGGGCAGCAAGCGGAGCACGCCGCCGGCGCCGTCGTCCTTGAGCACAACCTCGGCCACCGCCTCGCCGCCGCGCGTCGCCGTGAGGATCATCCCGAAGTCGTCAAACTCGACGCACTTGGAACGGCGCAGATCGGCCGCCGTCATTGCTGTCCCCTCCTCAAACTCCACGGGCATGGAGTCGGCGACAGATGCCATCGTGAGGAGCTCGGGGTTGGGTGGATTGATGGAGACCCGGAGAGGCCATGGGTGGTGCGCTTATGTATATCGAAGGAGGGAATCGGCAGAGTGGAATCCGATACGAGCTGGGAGTTCCGAGTTCCTGTCCTAATCGGTCTGGATTTTCGCGTCGAGGCCAGAAGAAGTTTCTATTAAAAGGAGAAATTCAACCAAATGAACGAACAGCCCTTATAGCTCAGTGGTAGAGCGTCAGTCTTGTAAACTGAAGGTCCGTAGTTCGATCCTGCGTGAGGGCATTTTTTTTGTGGCTTTCGTTTTTGAGGTGCAAATTCGTGTGCATTTTTAAGCACAAATCGATTTGTGTTTCGAATGGTGCGTCGTTAGGTACAATACAATTGTCTGACTAGTTTGCCGCCCAATTTGAGTGCTGTCAAAAATACCTACGGCAAGTGCATGCATGGTTCCCGCTTTCTGCCCTGAATCTTCCTTCTCCGATCTTCCAATCGTAGTCAATCCGCAACATGGAGACTTGGTCAAAGAATCAAAAGCATGCGGTATCATAAGTCAAAGTGATCCGTTTCAAAAAAAAAAACATAAGTCAAAATGAGCGAATTTGACACGGATGCATAGTGGATCACCTGTAAATGCCATGGCGGCGTACTTTCGGTCCAAATTCAGATATGTATAATTTCATTTGTTTGTGTTCATTTGAATATTTGAAGTTTCCGGGAAGAAGGGGGAGAGGAACAAGGAGGCGTGTCAAAATAATGTCTTGTAAACTGAAGGTCCGTAGTTCGATCCTGCGTGAGGGCATTTTTTTTGTGGCTTTCGTTTTTGAGGTGCAAATTCGTGTGCATTTTTAAGCACAAATCGATTTGTGTTTCGAATGGTGCGTCGTTAGGTACAATACAATTGTCTGACTAGTTTGCCGCCCAATTTGAGTGCTGTCAAAAATACCTACGGCAAGTGCATGCATGGTTCCCGCTTTCTGCCCTGAATCTTCCTTCTCCGATCTTCCAATCGTAGTCAATCCGCAACATGGAGACTTGGTCAAAGAATCAAAAGCATGCGGTATCATAAGTCAAAGTGATCCGTTTCAAAAAAAAAAACATAAGTCAAAATGAGCGAATTTGACACGGATGCATAGTGGATCACCTGTAAATGCCATGGCGGCGTACTTTCGGTCCAAATTCAGATATGTATAATTTCATTTGTTTGTGTTCATTTGAATATTTGAAGTTTCCGGGAAGAAGGGGGAGAGGAACAAGGAGGCGTGTCAAAATAATGTCAGCACAATCCTCCCCGGTGCTTGCTTGAAGTTGAAGATCTTCTTTGCTCCTCGCCTGTGCAGATTTGAGCTTGGACCGTTATCAATAATTAATCCAATATTAGCAATGCCATGTTACACAAGCTTGGCGCCACTAAGATTTCGCCAAGTAGTACTAGTACTTCTCATGATTGCCGTTTTGCAATCATTAACAATGTATGAAAACCTGAAGAGGGTCAAACTAGCCGCCTGTTCGAAGTCCCTCCGCTCCACAAGACTCCGGAGCTGCAGTTGAAAACAGCGGTGTTGGAAACGGTTTGTATCTGCCGTATTGTAATCTAACTCTGTATCGTTGGTCTTATATATATACGAGATATGTGGAGGCTATGCCCCACGCAACCCTAAATCAAACTTGGTAACAGAGCCTCTTCCCGATCGCGCCGTCGCCTCTCGCGTCTCGCATCGAAGCCGCATCGCCGCTCGCGCGCCGCACGCTTGTTCGCTTCTCCACTCGAACGCGCTGCCGCTCGCCTCGTCCGATCTTGTGTCGCCGCTCGCCGCTACAACACCCGGTCTCACAGCTCCTGTTCCATGGCGTCTGGATCGTCTTCCGCAGCAGCGATGCAACTGGCCATCATCGGCCCGGTTGTGACGCCTCCGGCCGCGACGCCGCCAGTCCCGTCCATCGCACCTTCCCTTGGCGTACGTCTGGATCGCGGCAACTTCCCGCTATGGCGCACCCTCACCGTAACGCATCTATCCGGTGCCTCTCTCCATGGCTACCTCGACGGCTCCGTCGCTGCTCCGCCCACAACCATCTCCCAGGGGGCGGGTGATACCGCCACCACTGTGGCAAACCCTGCGTATGCAACGTGGTGGACGCAGGATCAGAAGGTCCTCGGGATGCTCCTCTCCTCCATGACGGAGGACATTGCGTCTCAACTGATCAGCTGCAAGTCCGCGGCTGCCGCGTGGACCTCCATCCACGCCATGTTCAGCGCGCAGAACCGTGCCGGGGTTCGGCATATCCGGCGACAGATTCAGTCGCTGAAGAAGAACGAGATGACTGCCAGCGAGTACATGCACAAGGTGAAGGCTCTTGCCGACGCCATGGCCTCCGCTGGATCCCCCCTCGCTGATGACGAGATCATCGACTACATGCTTACCGGATTGGGCAAGGCCTTCAACCCAATCGCGGCTTCACTTAGCGTCGTGGTCACTCCGGTCGCGCTGACTGATTTCTACTCCATGGTTCTCAACTATGAGGCGCTGCAGCTGTCGCAGCAGGCCGACGATGAGGAGTGGACCTCGTCGGCCAACGCCGTGGCACGGTCCGGTGCTCCCGCCCCCGTCAACCGTCCCCGAGCACCCGACACTGGTCGTGCCACCGACGTCCGCCCCGTTGGAGGCTACCCGCCGAAACAGGGACAGGGCTACCAGCACGGCGGTCAAGACAACCGTCGTAACAACGGCAGTGGAGGAGGAGGCAATGGTCGCAACGGCAATCGTCGCTGGCGCCCGAGGTGCCAAATTTGCAAGAATTGGGGTCACGAAGCCGACACCTGCAAGAAGCGCTTCGATTCAGACTACTCCAGCGGCAATGGCCGCTTGGCATATAATGCATCGACCTCCTCCAACAACTCCACACACTGGGTTCTGGACTCCGGCACCACGAATCACCTGACTAGTGACCTGGAGCGTCTTCAGTTCCGCAAACGCTACGGCGGCCATGATCAGGTTCAGGTGGCCAACGGCTCAGGTTTGTCTATTTCGCATATTGGGCACTCGACCTTAGCCGGTTCTTCTCTCCGCCTGAACAATATTTTACATGTTCCAAATATTAGCCAACATCTTCTATCAGTCTATCGTCTCGTGTCGGATAATCGTATCTTCATTGAATTTCATAAATATTTTTTCCTTGTTAAGGACAAAGCCACCAGGAGAATTCTTCTTCGAGGTAGAAGCAAAGGAGGGCTCTACCCTCTTCCACTCGGACGAGCCTCGCATCTGTCCGAGCATCAAGCGTCGTCCAGCGTCCGCGTCTCCTCATCTCAGTGGCATCAGCGTCTCGGTCATCCATCCAAAAATGTCGTCAGTTCCATTGTTAGGAATAATGATCTCGAGTGTTCAACCTCAGATACTTCTGCTTTAGTTTGTGATGCTTGTCAATGTGGTAAAAGTCGTCAACTATCTTATACTGCTTCTGCTCGTGTGTCTACTATGCCTCTTGAATTAGTTCATACTGATGTTTGGGGCCCTTCTCGTGCTTCCTCTGGGGGGTACAAGTATTATGTGAGTTTTATTGACGACTACTCCCGTTTTTGCTGGATCTATCTCCTAAAACATAAGTCTGATGTTGAATAGGTGTTCTATGCTTTTCAAGCACATGTTGAGCGCCTTTTGGATGCTAAGCTTAAAGCTGTCCAATCTGA
>NC_041393.1:248237704-248394375 GCF_002162155.2 Triticum dicoccoides
ATACCATAAGTTGCATCGTTATTTTCTTCGCACGAGCATCTCTCACCAAGTCTCTTGCCCTCACACCTCCCAACAGAACGGCATTGCCGAGCGCAAACACCGGCACTTGGTTGAAACTGGTCTTGCTTTGTTGGCTCACTCATCTCTCCCTTTACGTTATTGGGATGAAGCTTTTCTGACTGCGTGTTACCTGATTAACCGCATGCCCACCCCCGTGCTTGGTCGAGATACTCCTATTCATTGTCTTCTGAAAATTCCACCCAACTATACTTTTCTTCGTACCTTCGGGTGTGCTTGTTGGCCTAGTTTGCGGAAGTATAACTCCCACAAACTCGAGTTTCGGTCCAAGATGTGTGTTTTTCTGGGATATAGTCCTATGCATAAGGGGTACAAGTGTCTTGATCGATCTACGGGTCGTATATACATCTCGCGTGACGTTATCTTTGACGAATCTGTTTTTCCGTTTGCTACTCCCGGTGTCACTGTCGATGTGTCCACACTTGACGAGGCTATTTCTTTTCCATCCACAGAACCGGCTACAAGTGCTCATGTGCGTAATTATGACTTAAGCTATTTGGCTACTAACCCATCTGGCCTAGCCAGCGTGTCTTCAGTGCAGGATCCACGACCGGCCATGCTTGACGTACCCGTGGCCATGCAGAACGACGTGCATGGTGGCCAGGTTTCCCAGGCAGGGGTCCCGCCCGCACGAGCGGCTGGCTCTGCCAGCGAGTCGGCCTCGCCCGCCAGTGACCTGGCCTCGCCCACCCGCGAGTTGGCCTCGCCCGCCCGTGACTCAGCCTCGCCAGCGCCTGGAGTGTCGCCTGGCTCCCCGTGTGCCTCGTCGGCCCATGAGCAGACCCATGAGCCATCTTCGCCGGCTCCTGTGCCACCATCACCATCTCCCGCCTCGTCGCCAAGTTCGGCACCGTCGCCATCCTTGCCTACGCCTTCGGCCGTCGAGCCCCCTCACCCAATGGTAACTCGTACCCGTGATGCTACTCGTCGTGAGAAGGAATTTACTGATGGGACGGTGCGGTATAATCCTCTTCGTCGTGCTTTCTTTGCGACACCGGTGTCACATCGTGATGCCCTCCGTGAGCCAGCGTGGCGTGATGCTATGGCTGCTGAGTTTGCAGCGCTTCGTCAAAATGGCACATGGGTTTTGGTTCCTCGACCACCTGGCGTTAACATTGTTGGCAGTAAATGGGTGTTCAAGACGAAGCAACACGCTGATGGGTCTGTTGACAAGCACAAGGCTCGCCTCGTTGCTCGTGGCTTTACTCAACAGCAAGGCCTTGACTATGGTGATACCTTCAGTCCCGTGGTAAAACCGACTACTATTCGTCTGGTTCTTTCGCTTGCTGTTTCACGAGGATGGAGTTTGAGGCAAGTTGATGTTAGTAATGCATTTCTTCATGGTTTTCTTTCCGAGACTGTGTATATGCAGCAACCACCAGGTTTTGAAGATACTCGGTTTCCTTCGCACGTGTGCAAGTTGCAACGGGCTCTTTATGGTCTCAAACAGTCGCCACGTGCTTGGTATGCTCGTCTCAGTGCTCGACTTCTTCAGCTTGGTTTTGTTCCATCCAAGGCGGATGCATCTCTCTTCATCTTTGCTGCGCATGGCGTCCAGATATACATGCTTGTGTATGTTGATGATATTGTTATTGCTGGCTCCACTCCGGCTGCAGTTGAGCGTCTGGTGAGATCTCTCTCCGACAGTTTTCCCATCAAGGATCTCGGTCCTCTCCAGTATTTTTTGGGGCTTGAAGTATCCTACAATTCAGGGGGCATGACGCTGACTCAACGCAAGTATGCACTTGATCTTCTTCATCGTGTGAGTATGGAGAATTGCAGGCCTACCTCTACACCATTATCTTCCACTGAGCATCTGGCTCGTGAGGTTGGCACTCCTTTGGGTGTTGAGGATGCCACTCGATATCGCAACATTGTTGGAGGACTCCAGTATTTAACGCTCACTCGTCCCGACCTGTCCTTTGCAGTCAACAAGGTTTGCCAGTATTTATCACAGCCGACTAATGAGCATTGGGAAGCTGTCAAGCGTATATTGCGTTATGTCAAAGGGACTTTGAGTACGGGATTGAGGATTCGTAAATCTCCTTCCACTGGTGTCAGTATTTTCACAGATGCTGATTGGGCTGGATGCATTGATGATCGCCGTTCTACTAGTGGTTTTGCTGTGTTTGTTGGATCAAATCTTGTCTCATGGAGTTCCAAGAAACAGCCAACTGTCTCTAGATCGAGTACGGAGGCAGAGTATAAAGTTTTAGCTAATGGAGCAGCTGAAGCAATCTGGGTGGAGACCTTACTCAAGGAGCTTGGGGTCTTCAAGCAGCGTACCGCCATTCTATGGTGTGATAATCTTGGGGCTACATATCTGACAGCAAATCCAGTCTTTCACGCAAGAACCAAGCACATAGAGATAGATTTTCACTTTGTGCGTGAGTGCGTTGCTTCTGGTGTGTTAGATGTCAGGTTTATCTCGTCTAATGACCAACTGGCTGATGTATTTACTAAACCGGTCACGCGACAGATGTTAGAACGTTTCCGGTCCAATCTGGACCTTGTATGTAGTAGTAGTTCAGATTGAGGGGGTGTGTTGGAAACGGTTTGTATCTGCCGTATTGTAATCTAACTCTGTATCGTTGGTCTTATATATATACGAGATATGTGGAGGCTATGCCCCACGCAACCCTAAATCAAACTAGCGGAACGAGGTACTCCGTGGATTCTGGGATTTCCATCCTAGGTCTCCTTTCCAAACGGGACGGAGTGATGACAAGAGAAACTTGTGTATGCTAACCAAATCAGACATCTGAACTTATCAGTGGTATTAAAGAATTGTAATTATTGATCTTTGTATTGATTAGTTCACTACTATCTCACATCAACAGTACCGGTACAGTATAATACATGTAACAACAGAGAAGAAAGTTTTTTCCCCTCAAAAATGAATCTGTAATAAAGTAGAAAGAATCAGGGTCTCTTTTCCCCAGAAAAGAAACATGAACAAAAGAACTGAATCACAGGAGAAGTCATTTTCTCGTCTATCTAGTGGCCGGGTCCCTTGGGGCTGGGACCGGCCGGCAACCTCGCCATGAGCAGCTCCACCGTATGCCTCGCCTTGTCCGCCATCGTCACCGCCTGGACGACGCCGCCGTCGAGCAGCTGCGGCTGGTCCGCCGCCGGCGCGGGCCTTGCAGCATCAGCGACGTGGCACGTCGATGTTAGAAGGATGGCGAGAGCCACCGCGAGGAGAAGGCGCGTCGTGGACGAACCCATGAGGTATCAGGTACGGCCGAGGCTGGTCCTGATCGAGACGATGATCCCGCTGTGTTTCGATCGATGAGGCAGGCGAAGAAGCTTGTTCTTGCTCTGGTGTGTGTGTGGGTCTCAAGTTTGATGCGTGTGTTCTTGCAGCAGCTAGGCTGGTGCTCTGCTCTTTATATAGGCAAGTTTTCTGCAGCGCGTGCGCACCTAGTTATTGACGACTTAACGTACGGCATATGCCTGAGGAATTCGTTGTTGTTGACCACGGGGGGCGTAGGAATGATCAAACTTGGGGGAGGGAACATTGACCAGGTGTGTATGGTGGCTGCAGCTTGGGCGCAACTGCAACCTGTGGAAAGTCAGTCACCATGCAAGGTCTGCTTGTTGGAAAATATAATACCCGTGGAAAAGAAGAAAGTCGTCCGTTCCCAATCGGGATATTTTTATTTTTCTCCTCTATTTCTTATCTCTTACAAGTATAGTTATTTGAAATGTTCGTAAGTCCCCGTCATTTTAAACTAATATGCTCCTACTGTACATCTTATGTGGAGATTTGAATGGTTGGATGTGGATAAAAAGATCGGCTGGAACCAGATCTGGGTAGACATCTGTTTGCCCATTGTACTTGTAGTTCAGCACTGGTACACGACCAAGTTTTTTTTTTAACCAATGGTAGACGACCAAGTCAATAATATAAGGTTGTTCGTAGCTTCCTCCCGTTGCTATCGAAAGGAAATCAAATGCGTGCGTTGTTGAATTCTGCTGCTGCTCCTTGACTTCCGTTCTGCACGTTGCGACGACGTGTAGGCCGCCGTTGTTGGTTCCTCGGAGCAGCGGGTGCGACACGCACGGGCCGTACTGCTCCACTTTGTTTCGTGTTTGGGTACAGGAAACATCCGGATATTTTTGGTGCAGGTCTCTGGATTTTACCACCTGTTTTCACAAATTAATTTCGAAATTTGAACAGAGTTTAGATGAGTTAGCTCGAATTTAATTGAGAGAATTCCTTATGTGGCCCCATCTTAAAATCTGCTTCCCTAATTGGCCCAAAATTAAAAATTCTTCCCTATTTGACAAAAATAATTTTTGTTCCTTATATGACACTTCGGTCCATTTTAGGCACTAACAGTGTGAAGTATGAGGCAAAAAGACTATTTTGCCCCTAGTGCATTTTGTAACTATTCTAGCTGCAGTAAAAAAGCAATCAGTTCATCTATGTTTTAGGGATGTTCAATGGATGGTGCACATGTATATGTATGCTCCAATATTTTCTTCCTTGCGTAATCTGGTCTGTGTGTGTTAAAAGCCGTACAAAACATCCATAGAATTTGTACAAACATATCTATGATTAATACAGTACCTTATTCTGGTTAGTTTTCGATGAATTTTTGTACGCGCTAAACCCAATTATTTATGTAAGTCGTGGTGGACCGGCAAACAAGTAAATATGAGTGTATATATATGAGAAAAATTATAACTTTGATCTATTAAAGTACTACTGTTGACGTGTAGGTCCCACGTGTTGCTAGTGATAATATATTCAATATTTGACTAGAAGCTGATTAAGAGCACTCGGGTGCTCCATCCCCTATATTAAAAAATAACTAAATAATTAAAAAAAGTCAAAAAAAATTCTGGATATATTTTTGAAACAAATATGACTAGGTATTGTACTCATATAAAAGGTTTGGCCAAGAAATGATTCTCGTTGACTTCAGGGCAAAAAACCAAATTTATAACGACAATATAGCATGAATAGTACTTGTATCTGGCATTTTTTGAAAATCTTTGACCCCGGATACAATAAAAGGCATTCCCTATTTAATCTTTTTTATACGAGTGCAATACTTGATCATGTTTGATTCCATAAAAAGTTCTAGGATTTTTTTAATTTTTTTGAATTACTAAATTATTTTTTAATAAAGGGGCGTAGCACCCAAGAGCTCCTATGCATTTTTGATATTTGACTAGTTCATCATGTAGAATAGAATGCTGCAAAAGGATTGAAGGTTTACACTTTGATAAGAGAAATAATTACCAAAAAAGATAAATAGGTACATGCAAAACTAGGCTAGTTTGTAATTGACGTGCATGCATGCACTCACGTATAGAGTATTTGCTACTCCATCCGTTTCTTTTTAGTTTGCATATAAGATTTGGTCAAAGTCAAAATTTGTAAAATTTGACCAACTTTATAGAAAAAAATATTAACATCTACAATACTAGGGTATGAAAATTAATTTCATGATGCATCTAACAATATATATTTCATATTATGAATTTTAATATATTTTTCTATAAATTTAATCAAAGTTAACAAAGTTTGACTTTAATAAGATTTTATATGTAGACTAAAAAAACGGAAGGAGTACTAACGTAGGGATAACTCAACAAGCCAAGGTCCGCATGGCATGGAGCTGGCCGCCTCCCTATCCTCGGTACAGCACGCCTGACACTCCCCCCGCACGCCATGGCGCCATGTGTGCGTGGACGCCCAAGGCCGGACTGGCACGTGACCAACTAATCAAAATATGGTACTCCCTTCATTTCAAAATAGATGATTTAATTTTATATTTACATTAATACAAAATTGGATCATCTATTTTAGAACGGAGGGAGTATATGGCACTGTATTGATCATAGATAAGCTAGTACAATTATATGGATATTTTGTATGGCTTTTACACGCATAGACCAGTTTACCTAAGAAACGAAATATTAAAGCATACACATACATGCACAACACCCATTAAACATCCCTAAAGTATAGGTGAACAAATAGACATTGCTTTGTTTACTACATCCAGGATAGTTACACAATGGAGTAGGGGCAAAATGGTCTTTTCACTTCACATTTAACTCCGTTAGGGTCTAAAATGGACGGAAGTGTCATATAAGTAACAAAATTTACTTTAGGTGTCAAATAGGGAGAAATTTTTATGTTGGGTCAAATAGGAAAGTAAATTTTAAGAAAAGGCTAAATAAGGAATTCTCTCAATCTAATTCGTGGAGGTGCTTATAGAGTACTCTGGTCTCTTTTCTCGTCGGATGTGTTATGTCCAACACAATGGAGAATTGGACTTTAAGTTGACGTTGGGCACTTCTTTTTTTTGAACCATGCAGGAGAACTGCATGTGATCATTATAGAAGAAAAAAAAACAAGTACAAAGTCATAAGCAACATACAAAAAAGCGACCAAAAGAAGAGAAAGACAAGGGGCGACATAGAATTATACAAACAAGGATTCAAAGCAATATGGATCATCTTTTACTTATAATTAGGACTCCATTACAAAGAATTTTTTCCATGCCAAATTTAACATTTTTTATGGCAATTTGTGTTTGCCGGAGACGGCAAGTTCAATTGGCAAGCATGACAAACCTTTCTTGTTTTTTTAGAAAATTCCGTGCTTGTAAAATAAATTTACCGTCCTGGCGTCAACAGAACTTGGCATAAAAACTTTCAATTTGCCATACTTAAAAATCAGATGTCGAATTTTTAGCATTAACGTATAACTAATACAAAAATTGAATGTACTCTCCGGTCCTTTTTACTCCGCATATAAAATTTGTCTTAGGTCATACTCCCTCCTTCCCAAAATATGTATCTCGACTTTATACTAGCTCTAGTACAAATTTGTACTAAGCTCAAACACTTATTTTGGGACGGAGGGAGTACTTCGTAAAGTTTGATCAACTTTATAGAAAAGAACGTCAACACTCACAATATGAAATCAGTATCACTAGATGAGTCATGAATTCAATTTTCATGTTATAATTTTAGTATTGTAAATTTTACTCCACTTATAAGATTTGTCTGAAGTCACACCAGATAAAAGTTTGACCATATTTATATAAACAAATATCAATAAGAACCAGAGTTAGTATGAAGGCCAAGACGAACACTTTGAGATATGGGAAATGTATTATTATATAGACAAACGAAGAAATACCCACACCACGACACTCCAGGGTGGTGCGAGCAGAACCTTAGCCGCCACCCTGTCCCCTCCCCCATGAACTGTAGGGGAAGGTAGCATGCAATTTCAAAACTTTCCTACAATCACGCAAGATCCATCTAGGAGATGCATAACAACGAAAAGGAGAGAGTGTGTCCACGTATCCTCGTAGACCGAAAGCGGAAGCGTTAGTTAACGCGGTTGATGTATTCAAACGTCTTGACGATCCAACCGATCCAAGTATCGAACGTACGACACCTCTGTGTTCAGCACAGTTCAACTCGATGACGTCCCTCAAACTCTTGATCCAGTAGAGGATCGAGGAAGAGTTCCGCCAGCACGATGGCGTGGCGACAGTGTTGATGATGTGATCCGCGCAGGGCTTCGCCTAAGCACTATGACGCTATGACCGGAGGAGTAAACCGTGGAAGTGGGCACTGCACATGGCTAAGAGAATTCTTGGTGTCATATTGGGGTGGCCCCCGCCCCCGTATATAAAGGAGGGGGAGGAGGAGGCCGGCGGCCAAGGAGGGCGCGCCATTCGACCCCCCCTCCTTCCAATCAACGGAGAGGGGAAAGGGGAAGGGAGAGAGGGAGAAGGAAAGAGGGGGCCATGCCCCTCCCCTTGTCCAATTTGCATTGGGGAAAGGGGGGCGCGCGCCACCTCCCGTGGCCTGCCTCCTCTCCTCCACTATGGCCCAATAGGCCCAATAACTTTCCCAGGGGGTTTCGGTAACCTCTCGGTACTCAGAAAAATCCCAGATCTTCTTCAGAACCATTCCGGTGTCCGTGTATAACCTTTCAATATATCAACCTTTACCTCTCGACCATTTCGAGACTCCTCGTCATGTCCGTGATCTCATTCGGGACTCTGAACAAACTTCGGTTGTCAAAAACACAGAACTCATAATACAAATCATCATCGAACGTTAAGCGTGCGGACCCTACGGTTTCGAGAGCTATGTAGACATGATCGAGACACATCTCCGGTCAATAACCAATAGCGGAACCTGGATGCACATATTGGCTCCTACATATTCTACGAAGATCTTTATCGGTCAAACCGCACAACAACATACATTGTTCCCTTTGTCATATGTATGTTACTTGCCCTTCGTCGGTATCATCATACCTAGTTCAATCTCATTACCGACAAATCTCTTTACTCATTTCATAATGACTCATTCCGTAACTAACTCATTAGTCACATTGCTTGCAAGGCTTATAGTGACGAGCATTACCGAGAGGGCCCAGAGATACCTCTCCAATACACGGGGTAACAAATCCTAATCTCGATCTATGCCAACCCAAACAACACCTTCAGAGACACCAGTAGAGCATCTTTATAATGACCCAGTTACGTTGTGACGTTTGATAGCACACAAGGCGTTCCTCCGGTATTCAGGAGTTGCATAATCTCATAGTCAGAGGAACATGTATAAGTCGTGAAGAAAGTGATGTCTACTACACAACCTTCTTCTTGTAGACGTTGTTGGGCCTCCAAGTGCAGAGGTTTGTAGGACAATAGCAAATTTTCCTCAAGTGGATGACCTAAGGTTTATCAATCCGTGGGAGGCATAGGATGAAGATGGTCTCTCTCAAACAACCCTGCAACCAAATAACAAAGAGTCTCTTGTGTCCCCAACACACCCAATACAATGGCAAATTATATAGGTGCACTAGTTCGGCGAAGAGATGATGATACAAGTGCAATATGGATGGTAGATATAGGTTTTTGTAATATAAAAATATAAAAACAGCAAGGTAACTAATGATAAAAGTGAGCACAAACGGTATTGCAATGCTAGGAAACAAGGCCTAAGGTTCATACTTTTACTAGTGCAAGTTCTCTCAACAATAATAACATAATTGGATCATATAACTATCCCTCAACATGCAACAAAGAGTCACTCCAACGTCACTAATAGCGGAGAACAAACGAAGAGATTATTGTAGGGTACGAAACCACCTCAAAGTTATCCTTTCTGCTCGATCTATTCAAGAATACGTAGTAAAATAACACGAAGCTATTCTTTCCGTTCGATCTATCATAGAGTTCGTACTAGAATAAGATCTTAAGACACAAATCAACCAAAACCCTAATGTCACCTAGATACTCCATTGTCACCTCAAGTATCCGTGGGCATGATTATACGATATGCATCACACAATCTCAGATTCATCTATTCAACCAACACAAAGTACTTCAAAGAGTGCCCCAAAGTTTCTACCGGAGAGTCAAGATGAAAACGTGTGCCAACCCCTATGCATAAGTTCACAAGGTCACTGAACCCGCAAGTTGATCAACAAAACGTACGTCAAGTAGATCACGTGAATATCACATTGTCACCACAGATAAGCACGACAAGACATACATCAAGTGTTCTCAAATCCTTAAAGACTCAATCCGATAAGATAACCTCAAAGGAAACTCAATCCATTTCAAGAGAGTAGATGGGGAGAAACATCATAAATCCAACTATGATAGCAAAGCTCGTGATACATCAAGATCATGCCATGTCAAGAACACAAGGGAGAGAGAGAGATCAAACACATAGCTACTGGTACATACCCTCAGCCCCGAGGGTGAACTACTCCCTCCTCGTCGTGGAGAGTGTCGGCATGATGAAGATGGCCATCGGTGAGGGATCCCCCCTCCGGCAGGGTGCCGGAACAGGCTCCTGAGTGGTTTTTGGTGGCTACAGAGGCTTGCGGCGGTGGAACTCCCGATCTATTCTGTTCCCCGAAGGTTTTAGGATATATGGAGATATATAGGCGAAAGAAGTCGGTAAGGGGAGCCACGAGGGGCCCACGAGGGTGGGGGCGTGCCCAGGGGAGGTGGGCGCGCCTCCCTGCCTCGTGGCCACCTCTAAGCTTCCCTTAAGTGCACTCCAAGTCCCCTGGATTGCTTCCGTTCCAAAAAGAACTTTCCTGAAACACTGATATTCCTTTTCTTTGAAACACTGAAATAGGCAAGAAAACAACAATCTGGCCTGGGCCTCCGGTTAATAGGTTAGTCCCAAAAATAATATAAAAGTGTATAATAAAGCCCGTAAACATCCAAAACACATAATATAAAAGCATGAATGCTTCATAAACTATAGATACGTTGGAGACGTATCAGAAAGCAGTAGCAATAAAACTGTAACGATCATAATGCATAGGGGTTGGCACACGTTTTCGTCTTGACTCTTCGGTAGAAACTTTGGGGAACTCTTTGAAGTACTTTGTGTTGGTTGAATAGATGTATCTGAGATTGTGTGATGCATATCGTATAATCATGCCCACGGATACTTGAGGTGACATTCGAGTATCTAGGTGACATTAGGGTTTTGGTTGATTTGTGTCTTAAGGTGTTATTCTAGTACGAACTCTATGATAGATCGAATGGAAAGAATAGCTTCATGTTATTTTACTACGGACTCTTGAATAGATCGAGCAAAAAGGATAACTTTGAGGTGGTTTCGTACCCTACAATAATATCTTCGTTTGTTCTCCGCTATTGGTGACTTTGGAGTGACTCTTTGTTGCATGTTGAGGGATAGTTATATGATCCAGTTATGTTATTATTGTTGAGAGAACTTGCACTAGTGAAAGTATGAACCCTAGGCCTTGTTTCCTAGCATTGCAATACCGTTTGTATTTACTTTTATCATTAGTTACCTTGATGTTTTTATAATTTCATATTACAAATACCTATATCTACCATCCATATTGCACTTGTATCACCATCTCTTCGCCGAACTAGTGCACCTATACAATTTACCATTGAATTGTGTGTGTTGGGGACACAAGAGACTCTTTGTTATTTGGTTGCAGGGTTGTTTGAGAGAGACCATCTTCATCCTACGCCTCCTACGGATTGATAAACCTTAGGTCATCCACTTGAGGGAAATTTGTTACTGTCCTACAAACCTCTACACTTGGAGGCCCAACAACGTCTACAAGAAGAAGGTTGTGTAGTAGACATCAAGCTCTTTTCTGGTGCCGTTGCCGGGGAGGTGAGTGCTTGAAGGTATATCTTTAGATCTTGCAATCGAATCTTTTTGTTTCTTGTTTTATCACTAGTTTAGTTTATAAAAGAAAACTACAAAAAATGGAATTGAGTTTGCCTCATACGCTTCATCTTTCTAATATCTTTCATAAGAATGATGGAAAGGAAAATTGTGCTCAAGTGCTAGAAGAAGAAGTCTACAAAATGTTTGGTACTAAATCTTTGAATGATGAGCATGATTGCAATGTTGTTAGTATGAACTCTTTGAATATCCATAGTACTAATGATGATTGCACTAGTCATGATGAAAATGTCTCTTATAATCATGTCAACTTTTGTGGAATACATAGAGCTTGCAAGTACACACCAAATAGGGAAGATAGATTTTGTAAGAGGCATAAGTATTTGGAAACTAAATGGTTGCAAGAAAGACTAGATGATTGTGCTGAAAGATTCAATATTATCGCCATCCTTGTGAACTTTGCAATGAACAAGGTCATTTAAATCTCCAATGTAGATTGTTTCATGATCGAATCGTGTCCAAAAATTGTGATAACTTGATTACCCTTGAGCATCATAAAGAGCTTAGTCTTCTTTTGGGGTATGAAGAAATGAAACGTATAACTGAGGGTATTCCAAAATTTAATGTTGATAGATTTCTTGATTTTGATCTAGAAGAAATTTATATGTATTGTGTGGTGAATTGCATTGAAAATCCTTATATTGTCAATTACATAAAGAAAAGAAAATAGAAGATGAAGAGAATACTAATGAAAGGGAGGATACTTCCCAATATCCTCCTATTATTTCTTATGATGAATCGGGTAACGAGGAGGAGCCTTCTATTCAACCAATCTCATTAATAAGGAGCTCAAAAAAGAGGGTTATACCCACACATGATGTGAAGAAGAAAAAGAAAAGACGGAGAAGCAAAGGCAGAAAGGTATCCCTCCCAAATGATGTTGCTCCTATTACTCATTGTGATGATGATAATTGCTATACTATTGGTGCTATCCATACTATTAATGAGGAGAGTGACTATGCTTATGATATGAAAAGGCACAAGCTTGGGGATGCTATGTTTGATGAGAATGAAATATTTGAGAATATATTTGCTGCAATTAATGTTTATCCCAAGCTTGGGGATGCTATCTTTAATGAATATGATATTTTTAGCCTCCCAAGTTTTGATATGCAAAGTTGTTATGATGATAGCATGCCTCCTACCTATGATGATTATATTGATGAAAGTTGGTTTGGAAGAGTGTCAACTTTAGGAAGTAATGATCCCACTATTTTGGAGGGTGTTGAATCTTATAATATTTATGAAAGTGGATTTGGAGAAGTCATGACTTTATTTAGTGATGAATCCACTATTTTGGAAGAGGTTTCAATTGATTATGATGAGAACAATGTTGCTACTTATGATGATTATTGTGATGAAACTTATGCTATAAAAAGTAGTGATGACTATATTTATAATACTTGTCATGACTATGATTACCCTTTTTCTGAACATTACTCTTTTAATATGGAAACAATTTATAGTATTCGAGTCTCTTATGATACTCCCACTATTCCGAATGAGAAGAATTTTGCTTATGTGGGGAGTAATAAAAATTCTATGCTTGTAGATCATGAAAAGAATGCTTCATGTGATGGTTATATTGTTGAATTCATTCATGATGCTACTGAAAATTATTATGAGGGAGGAACATATGCTTGTAGGAATTGCAATAATATCAAGTTTCCTCTCTATGTGCTTAAAATCTTGAAGTTATGCTTGTTTTGCCTTCCTATGCTAGTTGATTATTGTTCCCATAAGTTGTTTGCTCACAAAATCCCTATGCATAGGAAGTGGGTTAGACTTAAATATGCTAGTAATATTCTTCATGATGCCCTCTTTATGTTTCAATTCTTATCTTTTATACGAGCATCATCGAAATCATCATGCCTAGCTAAAAAGGCATTAAAGAAAAGCGTTTGTTGGGAGACAACCCAATATTTACCCTTACTGTTTTTGTGTTTTCACATGATTATGATATTGTAGTAATCGTGTTTTATAGATTTTGTTTCAATAAAGTGCCAAGTAAGACCTTTAGGATAGCTTACGGTGATAGTTGTGTTGATCCTGCTGAAAATCAGAAACTTTTGCACCCAGTAAATTAGTTTTGATAATTCATAGAAATGTTCTTTGGATCGGAATATTTTTGCTCTGGATTTGCACACAAATTGCTCAGATTTTCCTAATTTGGTAGAATTTTTGGAGTTACAGAAGTATTCGAATGATACAGATTACTACAGACTGTTCTGTTTTTTTGATAGATTCTGTTTTCTATGTGTTGTTTGCTTATTTTGATGAATCTATGAGTAGTATCAGAGGGTATGAACCATAGAGAAGTTGGAATACAGTAGATATTACACTACTATGAATTTAGAATGAGTTCACAACAGTACCTAATTGGTGGTTTATTTTCTTATACTAACGGAGCTTACGAGTTTTCTGTTGAGTTTTGTGTTGTGAAGTTTTCAAGTTTTGGGTAAAGATTCTATGGACTATGGAATAAGGAGTGGAAAGAGCCTAAGCTTGGGGATGCCCAAGGCACCCCAAGGTAATATTCAAGGATAACCAAGAGCCTAAGCTTGGGGATGCCCTAGATGGCATCCCCTCTTTCGTCTTCGTTCATCGGTAACTTTACTTGGAACTACATTTTTATTCACCACATGATATGTGTTTTGCTTGGAGCGTCATTTTGTTTTATTTTGTTTTGCTTGATGTTTGAATAAAATACCAAGATCTGAAATTCTTAAATGAGAGAGAGTCTTCACATAGCTACATAATTATTTAACTACTCATTGATCTTCACTTATATCTTTTTGGACTAGTTTGTCATTTACTCGTGTGCTTCACTTATATCCTATGAGTAAATGGTTGAATGATTTTAATATCATAAATCTGAAATTATATATGTTTCATATGCTTATCCCATGGGGAGTAATGACTTCACATCTAAGAAGTAGAGGTGGTAAAATTATTGAAGGTTAGCAAACATTGTATTGGTCACTTGAACAATTCATGAAAGAATATTGAAGGAAGAGAGATTTCACATATAAATATACTATCTTAGACATCCTCTATGATTGTGAGCCCCATTAATTATTTTCAAACCTGATCAAATTAGTTGAAATTGGACAAGGAAGACAACATAATGAGTTATGCTTGGGTATATTTGTATAGAAGTTATATTGTTATAGATCCTCCAACATGTGGTGCTTGCTATTTAGAATCCTTTGCTAACCAAAATGTCTGTACTAAGCGGGAATACTGCTTGTTCATCTAAATTCCTTGAACCAAGTTTCTTCCATGAGTGTCCACCATATCTACCTATATGCGGTATTTACCTACCGTTCCAAGTAAATTTGCATGTGCGAAACTCTAAATCTTTAAATAATAATCTGTTTTGTATGCCCGAATCGCTCATGTAGCGACTAGGGGTTGTCAGTATCTTCCATGCTAGGTGGGTTATTCTCACGATGAGTGGACTCCGCTCATCATTCACGAGAAAAATTGCTGGTAACTGGGATGCCCGGTCCTATGATCAAAAGATCAAAAAAACAAATCACAAATAATTTAAACAAAACTCCCCCAAGATTGCTGATAGTTGGACAACACCCGTTGTTTTGGACAAGCCGTGGAGTGTGATTGTTGGTGGAGGGGGAGTAAAATCTTTACCTTTCTGTTTGGGAACCGCCTATAATGTATCTAGTATGGACGATATTGGGAACTCTTGGTTGTTATATTGACAATGAAAGCATACCTCTCAAAATTATTTTCATCTCTGTTTTAAAGCTTCGAGCTCTGGCACCTCTGCAAATCCCTACTTCCCTCTGCGAAGGGCCTATCTTTTACTTTTATGCAAGAGTCAGTAGTATTCCTTTTCATTCCAACCTACTCTTTAGTTGGCAAGCTTCATGTGATGGGGAAAGATCTAAGCATATATGGCTATTCAAATATATTTGATCATGAATTATTATTGTTGACAATTATCTATATGATAAGTAAGTTGGGAGGCGAAACATTAAGCCCCTATCTTTCTTTGTGTTCGATTGATGCTATTTGTTTTAAAAATATGCTTTGAGTGGTAGCAATCATGGAAGACTATATGATAGTTGAGTATGTGGGATTTGCTAAATCAAAGCTCTTACATAGACCCTTCCCGAAAATATGATGAACTGCAATTGTTTGATGACTGAGAACATAATTTGCTAGTTTCAAGAAAGTTTATGGTCTATGCTTTAACATGTGAATAGCTTGTTACTTGATTGT
Source organism: Triticum dicoccoides (assembly GCF_002162155.2). NCBI lineage: Eukaryota > Viridiplantae > Streptophyta > Magnoliopsida > Poales > Poaceae > Triticum > Triticum dicoccoides. Next base: position 248,253,278 of record NC_041393.1, read on the forward strand.
GAGAAGTTTTATGATATGAACTACTGTTATGACATATAATGATGCTACAAAAGGTGATTGCAATTATCATTGATAAAACTTGTGCACCTGCTAGCATTCACACTTCATAAATTATTTCTTTTATCATTTACCTACTCGAGGACGAGCAGGAATTAAGCTTGGGGATGCTAATACGTCTCCAAGTATCTATAATTTATGAAGTATTCATGCTATTATATTATCTGTTTTGGATGTTTATGTGCTTTATTATACACTTGTATATTATTTTTGGGACTAACCTATTAACCGGACGCCCATCCCAAATTGTTGTTTTCTTGCCTATTTCAGTGTTTCGAAGAAAAGGAATATCAAACGGAGTCCAAACGGAATAAAACCTTTGGAAGACTTATTTTTGGAGTCGAAGCAATCCAGGAGACTTGGAGTAGACGTTGGGGCAGCTTCAAGGTGGCCACGAGGCAGGGAGGTGCGCCCTACCCCCTGGGCGTGCCCCACCCTCGTGGGCCCCTCGTGGCTCCCCTGACCAACTTCTTTCGCCTATATATATCCATATACCCTAAAAACATCGAAGAGCACAATAGATCGGGAGTTCCACCGTCGCAAGCATCTGTATCCACCAAAAACCAATCGGGGCCTTGTTCCAGTACCCTGCCGGAGGGGGGATCCCTCACCGGTGGCCATCTTCATCATCCTGGTGCTTTCCATGAAGAGGAGGGAGTAGTTCACCCTTGGGGCTGAGGGTATGTACCAGTAGCTATGTGTTTGATCTCTCTCTCTCTCTCTCACTCACTCTCTCTCGTGTTCTTGATACGGCATGATCTAGATGTATCGCGAGCTTTGCTATCATGGTTGGATTTATGATGTTTCTCCCCCTCTACTCTCTTGAAATGGATTGAGTTTCCTTTGAAGTTATCTTATCGGATTGCGTCTTTAAGGATTTGAGAACACTTGATGTAAGTCTTGCCGTGCTTATCTGTGGCGACAATGTGATATTCACGTGATCTACTTGACGTACGTTTTGTTGATCAACTTGCGGGTTCAGTGACCTTGTGAACTTATGCATAGGGGTTGGCACACATTTTCATCTTGACTCTCCGATAGAAACTTTGGAGCACTCTTTGAAGTACTTTGTGTTGGTTGAATACATGAATCTGAGATTGTGTGATGCATATCGTATAATCATGCCCACTGATACTTGAGGTGACATTGGAGTATCTAGGTGACATTAGGGTTTTGGTTGATTTGTGTCTTAAGGTGTTATTCTAGTACGAACTCTATGATAGATCGAACGGAAAGAATAGCTTCATGTTATTTTACTACGGACTCTTGAATAGATCGATCAGAAAGGATAACTAATGACCCACAAGTATAGGGGATCTATCGTAGTCCTTTCGATAAGTAAGAGTGTCGAACCCAATAAGGAGCAGAAGGAAATGACAAGCGGTTTTCAGTAAGGTATTCTCTGCAAGCACTAAAATTGAAGGTAACAGATAGTTTTGTGATAAGATAATTTGTAACCGGTAACAAGCAATGAAAGTAAATAAAGTGCAGCAAGATGGCCCAATCCTTTTTGTAGCAAAGGACAAGCCTGGACAATTTCTTATAATGAGAAAAGAGCTGCCGAGGACACATGGGAATTATCGTCAAGCTAGTTTTCATCACGCTCATATGATTCACGTTTGGTACTTTGATAATTTGATATGTGGATGGACCGGTGCTTGGGTACTGCCCTTACTTGGACAAGCATCCCACTTATGATTAACCCCTATTGCAAGCATCCACAACTACAAAAGAAGTATTAAGGTAAACCTAACTACAACATTAGACATATGGATCCAAATCAGCCCCTTGCGAAGCAATGCATAAACTAGGGTTTAAGCTTCTGTCACTCTAGCAACCCATCATCTACTTATTACTTCCCAATGCCTTCCTCTAGGCCCAAATAATGGCAAAGTGTCATGTAGTCGATGTTCACATAACACCACTAGAGGAGAGACAACATACATCTCATCAAAATATCGAACGAATACCAAATTCACATGACTACTAATAGCAAGACTTCTCCCATGTCCTCGGGAACAAAAGTAACTACTCACAAAGCATATTCATGTTCATAATCAGAGGAGTATTAATATGCATTAAGGATCTGAACATATGATCTTCCACCAAGTAAACCAATTAGCATCAACTACAAGAAGTAATCAACACTACTAGCAACCCATAGGTACCAATTTGTGGTTTTGATACAAGAGATGAACTAGGGTTTTGAGAGGAGATGGTGCTGGTGAAGATGTTGATGGAGATTGACCCCCTCCCACAGAGAGGATCGTTGGTGATGACGATGGTGATGATTTCCCCCTCCCGCAGGGAAGTTTCCCCGGCAGAACAGCTCCGCCGTAGCCCTAGATTGGTTCTGCCAAGGTTCCGCCTCGTGGCGGCGGAGTTTCGTCCCGTAAGCTTGCTTATGATTTTTTTTCCAGGGTAAAAGCCTTCATATAGCAGAAGATGAGCACCGGAGGGCCACCAGGGGGCCCAGGAGACAGGGGGCGCGCCCAGTAGGGGTGGGCGCGGCCCCCACCCTCCTGGCCAGGGTGTGGGCCCCCTCTGGTGTTTTCTTCGCTCAATAATTCTTATTAATTCCAAAAATGACTTCCGTGGAGTTTCAGGATTTTTGGAGCTATGCAGAATAGGTTTCCAATATTTGCTCCTTTTCCAGCCAAAATTCCAGCTGCCGGCATTCCCCCTCTTCATGGTAAACCTTGTAAAATAAGAGAGAATAGCCATAAGTATTGAGACATAACGTGTAATAACAGCCCATAATGCAATAAATATTGATATAAAATCATGATGCAAAATGGACGTATCAACTCCCCCAAGTTTAGACCTCGCTTGTCCTCAAGCGGAAGCCGAAATCGAAAAAAATGTCCACATGTTTAGAGATAGAGGTGTCGATAAAAATAAAATACGAACATGAGGGCATCATGATCATTCTTATAACTGCAACATATATAGATTTTTGTCATATGATTTCTTATGCTCAAGTAACAATCAATTCACAATGTCAAGTACGGTTCATAAACTTCATTGGGAACTAACAAACTATAATCTCAGTCATTGAAACAATTGCAATTTATCGTAACATCAGAAAGAGTCAAGAATAGAGCTTTTCAGCAAGTCCACATACTCAACCATCATATAGTCTTCTACAATTGCTAACACTCACGCAATACTTGTGGTTATGGAGTTTCAACCGGACACTGAGAAAGATAGGGGCTTATTGTGTTGCCTCCCAATGTATTCACTTTTGGGTGATGTCAACAATAATAATTCATGCTAACTTACATCAAATTGGATATATATATATATATATATATACACGGTCTATTCTGCTAATATTAGCAGAATAACTATTCTGCACACCACTTCGGCACTGCACGCTCAACAGAAGCGCACTGCATCATTTTGACGACGAGCACTGCAATAGAGACTAGTGAACTTCTCTTCGGAAAAAATTACACGCGTTATTTTTTTGGTACTGTTTTTGCTCTAATTTTTAACCATTTATCGGAATGAGTCGTGTAATAATACCATTGAAAAGCTATGGATTAGGCGCAACTTTGACATGTTGAACACTTTTCGAGATTCCACACGGTTTAAAAGCAGTTTTGAAAATAATGCGGCGGATGACGATTGACAGCGAGCGTTTTTTCGCGTTTTTTTTCTAAACCGCTTGTCGGAATGAAGCAAATGATACGCCGTTGGATAGATATCGTCGAGGCGCATCTTTTTAATATATAAATATTTCTCTAATTCGTTATGGTTTAAGAGCAGTTTCAAATTTACTAAATCGCGGAATTCTGTTTTTTAATTTTTTTCAAATTTTCGGCACTGTTTTCGCTCCAGTTTTTGAACCGTTTGTCAAAACGAGGCGTGTGATACGCCGTTGGAAAGCTACGAACGAGGCGCAACTTTCATATGTTGCAATGGTTTTGAGATTCCTTACGGTTTAAACTTAATTTTTGAAAATCGTTTGGCGGACGATGAGTGGCAGCGGCTGTTTTTTGCGAAATTTTTACAAACCACTGGTCGGAATGATTCAAACGATACTCCGTTGGAAAGATATCAACGAGGCACAACTTTTTCATGTAGAACACTCTCTCTAATTCTTTACGGTTTAAGAGGAATTTCAAATTTACCGAAATGCGAGCACTCCGTTTTTCGCGACACCAAAATCGACGTGGGTACTTCATCCGACTGAAAACCGCACTTGATCGGACGAAAAACAGCACTGCATCAGGCGGGTAAGAGAACTGCATGATTTCTTTTTTGTTTAGACGTAAATTTTTGAAGACGAGGAAGAAAACCGCACTGCTTTTAGACTGAAAACCACACTGCATCAGACGGGCTAGCGGACTGCATGATTTCTTTTTTGTGGGACGTAAATTTTTGAAGACGAGGAAGAAAACCGCACTTCTTTTAGACTGAAAACCGCACTGCATCAGACGGTAAAGTGAACCCCATAACTTTTCTTCTCTTTTTTTTAACTTTTTTTGTTTTATGGGAACCACATGGTCAAAGTTTGTGAACCGTTTGGCCGAGATTAGAGAGCTGCATTTTTTTGGTGAAAGTGAATCATAGGGAAGAAACTAGAGGACTACATGTAAAAAGAAACAAACTTCTATGATGATTTTTTATTGTTTTTATAAAGGGAATGTTTTTACAAGGGAAACCACAGGAGTGCACTGCAAACATACATACTGCACTGCAAGCAAACAGAAAACAAGTGAAAACAGCCACATGCAACAATACAAATTGTTTTCTAAAAAATCACAATGATCTGGGTGTACTACATACATACCCACACCGCATTGCAAATATATACAAAAGGAACTACATGCACATGATGCTTCCTTTTTTCTCGCATATGCAAAAATGAACTAACATATAGTACAAGTGAACCGCATCTGCAAGAGTGTGACACGAGAGTGCCAGCCAGCCATCAAGATGAGCACGCACAGGCTTTGGCCGTCGGGGTGCACAGACACTTAAAAATGAGCACGAGGGGTCCGAGGTGCACTGCACTGCACGCCAGACCCGTGAGCACTGCATGCCAGCACCGCGCGCACTGCATGCCAGCACCGCGCGCACTGCAAGCCTGCACCTATGTGCACCAACAACTTATGCTAAGGAAGATAAGAAACTATCTGATAGCAAGATATATGACAAAGAACAATATGGCTATCACAAAGTAAAGTGCATAAGTAAAGGGCTCGGGTAAGAGATAACCGAGGCACGTGGAGACGACGATGTATCCCGAAGTTCACACCCTTGCGGATGCTAATCTCCGTTTGGAGCGGTGTGGAGGCACAATGCTCCCCAAGAAGCCACTAGGGCCACCATAATCTCCTCACGCCCTTGCACAATGCAAGACATCGTGATTCCACTAAGGGACCCTTAAGGGCGGTCACCGAACCCGTACAAATGGCGACCCTTGGGGGTGGTCAACGAACCAGTACACTTTGGCAACCCTTGGGGGCGGTCACCGGTACCCGTCAAATTGCTCGGGGCGATCTCCACAACCTAATTGGAGACCCCGACGCTTGCCCAGAGCTTTACACCACAATGATTGAGATCCGAACAACACCAACCGTCTAGGGAGCCAAGGCACCCAAGAGGAACAAGCTCTAGGGTGTCCAAAACACCCAAGAGTAACAAGCTCAAGGGTACCAAGCACCCAAGAGTAATAAGCTTCTCAACTTGTAACTTCCACAAATCACGTGGAGAACTCAAACCGATGCACCAAATGCAATGGCAAGGGCACACGGAGTAACCAAGTCCTTCTCTCTCAAATCCCACCAAAGCAACTAATGCTAGGGAGGAAATTGAGAGGAAGAACAAGAAGGAGAACACAAAGAACTCCAAGATCTAGATCCAAGGGGTTCCCCTCACATAGAGGAGAAAGTGATTGGTGGAAGTGTGGATCTAGATCTCCTCTCTCTTGTCCCTCAAAAACTAGCAAGAATCCATGGAGGGAGTGAGAGTTAGCAAGCTCGAAGAAGGTCAACAATGGGGGCAAAAATGAGCTCAAGAGATAGGGAACCATTGGGGAAGAAGCCCCCCTTAAATAGGTCCCCACAAATCTGCCCGTTATGTGGCAAATAACATAGGAGCGGTACAACCGCTATGAGCACCGGTACAACCGGTAACAGACAATAGGCGGTACAACCGGCCCACAACCGCCCAACAACCGCACCACAACAGAAACTAGTCCGGTGGTAGAGCGGTACATGACCGGTACAACCTCCGGACCAATTCTGGAGGGGTACAACCGCTCCAAACACCGGTTGTACCGGTCAACCGGTACAACCTCTCTATGGGGCGGTACAACCCCTCTATGTAAAACAGGCAATATCAAAATAGCCACAACTTTCGCATACGAGCTCCGAATTCAACGAAATCAACTTTGTTGGAAAGCTAGCAACAAGGGCTAACGCAATCTTGAAAGAAATAACAATAAGAAGCAAATTAGAAAAGGCCCATAATAAAAAGGTGAGAACCCTTCCTCGGATAAGACCGGTAAAACCTCCAACACCGAAAACATCATAGAAGACGCATGCGAACTCCGTTTTCGATGAACTCAAGCTTGTCATCAAGATGACCATAATCTCTAAGACTCACAAAGAGAACCAAACAAGAACCAAGAAACATGATGCAAGGATGCAATGGTTTGAGATCTCTACTAACGACACGATCAAGCTACCAACTTGAGAGCCCCCCTTGATAGTACGGCAAACGATCCTATAACCCGGTCTCCCAACTACCACCACGAGACCGGTAAAAGAGAAAACCTATCAAGGGCAAACCTTTGCCTTGCACATGGTCCACTTGAGCTCGATGATGACGATCTTGACTCCCTCAAGTTGGACCACCTTTCTTGATTGCGTTGGCTCGATGAAGACTAGATGATTGCTCCCCCATAGTCCACTATGGGTGAGCCTCTCTTCGGCACATCTTCACAAGACCATTGACACCACAAAGGATGGCAAGATTCAAGCACTTGATCTCTTCGTGATACTCCACTTGAACTTGCACACGGCAATCATGATGACGATCACCACTTGATGTCATCCTTTCCATGGGTTGTATGATATATTCCTCTTGACGCAAGCCCATGGACACGTACCTAATCCCACATAGAACTCTCACATAGACCATGGGTTAGTACACAAAGTGCAATGGAAAATGCTTACCATACCATGGGATCACTTGATCCCTCTCGGTACATCTTCTACGCTTTGTGAGTTGATCAACTTGATTCACTCTTGACTTAGTCTTGATCAACCTTGAATCTTTCCAACTCTATTCATTTGGATGATGTCTTGAAGGTAAACATGAATGATCACACAATCTTCTTCTTCAAGACATGCTTGCAATAACCTCAACACTCACATGACCAATCTTATAATAATTCCTTAATAGCACCTTGGACAACTCATAAACTCCTTGAAACCAACACATGGACTTCAAGAAAAGCCTATGGACAAAACCCTCAAATATAACTCAAGGCAACCATTAGTCCATAGAGATTGTCATCAATTACCAAAACCAAACATGGGGGCATCGCATGTTCTTTCAATCTCCCCCATTTTGGTAATTGATGACAATCACTTTCAAGAGAGTTTATATAAGGAATTATGCATCACCATGCAATGCAACAACCAATAGTGCATGCGAATGAGATGCAAATGCTAAGGAACAAAACCAAAGCAAGAGTAGACAACTCTCTAAACTTCTCCACAAAACTCTCTGAAACTTCTCCCCCATTGGCATCGATTGCCAAAATGGGCTAAAAGCTTAGAAGGCCAATATAAAATATGTTCCTCCATAAATTGTGTATTTATCAACAAGAGAGTGGAATGCAATACACATATCCAATGATAAATACTTGGAGGAAGACAAACTATATTGAGGCCCAAAGATTGCAAAAGGAAGATATGCCACAAAGACATAATCAAAGAGAGAAACAAGCAATCAAGCAACCAAAAGATACCAATTGAAGCAAGCTATCAAAAGATACCAATTGAACCAACTAGGCCAATGATCCTACGAGCCACATGAATAAAGGATATTATGAGAAGAGCGGAGTAGTGTTCTAAAGAAACTAGAGAAGCTCCCCATGATTTGTGCACATCAAGAATTTTTATATTTGGATACAAAGTGCACAAAATAGGATCATAGCTCCCCCAAAATCAATAGAAACTTACAACAAGTGCAAGTGAGTATATAGGAAACTAAGCCTAGTACTTGCAACAAACACATGGTTGAGCAACAAGTAAGAGAGGCAACTTAAGAGTGGGCTCAACCAAAAAGATGTGTGTGAGTCAAGTCAATGCACTTGAGAAGACTAATGTACAGAAGAGCATTAAGCATCAATAAAGTCTTCAAAGAATGAGGCACACGGTGCAAGGCCTATCATTCCCACACACAACTAGAGAATGGGTTCACAAGCTTACTAATAAGCATATAGAGAACTTATGCTTGTGACAACCCGCGGTGAAGATAGAAGATGAAAGGCGCATCAAGACGAGGGATGCCAATTAAGATGGCAAAAAAACTCGTAAAGATAAGCATGAGGAAAATAATCTTCACCACACAAGAGTGCATCAAGATGCAACGATAGAAGACACGCACTCAAGGCAAAAGCTTTCATGGAGCCACCAAAGAAATAACATAAGAAAGACAAGGTGGACGTGAAAGAAAGGATATCATCTAGATATGCAACTTCTCTCAAGTGTATAAGATTCTAGGTAGATGAAATCATGATGATATATATATCTACAAAGAAGGATGTACACCCGAAATAGTTACAACACGAAGGAACAAGATATCCAAAAGGAAGTCATACATATACCAATAAGATATTTGCTTGAGAGCATAGCACATGGTTAGATATGGTATTATTGTATATATATGAATACCAGCCACACGAACATCAAAGACATCACAACTAGCAACAAGACATCATTGTTGGGATGCTTTGAGAAAGGAAACAAGTATCACAAGAAAGAATGGATAACATGCCATGATACAACCTACACAAGGTTGATGCAAGAAATGTGTGCATGAAGTATATGAAGATACTTGTTACCGAGATAACATTGGAAGGATGTACTAGATACCAATTGAAGGTACAAAGTAGTTCATTGATCATCCTAGCTTGACTCCAATAAGCACATGGTGACAACACCTTCCTTGTGAGTGAGCCGAGCATCCAATGCATCTCCACTTGTTCCTAGAACAACAACACAAACAAAATGGTACCCAAATTCATTGGGACCAAAGAGTCAGAGAACCAACAACATATAGGACAAGCTCCACATAAATATGTGCATATAGATATGAAAATGAATTTCATGCACATCTCATCCAATTTGAGACTTGGTGGAGTTCCCCCTATATATTGTGTCAAAGAAAGGAAAGATGCCAAAGAAACTACAAGAAGTAAATATGCATGCTCAAGACTTTCAAGAACCGAGACCAAAAGACAAAGAAATACCAAGCGAAGAAAAGATACCAAATGAATAAATCATCACTTGAAGGATGTCCATAAAAGATACATCAAGGAATGAGATATCCATTGATACACTCAAAAAGAAAGATGTCAAACTCCCAAAAGAGAGAATGGTTCCAAACAAACCAAGCCCTCTACAAAGTTTCATGATGGCACAAAGTACCAAAAAGAAATGGCTTGCCTTCCACAAACACACACTTGATAAGGATCACAAGATGAGTGTTTTATAGAGAATAAGATAGCTCCACCAAGACTAGTGCATTATAGAGAATTTGCATTTGAATACAAAATGCACAAGGTGGGATCACCACTTTCACAATATCTAGAAAACACTAGACAAGGTCATGAAATTAACAAGATCCACAAGTGGTATGGAATACAATGGGAGTCGACACAATCCTAGGCAAGAGATAAAGCAAATAAAAGCAAAGGCCAATGTAAAGATGATCAATAATTTCTACCACACATAAGTGAGTACCAATTGTCAAAAGACAAGAAGTATTTGGAAATAATTCCCGGTGGTAGATAACAAGGATATCCGACATCATCTTCACACCAAACAAAAAGCAAATTACAACTTGTAGAGCTAACATGCCACCTAGGAACAAGATAATTTACAATATCAATTCTAGGTGACAATGTCTCAAATGTACACATTTTCTAGGCTAGTAATATACACATAGCATATTACTCCCCCGTAATGTGATACCAATTAAAGATAAACAAGAGGCAAAATAACGATCCAACACGAGATAATTAATGGACAATATAGAATTTGAATTTCTCATGAGAAGACATACCACATAGCGACTAGATAATCTTGAAATATCAATACTAGATGGTATTACTCATGTACACACATATATAGGATTGTGAGGTGCACAAAGCACATCACTTCCCCATAATGGGATATTCCAGTAATCTCTCACAAGAGCCAACTAAGAAAAGAACAAGATGCAAAAGGCTCAATGCATGACACACACGTACATGATGTGCAAACCAACACACACATACTTGATTGCTCAAGATAATCAAGTTGGAAGCACAACATATACAAACACATGCAAGGAACAAAACCAAACATGTAAAGGGGTAAGTAACTATCAATGTAAACACTTTAAGCACGAGTTACCGCATGGAGAAACATTGGATATAAGATAGAAATTTGATAATTCGAATAACTTGGCTTGAGACAATTAGAATGATGAAGTCCCCTTAATTCTTCATATAGTAGCCAAGTCTCCAATGCCCTCCAACAACACCTATTGATCAAGTTTGAGCTTGTTGGTCCCCAACCAAGTTGGGTCCTAAGAGGTTAGTCACAATAGGCTTGGATACCCAAATGGTTCTCTTCTTGACACCACTTTGAGTACCAACAACTTTGGGAAACACATTGCCAACCTTATCCTTCCCAAGAGAATAGATATCATCAATAATAATTGGGTTGGATAAGTTACCACTAGTGCATGAAGAGGCGAGATGACCTTTCTCACGACATAAGTAGCAACGTCTACTCTTCACTTTCTTCTCACTTGATTTCTCAACTTGAGAAGCATTAGCTTGAGGATTCTTGGGAAGAGGACTTTCTTCAACTTGTGGTTGAGCATGGGATCAAACTTGTGGCCGCTTCCCTTGTTGCTTGTCACTAATGGCCTTCTTCTTCAATGGGCAAGATCTAACATGATGCCCTTCTACTTTGCACTTGAAGCAAACAATCTTGGCCAAATTCTTGACTTGTTCTTGGCCCTTCTTTTTGTTCATCTTGGAATTCTTCTTCTTCTTGGAGTTGAATCCAAGTCCACCTTTGTCATTGGGGGATTTTTGCACACTCAAGATATTGTTGAGTGTGAATTTACCTTCGTGACTCTTTTCCAAGTCTTTCTTCAAGGAAGTGACTTGGGCCTTGAGCTCTTTGATTTCCTCTACATGGTTAGTCTCAACACAAGTACTAGAGGAACTATAAGCTTCATTGTTAGAGCAACAAGGCAAGGAAAGCAATTCATCACAAGATGTACCAACATTGTGAGTAGATGAATTACAAGGACTAGCACATAACAATATAGCATTTTGACTAGAAGTAGTGCTAGTATCCACATGAGGCTCACTAGATGTTACCTTAGCAATCATGGCCTCATGAGTTATCTTTAGCACATTATGGGATACTAGAAGATCATCATGAGAGCTCGAGAGCTTTTCATGACTTTCTTCCAATTTCCCATAATTGCTAGATAGCAACTCAAGTTGAGCCCGTTGCTCAACATTCTCCTTCAAAATGGATGATTCACAAGTAATAGAGTTAGTAGCACAAGCATCATCATTAACAACCAGAGGAGAGGACAACTTGGAAAGCTCTTTTAAATGAGAAGCTTCAAGTTGAGCATGAGACTCGGTGAGTTTGATGAGCTCATCCTTAATGACCCTTGAGCCATTTTCGAGGTGCTCAAAATCCTCAAGGAGTCTAGCATGAGCAACTTCAAGCTTAGCATTTTTAGTTTCAAAATCATTGGCCACCACAAGAGCTCTATCACGAGATTCCCTCACTCTAGATAATTCTAGAGCAAAAGTCTCCTCAAGAGATTCCTTGGTGGTTTGCTCAAGTTCAAGAGCTTGAGAGAGATCCGCAATCTCATTAGCATAATCACGCTCATGACCTTCCATTTTATCAATGGTGACCTCATGCTCCTCAAGATGAGATTCCAACTCATCAATATATTTCTTGCTCTCAATAGCAATAGACATGATTTCCATGAAGTTGGAACGAGCAATTTTATTCTTAAGAAGGGATTTAAAAATCATTTGCCCCTTAATTTTTAAGGAGGCAACATCATCATTCTCTTCATCATAATTGACATCATCATCACTCTTGCCATCATCAATATCATCACAAGATATATTGGGATTCAAAGTGGGAGATACCTTTGAAGCCTTGGCCATAAGGCAAAAAGCAATAGATGATGATGTAGGATCCCTTGAAGCACAATTCCAGACTACATCTTGTTCCATGGAGTGTTTGGTTTCCTCTACATTGTTAGCACAGCAACTCGAGGAAAAACATGCATTTTTATCATGGAAACAAGATATAGCAAGCATATCATCATGAGATTTAGTCAAGCAATTTCTACATGATATGCAAGAACTATCAACACAAGCATGTGAAACATTTGGAGTGCTCGAAGTGATAAAGTCCAAAGATGAAGCATTGCAATAAGAAAGTGATGAAGGATTATCAACAATAAGCCCACTATCATCATTGCAATGAACACCACTACTCACCATGTCATTACCTTGTGGCAAACCACATGTAGGTGAAGTAGAAGAAGTTGAGAACGCAACACGGCCGGAGGTGGAGGGAGAATGCTCATCCTTACAAATCTTGGACACACCATATTTATCTTGAAGCTTTGTCCACAACTCATGAGCATCCCGAAACGGCATGAGTTGAAATATAACTACATTGCACAAAGCATCGAAAAGAACATTAGAAGCTTGAGCATTGAGATAAGAGTTTTTCTCATCCTCTAAAGATAATCTTTGGGGATCCTTTGGAGGAGAAAAACCCATATCTATAATTCGCTCAAAATTTGGGTCCATGACCCTAAAGAGATTAAGCATGCGAATTACCCAAACATCAAAATTTGTGCCATCGAAACTAAGAGTGTCAGAGAAACCTAATACCCAAGTCGACATCTTTACTCTCTAGGAGGTTAAGCCCAACAAAGAGAGACGAGGCTCTGGTACCAATTGAAAGATCGTGGATGTCGCCTAGAGGGGGGGTGAATAGGTGTTTTAAAATAATTACGGTAGAGGCTTGAACAAATGCGAAATAAACCTAGCGGTTAATTTGTCAAGCACAAAACCTACAACAACTAGGCTCACCTATGTGCACCAACAACTTATGCTAAGGAAGATAAGCAACTATGTGATAGCAAGATATATGACAAAGAACAATATGGCTATCACAAAGTAAAGTGCATAAGTAAAGGGCTCGGGTAAGAGATAACCGAGGCACGCGGAGACAATGATGTATCCCGAAGTTCACACCCTTGCGGATGCTAATCTCCGTTTGGAGCGGTGTGGAGGCACAATGCTTCCCAAGATGCCACTAGGGCCACCGTAATCTCCTCACGCCCTCGCACAATGCAAGATGTCGTGATTCCACTAAGGGACCCTTGAGGGCGGTCACCGAACCCGTACAAATGGTGACCCTTGGGGGCGGTCACCGAACCCGTACACTTTGGCAACCCTTGGGGGCGGTCACCGGTACCCGTCAAATTGCTCGGGGTGATCTCCACAACCTAATTGGAGACCCCGATGCTTGCCCGGAGCTTTACACCACAATGATTGAGCTCTGAACAACACCAACCGTCTAGGGAGCCAAGGCACCCAAGAGGAACAAGATCTAGGGTGTCCAAAACACCCAAGAGTAACAAGCTCAAGGGTACCAAGCACCCAAGAGTAATAAGCTTCTCAACTTGTAACTTCCACGAATCACGTGGAGAACTCAAACCGATGCACCAAATGCAATGGCAAGGGCACACGGAGTACCCAAGTCCTTCTCTCTCAAATCCCACCAAAGAAACTAATGCTAGGGAGGAAAGTGAGAGGAAGAACAAGAAGGAGAACACAAAGAACTCCAAGATCTAGATCCAAGGGGTTCCCCTCACATATAGGAGAAAGTGATTGGTGGAAGTGTGGATCTAGATCTCCTCTCTCTTGTCCCTCAAAAACTAGCAATAATCCATGGAGGGAGTGAGAGTTAGCAAGCTCGAAGAAGGTCAACAATGGGGGCAAAAACGAGCTCAAGAGATGGGAAACCATTGGGGAAGAAGACCCCCTTAAATAGGCCCCCACGTATCTGCCCGTTATGTGCAGAATAACATAGGAGGGGTACAACCTCTATGAGCACCGGTACAACCGGTAACAGGCAATAGGCGGTACAACCGGCCCACAACCGCCCAACAACCGCACCACAATAGAAACTAGTCCAGTGGTAGAGCGGTACATGACCGGTACAACCTCCGGACCAATTCTGGAGCGGTACAACCGCTCCAAACACCGGTTGTACCGGTCAATCGGTACAACCTCTCTATGGGGCGGTACAACCTCTCTATGTAAAACAGGCAATATCAAAATAGCCACAACTTTCGCATACGAGCTCCGAATTCGATGAAATCAAGTTTGTTGGAAAGCTAGCAACAAGGGCTAACACAATCTTGAAAGAAATAACAATAAGAAGCAAATTAGAAAAGGCCCATAAGAAAAAGGTGAGAACCCTTCCTCGGATAAGACCGGTAAAACCTCCAACACCAGAAACATCATAGAAGACGCATCCGAACTCCATTTTTGATGAACTCAAGCTTGTCATCAAGATGACCATAAGCTCTAAGACTCACAAAGAGAACCAAACAAGAACCAAGAAACGTGATGCAAGGATGCAATGGTTTGAGATCTCTACTAACGACACGATCAAGCTACCAACTTGAGAGCCCCCCTTGATAGTACGGCAAACGATCCTATAACCCGGTCTCCCAACTACCACCACGAGACCGGTAAAAGAGAAAACCTATCAAGGGCAAACCTTTGCCTTGCACATGGTACACTTGAGCTAGATGATGACGATCTTGACCCCCTCAAGTTGGACCACCTTTCTTGATTGCGTTGGCTCAATGAAGACTAGATGATTGCTCCCCCATAGTCCACTATGGGTGAGCCTCTCTTCGGCACATCTTCACAAGACCATTGACACCACAAAGGATGGCAAGATTCAAGCACTTGATCTCTTCGTGATGCTCCACTTGAACTTGCACACGGCAATCATGATGACGATCACCACTTGATGTCATCCTTTCCATGGGTTGTATGATATCTTCCTCTTGACGCAAGCCCATGGACACGTACCTAATCCCACATAGAACTCTCACATAGACCATGGGTAAGTACACAAAGTGCAATGGACAATGCTTACCATACCATGGGATCACTTGATCCCTCTCGGTACATCTTCTACGCTTTGTGAGTTGATCAACTTGATTCACTCTTGACTTAGTCTTGATCAACCTTGAACCTTTCCAACTCTCTTCATTTGGATGATGTCTTGAAGGTAAACATGAATGATCACACAATCTTCTTCTTCAAGATATGCTTGCAATAACCTCAACACTCACATGACCAATCTTATAATAATTCCTTAATAGCACCTCGGACAACTCATAAACTCCTTGAAACCAACACATGGACTTCAAGAAAAGCCTATGGACAAAACTTTCAAATATAACTCAAGGCAACCATTAGTCCATAGAGATTGTCATCAATTACCAAAACCAAACATGGGGGCATCGCATGTTCTTTCAACCACCCTCGGACTTGTGCCTTCGAAGTTGTTGATTTTTATGGCACCGGAATGATAGACCTCCTCGATAACGTAAGGACCTTCCCATTTAGAGAGAAGTTTTCCTGCCAAAAATCTTAAACGAGAGTTGAATAATAACACATAATCACGTACGTTAAACTCACGCTTTTGTATCCTTTTGTCATGCCAACATTTGACTTTTTCTTTGAATAGCTTGGCATTCTCATAGGCTTGAGTTCTCCATTCATCAAGTGAGCTAATATCAAATAACCTCTTCTCACCGGCAATTTTAAAGTCATAGTTGAGCTCTTTAATAGCCCAATATGCTTTATGTTCAAGTTCAAGAGGTAAGTGACATGCTTTTCCATAAACCATCTTATACGGAGACATACCCATAGGATTTTTATATGCAGTTCTATAGGCCCATAATGCATCATCAAGTTTCTTGGACCAATTCTTTCTAGATCTATTCACAGTCTTTTGCAAAATTAATGTGAGCTCTCTATTGCTCAACTCTACTTGACCACTAGACTATGGGTGATAAGGAGATGTGATTCTATGATTAACATCATACTTAGCAAGCATCTTACAGGAAGCACCATGAATAAAATGTGAACCACCATCAGTCATGAGATATCTAGGGACTCCAAACCTCGAAAAAATAACTTCTTTAAGCATTTTAATAGAAGTGTTATGATCAGCACTACTAGTTGGAATAGCTTCTACCCACTTAGTAACGTAATCAACAACAACTAAAATATGTTTGTAACCATTAGAGGCAGGAAAAGGTCCCATATAATCAAAGCCCCAAACATCAAATGGTTCAACAACAAGAGAATAATTCATAGGCATTTCTTGACGTCTACTAATATTACCAATTCTTTGACATTCATCACAAGATAAGACAAACTTACGAGCATCTTTGAAGAGAGTAGGCCAATAAAAACCGGATTGCAATACCTTATGTGCAGTCCTATCTCCAGCGTGGTGTCCTCCATATGATTCAGAGTGACACTTGCGTAGGATTTGTTCCTATTCATGCTCAGGTACACAACGTCTAATAACACCATCTACTCCTTCTTTATAAAGGTGTGGGTCATCCCAAAAGTAATGTCTTAAATCATAAAAGAACTTTTTCTTTTGCTGGTATGTGAAACTAGGTGGTATAAATTTAGCAACAATGTAATTAGCATAATCAGCATACCAAGGAGCAGTACGAGAAGCATTAATGACCGCTAATTGTTTATCAGAAAAGCTATCATCAATAGGTAGTGGGTCATCAAGAACATTCTCTAACCTAGACAAGTTGTCTGTAACGGGGTTCTCAACCCCCTTTCTATCAATAATATGCAAATCAAATTCTTGGAGCAAGAGAACCCATCTAATGAGTCTAGGCTTAGCATCTTTCTTTTCCATAAGATATTTAATAGCAGCATGATCAGTGTGAATAGTGACTTTGGAATCAACAATATAAGGTCTAAACTTATCACGTGCAAACACAACTGCTAAGAACTCTTTTTCAGTAGTAGCATAATTTCTCTGGGCAGTATCAAGAGTTTTACTAGCATACTGGATAACATTCAATTTCTTATCAACTCTTTGCCCTAGAACAACACCTACAACATAATCGCTAGCATCACACATAAGGATAAATTCCAATCAGGTGGCTGAACAAATAGGTGCAGTGATCAAAGATTTCTTAAGTATTTCAAATGCTTCTACACAATCATCATCAAAGACAAAAGGAATATCTTTTTGTAATAAATTAGTTAGAGGCCTAGAGATTTTAGAAAAGTACCAAGGAAACTTCTTATACCTTTTATGTCCTTGGGACATGGCATCTCTTCAATAGCATCGACTTTAGCTTTATCAACGTCAATACCTCTCTGAGAAATCTTATGCCCCAATACAATGCCTTCATTAACCATAAAGTGGCACTTTTCCCAATTCAACACGAGACAAGTGTCTTCACATCTCTGCAAAACTCGATCAAGGTTGCTCAAGCAATCATCAAAAGAGGATCCATAAATGGAGAAATCATCCATGAATACCTCAGAAATCTTTTCAAAAGTCATAGAATATAGCCATCATGCATCTTTGAAAGGCAGCATGTGCATTACATAAACCAAAAGGCATATGTCTATAAGCAAAAGTACCGAAAGGGCAAGTAAAAGTAGTTTTTGATTGACCCTTCACTGACACTGGTATTTGAGAGAAACCAGAATAACCATCTATAAAGTAGAAATGTGTGTGTTTGGATAGTCTTTCTAGCATTTGATCAATAAAAGGTAAAGGGTAATGATCTTTCTTAGTAGCCTTATTTAATTTACGGAAATCAATTACCATCCTATAACCTGTGATAATTCTTTGCGGGATCAATTCATCTTTATCATTAGGAACAACAATAATACCTCCCTTCTTAGGAACACAATGGACATGACTTACCCATTCACTATTAGCAACGAGATAAATTATACCTGCCTCAAGGAGCTTTAGTATCTCCTTTCTTACCACTTCCTTCATCTTAGGATTTAATCGTTGTTGAGGATCTCTAACTGGTTTGGCATCTTCCTCCACTTTAATATTGTGTTGGCATAGAGTGGGACTAATGCCCTTAAGATCATCCAGAGTATATCCAATAGCAGCGCGGTGCTTCTTTAGAGTTTTCAATAATCTTTCTTCTTCTTGCTCTAAAAGGTTAGCACTAATAATAACATGATAAATTTTCTTTTCATTAAGATAAGCATACTTAAGGTTATTAGGTAATGGTTTGAGCTCAAACACGAGGTCACCCTTGAGTGTAGGGGGATCCCCTAGGATTTCAACAGGTAAGTTGTGTTTCAGAGTAGGACCCTGTTGAAGGAACACTTCATTTGTTTCCCTTCTTTCATTCATAAACATATCATTTTCATGGTCTAGCAAATATTGTTCTAACGGATCAGTAGGAGGCATGGCAATAGAAGCAAGACCAATAATCTCATCCTTACTAGGTGATTCTTTATCACGGGGTTGTCTATGAAACTTAGCAAAATTAAACTCATGAGACATATCCCCTAAGCCAATTGTAATAGTATCCTTTTCACAATCAATCCTAGCATTAACAATATTCAAGAAGGGTCTACCAAATATAATGGGACAAAAGCCGTCTTGTGGGGAACAAGAACAAGAAAATTAGCAGGATATTTAACTTTCCCACACAAGACTTCAACATCTCTAACAATCCCAACTGGTGAAATAGTTTCTCTATTGGCAATTTTAATTGTAACATCAATACCTTCTAACTCAGCGGGTGCGATATCATGCATAATTTCTTCATATAAGGAATGAGGTATTGCACTAGCACTAGCACCCATATCACATAAGCCATGATAACAGTGATCTCTTATTTTAACAGAAATAACATGCATGCCTATAACAGGTCTATGTATCTTAGCATCTGGTCTAGCAATAATAGCAGCCTGTTCACAGAAGTAAATAACATGCCCATCTAAATTATCATCCAAGAGATCTTTAACCATAGCAATACTAGGTTCAACTTTGATTTGCTCAGGAGGTGTATAAGTCCTAGTATTACTCTTACGAACAACAGTCAAAGTTTTAGCATGATCCTTTATCCTAACAGGAAAAGGAGGTTTCTCAACATAAGTAGTAGGAACAATAGGATCATTATAAGTGACAGTCTTTTCTTCAACTGTAATAGGTGCAACTACTTTTAATTCAATGGGAGGATTATATTTAAACCTCTTCTCCTTAGGGAGATCAACATGAGTAGCAAAAGATTCACAAAAAGCAGCTACTATCTCAGAGTCAAGTCCATATTTAGCGCTAAATCCACGAAAACATCGGTATCCATAAAATATTTAACACAATCAAACTTAGGTGTTATACCTGACTCCTTACCATCGTCAGAACCCCAATCTTCAGAGTTGCATTTAATTCTCTCCAATAAGTCCCACTTGAATTTAGTAGTCTTCAGCATATAAGAACCATCACATGAAGTATCAAGCATGGTGCGATCATTGAGAGAAAGCCGAGCATAATTTTTTTGAATAATCATATCTCTTGAGAGCTCGTGATTGGGGCATGAATATAACATTGACTTAAGCCTCCCCCAAGCTTGAGAGATGCTTTCTCCTTCGCGAGGCCAGAAATTATATATGTAATTACGATCACGATGAACAAGATGCATAGGATATAACTTCTGGTGAAATTCCAACTTCAATCGTTTATAATTCCAAGATCCCATATCATCACATAGCCTATACCATGTCAATGCATCTCCCTTCAAAGATAAAGGGAAGACCTTCCTTTTGACAACATCATTGGGAATAGATGAAAGCTTAAATAATCCACAAACTTCATCCACAAAAATAAGGTGTAAATCGGGATGCAATGTTCCATCTCCTGCAAAGGGATTAGCTAGCAGTTTCTCTATCATACCCGAAGGAATCTCAAAGTAAATATTTTCAGTAGGTTCAGTAGGCTGAGGAGCAACTCTTTGCTCTACTGGTCGGGGTGAAGATACCCCGAACAAGCCCCTCAAAGGATTAGTTTCCATAGTAACAAGTGACAGAAAATTTCAGCACACTATATAAATGTTTCCTTACCAAGTTCCACTCACCAAAGGTGCTTCACTCCCCAGCAACGGTGCCAGAAAAGAGTCTTGATGACCCACAAGTATAGGGGATCTATCGTAGTCCTTTCGATAAGTAAGAGTGTCGAACCAAATGAGGAGCGGAAGGAAATGACAAGCGGTTTTCAGTAAGGTATTCTCTGCAAGCACTAAAATTGTAGGTAACAGATAGTTTTGTGATAAGATAATTTGTAATGGGTAACAAGCAATGAAAGTAAATAAAGTGCAGCAAGATGGCCCAATCCTTTTTGTAGCAAAGGACAAGCCTGGGAAATTTCTTATAATGAGAAAAGAGCTCCCGAGGACACATGGGAATTATCGTCAAGCTAGTTCTCATCACGCTCATATGATTCGCGTTCGGTACTTTGATAATTTGATATGTGGGTGGACCGGTGCTTGGGTACTGCCCTTACTTGGACAAGCATCCCACTTATGATTAACCCCTATTGCAAGCATCCGCAACTACAAAAGAAGTATTAAGGTAAACCTAACCACAACATTAGACATATGGATCCAAATTAGCCCCTTACGAATCAACGCATAAACTATGGTTTAAGCTTCTGTCACTCTAGCAACCCATCATCTACTTATTACTTCCCAATGCCTTCCTCTAGGCCCAAATAATGGTGAAGTGTCATGTAGTCGATGTTCACATAACACCACTAGAGGAGAGACAACATACATCTCATCAAAATATCGAACGAATACCAAATTCACATGACTACTAATAGCAAGACTTCTCCCATGTCCTCAGGAACAAACGTAACTACTCACAAAGCATATTCATGTTCTTAATCAGAGGAGTATTAATATGCATTAAGGATCTGAACATATGATCTTCCACCAAGTAAACCAATTAGCATCAACTACAAGGAGTAATCAACACTACTAGCAACCCACAGGTACCAATTTGTGGTTTTGATACAAGATTGGATACAAGAGATGAACTAGGGTTTTGAGAGGAGATGGTGCTGGTGAAGATGTTGATGGAGATTGACCCCCTCCCGCTGAGAGGATCGTTGGTGATGACGATGGTGATGATTTTCCCCTCCCGGAGGGAAGTTTCCCCGGCAGAACAGCTCCGCCGGAGCCCTAGATTGGTTCCGCCAAGGTTCCGCCTCGTGGCGGCAGAGTTTCATCCCGTAAGCTTGCTTATGATTTTTTTTCAGGGTAAAAGCCTTCATATAGAAGAAGATGAGCACCGGAGGTCCACCAGGGGGGCCAGGAGACAGGGGCGCGCCCAGTAGGGGTGGGCGCGCCCCCCACCCTCCTGGCCAGGGTGTGGGCCCCCTCTGGTGTTTTCTTCGCTCAATAATTCTTATTAATTCCAAAAATGACTTCCGTGGAGTTTTAGGATTTTTGGAGCTGTGCAGAATAGGTTTCCAATATTTGTTTCCAGCCAGAATTCCAGCTGTCGGCATTCCCCCTCTTCATGGTAAACCTTGTAAAATAAGATAGAATAGCCATAAGTATTGAGACATGACGTGTAATAACAGCCCATAATGCAATAAATATTGATATAAAAGCATGATGCAAAATGGACGTATCAATAACTTTGATGTGGTTTCGTACCCTACAATAATCTCTTCATTTGTTCTCCGCTATTAGTGACTTTGGAGTGACACTTTGTTGCATGTTGAGGGATAGTTATATTATCCAGTTATGTTATTATTGTTGAGAGAACTTGCACTAGTGAAAGTATGAACCCTAGTGCTTGTTTCCTAGCATTGAAATACTGTTTGTGCTCACTTTTATCATTAGTTACCTTGCTGTTTTTATAATTTCAGATTACAAATACCTATATCTACCATCCATATTGCACTTGTATCACCATCTCTTCACCGAACTAGTGCACCTATACAATTTACCATTGTATTGTGTGTGTTGGGGACACAAGAGACTCTTTGTTATTTGGTTGCAGGGTTGTTTGAGAGACCATCTTCATCCTACGCCTCCCACAGATTGATAAATCTTAGGTCATCCACTTGAGGGAAGTTTGCTACTGTCCTACAAACCTCTGCACTTGGAGGCCCAACAACGTCTACAAGAAGAAGTTTGTGTAGTAGACATCAGATCCATATCTGCCGCAATAGATAAACGGATCTTCTCTACATCATGTCATCGTTCTTATTGCATTACTCCATTTTCCATGAACTTAATACACTAGATGCATGCTGGATAGCGGTCGATCTGTGGTGTAATAGTAGTAGATGCAAGCAGGAGTCGGTCTACTAATCTTGGACGTGATGCCTATGTAATGATCATTGCCTGGATATCGTCATAATTATTTGAAGTTCTATCAATTGCCCAACAGTAATTTGTTCACCCACCTTTTGCTATTTTTCTCGAGAGAAGCCACTAGTGAAACCTACGGCCCCCGGGTCTTCTTTCTCATATATTTGCCTTGCGATCTACTTTTTCCTTGCATTTATTTTCAGATATATTAAACCAAAAAATACAGAAATACCTTGCTGCAATTTATTTGTTCCGCGATCTATTTATCCCATCTACAAATTTACCTCACGTCCTTTGCCTATCTTGAGGCGTACCCCGAAAGGGATTGAAAACCCCTTTAACACGTCGGGTTGTGAGGAGTTGTTCTTTGTGTGCAGGGGCTGTTTACGTTGTGTTGCTTGGTTCTCCTACTGGTTCGATAACCTTGGTTTCATATCTGAGGGAAATATCTACCGCCGCTGTGCTGCATCATCCCTTCCTCTTTGGGGAAATACCGACGTAGCTTCAAGCGACATCAACTATCATTATCAAGTTTGCATCTTTTGGCTTCAATGTTATGAACGTGTGTATCACTACGATCGAGATTCAACAAAAATAGACCACTCATCAAGGGTTCATGAGCATAAAAGATATTACTCATATAAATAGAACAACCATTATTCTCTGTTTTAAATGAATAACCGTCTCGCATCAAACAAGATCCAGATATAATGTTCATGCTCAACGATGGCACCAAATAACAATTATTCAGGTCTAAAACTAATCCTGAACGTAGATGTAGAGGTAGCGTGCCGACGGCAATCACATTGACCTTGGAACCATTTCCGACGCGCATCGTCACCTCATCCTTAGCCAATCTTTGTTTAATCTGTAGCCCCTGTTTCGAGTTGCAAATATGTGCAACAGAACCAGTATAAAATACATAGGCGCTACTGTGAGCATTAGTAAGGTACACATCAATAACATGTATATCAAATATACCTTTCACTTTGCCATCCTTCTTATCCGCCAAATACTTGGGGCAGTTCGCTTCCAGTGACCAGTCCCTTTGCAGTAGAAGCACTCAGTTTCAGGCTTAGGTCCAGACTTGGGCTTCTTCCCGGGAGTAGCAACTTGCTTGCTATTCTCCTTGAAGTTCCCCTTCTTCCCTTTGCCCTTTTTCTTAAAACTAGTGCTCTTGTTAACCATCAAAACTTGATGCTCCTTCTTGATTTCTACCTCCGCAGCCTTTAGCATTGCGAAGAGCTCGGGAATAGTCTTTTGCATCCCTTACATATTATAGTTCATCACAAAGCCTTTATAGCTTGGTGGAAGTGATTGAAGAACTCTATCAATGACACTATCATCAGGAAGATTAACTCCCAACTGAGTCAAGTGGTTATGGTACCCAGACATTCTGAGTATGTGTTCACTGACAGAACTATTCTCCTCCATTTTGCAGCTATAGAACTTGTTGGGGACTTCATATCTCTCAACTCAGGCATTTGCTTGAAATAATAACTCCAACTCTTTGGAACATCTCATATGCTCCATGACGTTCAAAACATCTTTGAAGTCCTGATTCTAAGTCATAAAGCATGGCACACTAAACTATCAATGTAGCGACCACAATCCCAGTGGACCGAAGTCTCTGTGCTTAAGTGTCATCCATGGATCAGTATGCTGACACACACAGTACTCGAGGAATTATAACATAGTTCAATCACACACTTATTACATCGAGGTCCTCATAAAGAGTATCTGTTACACAAATAATATGGCGGAAGACCATCTAAACTAAATAACTATGGAAGCTTCAAAGAAAAATGAGTCCATCAACTCCAACGGCATAGCTGAGTGCATGACAACACGACCTATCGCAACTTATTCTTCGTCGGTAAAGTCTGCAACATGAGACGTTGCAGCCGTGTAGGTCAGCACATGGAATATGTTGGCAGAGTTACACTAGAGAAAAATGAATGCAAGAAACTATATCTACATGCATATCTGGCTGGTGGAGGCTCTAGGTTTAACATTTTTGCATAAAACTAATTTTTTCCTACAACAAAGGAATAAATTTTATTTACTACAAAGTTAAAACAATATTTGAGAAGGTTCCTCCAACTCAAATCCCAACATTAACCAAGTATCATCATTTAAACCCAATTTATTAATTAAAGAGTGATGAGATCAACAATAATATCCACTTCTAGATACTCAAGATGTCCATACCAGGGACACGACTAACCATGATTAGTTTATACACTCTGCAGAGGTTGCACACTTTTCCCCACAAGACTCCACCGCATCCATGATCGGAAGATCGGGATATAGTCTTTCTGAAGCATTAACTCTCTACTCTGGGTAGACCGGTACACCTACTTTCCCCTACATCTGCTAGTCCACCTCTTCAAGAGCTCACACAACTTACTCAACTATGCCAGAGCCCATAATGGCTTGTGGCTGCACACAGAAGTTTCTAGGCCTGAAATATCATATGATCCCTTTTAGCCTGGGTGGCGAACCAAGGGAAAATCACACGGGTACTCCGGGATTCCCATGGGCAAGCACTGGTTTCTCCAGGTGGCCCAACCAATCCACCCAGATGTGTTTTAAAGTTGCCACCTTAATGTTATCCAAAATTATTATCTCTCTCAACTTCCATGTACATCATGATCCAATCCCCGTCTACGAGCATGGCTAAGCAATATATGAGCATAACGTATATTCCCGGGTTGATCAAAGGTAACAGGTTCCTACCCCAAGCACTACAACCAAACCACATGTTCCCAATCCTACTCATGCAAATATTTGAGGGGCAAAACTAATGCATAGTAAAAAGTGGGTATGGAAAAGTATGATCAAAGCATAACTTGCCTTGCTGATGATCGGAAAACTCTAGAGATTCGTAGTAACAAGCTTCAAACTCCGGAAAATTTAGCGTAGACAAACAATAGAATACATAAGCAATCAAGCAAACGATGCAAAGAGAAAACAAGAAAAGATCCAAATAAAACTCGAAACAAGCAAATAACTAATCTAAACAGAAAACAAATTCTAACAGCATTATATTTATGTGGATTAGATCCTAACAGTGGGTATATGTGATTAGCTACGATTTGCAAAAAGAATCAACTCAAACGGAGCTATGAAACTCAAGATACGAACAAAACAAGATCAAACTCTAATATGAACTAAACTCAAATTTTAAATTGTTGACGGCGGCGGCTGCGGGGCAGCGGCAGATGGCACAGGCGGCGGCGCGACTAAAAGCAACGGCGGAGGCGGCTCGGGATGAGAGGAACGGGGTTGGGGGTCCCTTATATGTCTCCAATGTATCTATAATTTTTTATTGTTCCACACTATTATATTACCCGTTTTGGATGTTTATGGGCTCTACTTTACACTTTTATATCATTTTTGGGACTAACCATGAAGAAATTAGCCTCATTTCTCTCGTCCTCATACTGTTTTATATGTTCTATTGCTTGATGAGATTGATCTGATGATATTGATGTCATATTCTTCACTGATGAAGTATATGAGTTTGTAAGTTGCACTAATTCATCTACAGGATGATCAACCCAAAGCAAATGAGTGGGTCCTCGATAGTGGATGTACAAATCACATGACTGGTGACAAGAATCTATTGATGGATGCTCCGTTATCACCGTCACATCTGAAGCATATCATCTTCGCTGACAAAGGCAAAAGTCAGGTATTGGGTCTAGGTAAGGTTGCGATCTCAAAGGATCGACACATGGACAAAGTCATGCTTGTCGAGTCCTTAGGATACAACCTCATGTCTGTCTCAATGCTTTGTGATCTTGATATAGTTGTTGTCTTTGGCAAATATCGTTGTGTCATGATCATGGGAGCTGACAATTCCAAAGTCTTCGAAGGCTTTAGGAGAGGAGACTTGTACATTGTTGATTTCTCTACAGGACCACAACCGTCTGTATGCCTCCGTGCAAAAGCTTCAGAAGGCTGGCTATGGCATCGACGACTTGGTCATGCTGGCATGAGGAATTTACACATGCTTGCGAAGAAGAAGCATGTCATTGGCATTGAGAATGCCAAATTCCTCAAGGATCACTTATGCGGAGCCTGTGAAGCTGGAAAGATGACAAAGGCCAAGCATCCAGCGAAGACTATCATGACTACCACTCGACCATTTGAATTGCTTCACATGGATCTCTTTGGTCCTAATCATTATTCTGCTGTTACAAATGATGCATCTCTATATGGTTTTGTTACTGTTGATGATTATTCTCGTTACACATGGGTGCACATTATCACTTACAAACATGATGTGCAGGAAGTCTTCAAACGATTTTCCTCGAGGGCTTCAACCAACTTTGGTGTGAAGATCAAGCACATCAGAAGTGACAATGGGACTGAGTTCAAGAATTCTGGTCTTGATGACTATCTTGATGAACTTGGTATTACTCATGAGTTATCTGCTCCTTATACTCCTCAGCAGAATGGCATCATGGAGCGCAAGAACAGAACTCTTGTTGAGATGGCTTGCACTATGCTTGATGAATACAAGACACCTCGTCGTTTCTGGATTGAGGCTATTGATACTGCGTACCACATCATCAACAGAGTATATCTTCAAAAATTCTTCAAGAAGACTGCTTATGAACCCCTCACTGATAAGAAACCCAATGTGAGTTACTTCAAAGTCTTCGGTGCTAAATGTTGGATTAGAGATCCTCATCACAATTCTAAAATTGCACCGAAAGCACATAAGGGTTTTATGCTTGGTTACGGAAAGGACTCGCACACCTACAAAGTCTTCAACAACGTTCTCCACAAGGTTGTTGAAACTGTAGACATGCGGTTCGATGAAACTAATGGCTCGCAAAGAGAGCACCTGCCTTCTGTGTTAGATGAACCATCACCTGAGGAATCTATCAAGTTCAAGGCTACTGAGGATGTCATTCCTACCGAAGAATCTGCTGAAGAGTTCATTCCAGAACGTGATGAACGTTGAGCTGGCGCACCTGAAGAAAATGGTGCCGAGGAAAATGCTCCTGAAGAAAATGCGAATCAAATTCCTCGAAGACAACCCGCTCATCCTCGCATTGCAAACAAAGTGCAAATTGAGAAGATCATCAATGACATTGAAGCACCAGGTCCTCTCACACGCTCAAAAGCTTCACATTTATCTAACTTTTGTGGGCACTTTGCTTTTGTCTCTATCACAGAGCCCACTAAGGTAGATGAAGCATTTCTGGAGCCTGAGTGGATTCAAGCTATGCAAGAAGAATTACATCAGTTCGAGCTCAACAACGTCTGGGAACTGGTCAAACGTCCAGATCCTCACAAGCACAACATTATTGGCACAAAGTGGATCTACCACAACAAGCAAGATGAAAATGGCCTTGTGGTGAGGAATAAGGCACGGGTTGTAGCTCAAGGCTACACACAAGTTGAAGGAATTGATTTCGATGAAACTTTTGCACCTGTTGCTAGACTTGAGGCTATTCGCATATTACTTGCTTATGCTAACCATCATCATATTATCTTACAACAAATGGATGTGAAAAGTGCATTCCTCAATGGTAAGCTTGAGGAAGAAGTATATGTTTCTCAACCCCCAGGTTTTGAAGATCCAAAGCATCCTGACAAAGTCTTTAGACTCAATAAGGCTCTGTATGGCCTCAAGCAGGCCCCTCGGGCGTGGTACGATACTTTGAAGGAATTCCTCATGAAGAAAGGCTTCAAACCCGGTTCACTCGACCCAACTCTTTTCACTAAATCTTATGATGGTGAATTGTTTGTGTGCCAAATTTATGTTGATGATATCATTTTTGGCTGTACTGACCAACGTTACAGTG
Source organism: Triticum dicoccoides (assembly GCF_002162155.2). NCBI lineage: Eukaryota > Viridiplantae > Streptophyta > Magnoliopsida > Poales > Poaceae > Triticum > Triticum dicoccoides. The sequence goes on from NC_041393.1 coordinate 248,281,888, forward strand.
ATGAATTTGCCTATATGATGAGTGAAGAATATCAAATGTCTATGATGGGAGAATTGAAATTCTTTTTAGGTCTTCAAATTCGTCAACAGCGCAATGGCATATTCATATCTCAGGAGAAATGCCTCAAGGACGTATTGAGGAAATTCGGCATGCAAGATTGCAAAGGCGTCAAAATTCCAATGCCCACAAATGGCCATCTATGCACTGATGAAAATGGTAAAGACTTCGATCAAAAGGTATACCGCTCCATGATTAGCTCTTTATTGTACCTATGTGCATCTAGGCCGGATATTATGCTTAGTGTTTGCATTTGTGCCCGATTTCAAGCTACACCGAAGGAATCACACCATAAGGCTGTGAAGCATATTCTTCGATATCTAGCTCACACACCAACACTTGGATTATGGTATACCAAGGGCTCTTTGTTTGATCTCATTGGATATTCAGACTCTGACTATGCTGGCGATCGTGTGGACCACAAGTCAACGTTAGGCACATGCCATTTCCTCGGATGATCTTTGGTCTGTTGGTCCTCGAAGAAACAGAACTGCATATCACTCTCCACTGCAGAAGCTGAGTACATTGCTGCCGGATCGTGCTGTGCTCAATTACTATGGATGAAGCAAACACTCTAGGACTATGGCATCAATGTGAAGAATGTGCCTCTCTACTGCGACAATGAGAGTGCTATCAAGATTGCTCATAACCCAGTTCAGCACTCGAAGACAAAGCACATCCAAATTCGTTATCATTTTCTTCATGATCATGTGTTGAAGGACGACATCTCCATCGACCACGCAAGCACTGAAGACCAGCTGGCCGATATCTTCACTAAGCCCTTGGATGAGAAGAGATTTAGCAAGTTGCGGTGTGAGCTAAATATCTTAGAATCTTCGAATGTTCTCTGAAATGGACACACATCCTAACACTTATGCTGACTTGATGACTTAGATGCGCAACACACGAAGTAACGTTTTTCTTCAATCAATGAAGACTAACCCTCTAAGTGTGAAGAAATTAATGAAGAAATTGATTCTTAGAGCCCTACGACAATTGTACGCGGTGTCTGAAATCAGCTTTCTTATCTCGTGGGTTACGCCACCAACCAATTTGAGTTTTTCTTCGTTTTTGAAATTCCTCAGTTTTTTTCAAATTCTTCAATATTGCATTGTTTTCACTCTTTCCGTCGTTATTCTTCATTGGCTATATATATATATATATATATATATATATATAGTCCTCTACAACATTCACTTATTCCTAATTCTTCAAGTTGATTTCTTCTGCTAAGTGAATGTGATCGGACCCTTCCCCCTCTATGCTAAACTCAATCCAATCTATTCACAAATTCTTCATGTGCGTTCTATTTGAAACTCGTTCAAAATCTTCACTGTGTCCTTAACAGCTGAAGAAACTGCGAACGGAACTTTTAACTTATCTTATCAAAATTTTCGGCTTTGCCGCTCAAACCGTTCCGCATCCCACGACAATACTTATCTATTCACCCACGATCCTACACGATCGCCATCTCTCAGTACGTGGGTGACACATGTCAAGCGAATGAGAAGGGCCAGGGGCAAGTTTGTCTGATTTCGTCGGGCGTACAGTTTTTAACTCCCACTATAAATACCCCCGCCTCTTCCTCACTTCGTTTTTACTTCGCTCGTTCTCACTCCCGCTCGAGCTTCCCATACCCTAGCGCTGCCGCTACTTCATCGCCGCCAGTGAGGAAGAGCTTCACTACCTCGACCTCGTCGCCGTCGTACTCGCGCCGGTTGCGGATTTCTTCACTCCGCCGCCGCTGTAGCCGTCTTCCTCTGCCGAGTTAGGGCATGGAAGATCTGAACTGATGAACTTCACATCTACTCTTCTCAGTTCGTCATGTTCTTCATCAAGGGTAATTAAAAGTTACTTTTACTGCCCTCTTTGATTCACATGTTTTCTTGAAAATCTTCGAAGGTGTTTATTCTTCAAATCTTCACACACTGAACACTTCACATATCATCTGCTCTTGATTCGTTTCTCTAAGCAATGATTTTCTTCAAGATTCCTCAATTGTGTGGATTTTCAATCTGTACAACTCTGGAACCTAAGATAAAGAACGGTTAGTGAAATTCTTCAAGACTCATCTGGTCAAATTCCTCAAACCAATTCTTTTTGAAAAACCTTCTGAGGACGCATATGACCTCTCCAAATTCCTCGCAACTATACTCTGTTCACGCGTACAAATGTCCGCTGCTGAATCACTAGGTTCTCATCAACTTAACTCATTTGCAGCGTTCCTCGAAGAAAAGTTGCACACCTCTTCAGAAATCTCAGTTGTTCATATTCTTCAGCTGAAGAAAATGGCTGACGGTAAGAAGCCACAGAAGGGTGGAAAGAGGTCTGAGGTCAATACTACTTTCGAAATCCCTGAGGACATATACAAGGATTACTGCACTCCTGATGAGGCCAAATTTGGCAAGGAGGACAAAAATCAGTGCAAGGTGCGCATACAAAGGATAGAGAGGAGATGGGCACGGGAATGGAGGGAGTACAGGTATGTTACTCCCAAGTATATGAAGAAATTCGCACTCAACCCTCCATGCCCAAGACCTCCATTGGCACCATGCCTATTGGCAGATCCCACCAGCCTCAAGCGTGGTGAGGATTATCCTGATGAATGGGCAAAGCGCCATGCCAAACTGGCCAAACAAGCAAAGGAAGCAGTGAGGAAATTTAATGAAGACTCTGCTGCTGCTGCTACCGCCGCTGAGGCCTCTGCTAGTAAGCCGAAGAAGGCGATGCCTAAGAAGCCTGCTCACAAGCCAAGTGCTTCACCCTCAATGCCCTCACGGCCAAGTTCCTCAGCAATGCCCTCACGGCCAGATTCTTCAAAGCCCTCACGACTAATTCCTCAATTTGCTCCTCCTTCAAAGTCCTTAGCTCCTCCGACAAAGTCTTCAGCTGCTCCGACCAAATCCTCTGCACCTGTGCATCTCGCCACGTGTCAAAGGACTACATGCATCTCTATTGCCTCAGGAGCATCTGCAAGTTCCTCAGCTGCACCAAATTCCTCAGTTGGCCCCTCTTTGCTGAAGAAAAAGGCCACTGCTAGACGAGGCCTTCGACCAAGTCCTCACAAGAAGCAGGTCGCCTTCCAAGTGCCCTTTGATGACGATGAGGTTGATGATGAAGAACTTGCCGAAATCATCAGAGACAGGCAGGCCAGGGCCGCTAGAGCCAAAGGCAGCAATGTGCCAATGCTACTGGATCCAAAGTTGATCCTAGCTTCATCGATTTATGGCACAAGGACCCAAACACGCCTCTGCCGGAGATGAACCTCACTCCTGGTCAAAGTCATGTTCTGACTGCCTTCATTGAAGAAGAGAAGTGGAAATTTGAAGAAGGAAGAAGACTGAAGATAGTGCAGTACAAGAAGCAGCGCTACCTAAAGGACAATGTCCTCACTTTTACCCCTGATCAACTCATTGCCTTGCAAGCTGAGATCAAGCAACTGAGTGATGAATTCAATCGCTACTATGCCGATTGGAAGGGCGCCAAGGTCCGGTTCGTCAAGCTGACGAAGACATTCACTTCAAGTGCTGCTGCTCCTGTGCACATTGAAGTTACTCCGGCTGAAGCATCTGCTCAGCCTACTGAAGATCATGCCAGCACCGCTGATGACAATCAGGCTGCTAAAGAAAATGAAAGTACTAGGGCTGATGACTGCATTCCAGCCGCTGAAGAAATTGCCAGGGCATCCACTAGTGGTGCGCCTGAAGAATGTGGAGAAGTCAGGGCAACTGCATCAGTTGCGCCTGAAGAAACTGAACAAAATTCCTCTGCTCCTTCTGCGCCTACACCAACTCCAATTCTTCCATCTGCATCAGATGCGAAGAAGACCATGGCTGCAAAGCGTGCAACTGTGAATAAAAGGAAGGCATCAACTTCATCAGATTCTTCAGCTCCGAAGAAGATGAAGCCTTTGACAAGCTCAATTCACAACCCAATTGATGTCGTTCCTGTCTCATTCATGCCACCAAAGGACCTTGTTCCTTTTGGTGAAGATTATGTGATTCCAAGCGAATCAGATGAAAAGAATCCTTCTGCTGCTTCGTTAGAGCAGTTGGATGAAGAAATTGAAGTGGATGCAATCCCTTCAACCCCAGTTCTCTCCTCGCATATGCCTCAGTTCACTGCTGAAGAGGCCGGTGTTGAAGAAATGGAAGATGAGGATGTGGACATTGGCTGTACCACACCTGTGCTAAATGATGACTATTGGGAAAGTCAGCACCCCAACTCTCCAATGTTCACTCCACTTCAAGCAATTCCCCAGTCCCCTGCTGCTACTGAAGTACAAATAGGATCTGAAGAACCTCATGCAACCCCGTCTGTCCATGAAGAAATTCCAGCCACTAGTGCTGAAGAAAATGTAAATGAAGAATTGAAGACCCAGCCTGCAGCTGAAGAAGAGCCTGAAATTCCTCAGTCTGTGGATCCTGAGATTGTGATTCCTGAGGTGGTGATGCAATTGACTGACACTCCTCAGCCTAAGCCAAAGGATCCCTTCTCAAAGAAGTAGAAATTCAAGGTTGATGACTTCTTCGGCAAGCATGTTTTCTTCACTGAATTCAACCCTTATGATAATGCTCGTCTTAGAAGGAGGCGTTTCTAGACTGCTAGCCAGGCCAATTTCTATTCTTCACTCCTTTTCAACAAGGACAAAGTCTTCGACCACGAGTATATTCCTCACGTAGACATGGAATCAATGCCTTGCTTCTCTCAAGTCCTCAGTATGCTTCATGATGCAGGCTTGCTCAACTTTTGCTCAGACATAGTTTATTGGAATGAAGAGCTTATTCTTCAGTTCTACGCAACGCTGCATATCACACGTGATGCTGATGATATCAACTCTTGGGTGTTGGACTGGATGACCGAAAACACTCACTACAAGGCACCGGCCTCTGAATTGCTTCATGCCCTGCCAATCAGTCCTCCACCTGAAGGTGCTCGTTGTTTGTACGAAGAGCCTGAACTCACTGCTCATTACATGCAAGTGCTCATGAAGCCTCTGAAGCCTGGTCAAGCCCCAAGGACCAAATTCCTCGTGAAGGAATTGTTGTATGTGCCAAGAACCATCTATCGCATTCTGACGAAGACTATGAGTCCCATCAAAGGCCACGACTCATCTAATGAGGAAATTGTTGGCATCATGAAGAATATGCTATTCAACATCATGCATGGCATCCCTGTCAATTATCATGATTTCTTCATGCAGACTCTGGCAAATGTTGCACTTTCTCCATTTGAGCTGAAGCCTTATGCTCCTTGGATCATGAGATTCTTCAGAACAAGGTCTTCACTCAACTACAAAGCTGACTTTCAGAATCACCTCAGCTACTTGCCCCCGATTGAAGTCGTCAAGCGGACATATTCCTTAGCCGATGAGAAGGGCAAGGCACCAGCTGTTATTGATGAAGGTATTCGTCCATTGGATGGTCAGTTCGGCAAAGCTGCATCTTATTCTACCAATGACGACTCTGCCACTCATGATTCTGCTTCCAATGCATCCAAGCCAAATCCTCAAGCCACTGCTCCTCGTGTGATGACTGGTTGAGAGCTGCTTCTTAGTCTTCACCAGAAGGTGGATTGAAACCACAAATGGGTTAAGCGTCAGTTTGGCTCTATTCTTCACAACATGACTTCTACACATAATGCAGTGAAGAAAAACCATTACTACCTCCATGAAGTCTTTGATCGCACCTGGGCTATTTTGTCACATCTCTATGGTGAAGAAGATCTGAAGCAAATGGGCTTCAAGGAAGATTTTGACTGGCTTACTCCTCCGCCAAAGAAATTCAAGAAGGTCAAGGTTCCTTCCTTGGTCGCCAGTTCATATTCTTCATCACGCGACACGGATGAATTTGAAGACTTGGACGACACTATGTCAGGCCCTACAACGACTCAAGACCCAAACAACACAGGCGCTCCTCCATCATCATGATATTCTTTAGGGGCGTTAGTCCTCATTTTCAACCCTTTTGGTCATTCGATGACAAAGGGGGAGAAATTTGAGTTAGTCTTCAAGCGGGTCTATCTTATATGGGCGTTTTTTCTAAGTTACAACTCTCGTTCTTTTGATGACTTTGCTGGATCGAGTTGTAATCTTAAACTCTATGGTGGCCTGATACTTTTGCTGAGTTCTTCTGCATGCTTATTCCTCATTAATGTTAATGCACGCATGCTGAATTAGATAAGTCACCATATTTCATCATGCATTTCGAATTCTTCATATTATATGTCAAATGCGTGTATGAATTACAAGATATAGGGGGAGATCTCCATGATTATAATCTTCAAGTGTGGATTGCTTCAAAAGCAAATTCCTCACTATGCACAACTTCAGGGGGAGTTCTTCTATATCTTGCAATCAAATTCCTCAACATCAGTATTTACACTTCACATGTTTATCCCTGTTGAAAACTTAACCTATATTGTCATCAATCACCAAAAAGGGGGAGATTGTAAGTGCATCTAGTCCCCCTTAGTGATTTTGGTGTATTGAAGACTTCTAGGTTAAGGGACTGATGCGTTTGTGAGTGTACACATGTCTATAAGTCTATGAGGAGTTTGATATTTACAGAGAAAGTCGACCCATAAAAATGAAGTTCTTCAACTGAAGACTTTGGATTTCTGAAGACTTTCTGAAGACTTTGAAAGTGAAGAAATTGGTGTGACCTTGAAGACCTGGCAATCACTCGTGGAACATGAAGCGTGAAGACTTTTATTTTCGTAGTTTCATTTTCCCTTTCTTGAGTTATAGGAAACACCGTACTGTTAAAGGGGGTCGAGGAAATACTAAGGAAAAATTTCCATGTGATGCTCAACTCAAAATCCTACACCTACAAATCCCTTCAAGTGAAGCCATTGGAAATCTCCTACAGTTCAGTCATATTCTTTAGTGACAGAGACGAATTTCTTCTGGTCTCCGAGGAATTTGTTCTGACTGAGGAGTTAGGAATTCACCAGTGCAGATTGCCTACACAGTGAGGAACATGATAGCCCTGAGGAATTTGAGAGTCAAAATTCCGACCGTTGCTGTGCTATGCGCCAGCTGTCCCAAAATATCTACCCACCTAATGGTCATATTATTGAAGAGCATTTATGTCTTATCATGTCGGGCTGCTCCCTAGGCTATAAATAGCCGCCCCCTACAACCACTAGCTGGTTGGCTGCTCCGAGAGAAACTGACACTTGTCATTTGAGAGCATCCCATCCTCCGAGGACTTTGAGGGCTCGGAGGGAAAATCATCAAGTGAGGAAAACCCAAACCCAACACACCTACAACCCAAAGTGATTGAGCATCACTGAAGAGATTGATCCTGCGTGGATCCGATGCTTATTACCTTTGAAGATTGTGCTTCTTCCAGACTGTTAGGCGTCATGGTCTAGAGCATCCAAGAGGAATTGTGGATCGCCGAGTGACCTAGTCTGTGAAGGTTTGGAAGTCACCTGAAGACTTACCATGAGTGATTGGGCGAGGTCTGTGTGACCTTATCTCAAGGAGAATACGGTGAGGACTGTGTGTCCGGTACTGTGTGTCCTCGAGTTTAAATACTCAGCCGCTCCAACCAGACGTACAACTGACACATCAGTTGGAACTGGTCTACCAAATCATTGTCTTCACCAAGCTTACTGGTTCTATTTCCTCAACTCTTTCATTTCCTCATTTCTGTTGTTGTGTGCTTGTTCATATCTGTTTGAAGACTTTGATTGAAGACTTACTCCATTTCCTCAGTTCAATTTCTTCAGTCTGTCTGTCTTCATCCCGTGCTATCCTGTGTTTATGCTTTATGTACTCTATGCTTGTCTTCATTTCATCATGATGACTATGCTTGTGTTCTCTTATGTTTACTTTTGAGTACTTATTCCGCTGCAAGTAGTTCTTCACCTAGGAATTTCCTCTTCAGCAAATTCCTCAGTGAAGAATTCATAAAAATCGCCTATTCACCCCCCTCTAGTCGATATAACACACTTTCGTGTCCTTCCCCAGTGATAGAAGGGGCGGCAAGGCACGTATTGTATTGTTGCCATCGAGGATAAAAAGATGGGGTTTATATCATATTGCTTGAGTTTATCCCTCTACATCATGTCATCTTTCTTAATGTGTTACTCTGTTCTTATGAACTTAATACTCTAGATGCAGACAGGAGTCGGTCAATGTGTGGAGTAATAGTAGTAGATGCAGAATTGTTTCGATCTACTTGTTGCGGACGTGATGCCTATATACATGATCATGCCTAGATAATCTCATAACTATGCACTTTTCTATCAATTGCTCGACAGTAATTTGTTCACCCACCGTAATACTTATGCTATCTTGAGAGAAGCCACTAGTGAAACCTATGGCCCCCGGGTCTATCTTTTATCATATAAGTTTTCCATCTACCTTTATTTTGCAATCTTTACTTTCCAATCTATATCATAAAACACCAAAAATATTTATCTTATCTTATTATCTCTATCAGATCTCACTTTCGCAAGTTACCGTGAAGGGATTGACAACCCCTTTATCGTGTTGGTTGTGAGGTTCTTGTTTGTTTGTGTAGGTATGAGGGACTTTTGAGGAGCCTCCTACTGGATTGATACCTTGGTTCTCAAAAACTAAGGGAAATACTTACGCTACTTTGTTGCATCACCCTTTCCTCTTCAAGGGAAAACCAACGCAGTGCTCAAGAGGTAGCAAGAAGGATTTCTGGCATCGTTGCCGGGGAGGTCTTCGCTTAAGTCAAGACATACCAAGTACCCATCACAAACTCACCTCCCTTGCATTACATTATTTGCCATTTGCCTCTCGTTTTCCTCTCCCCCACTTCACCCTTGCCGTTTTATTCGCCCTCTCTTTCGCTCGCCTTTTGTGTGCTTGTGTGTTGGATTGCTTGTCATGATGGCTCAAGATAATACTAAATTGTGTGATTTTTCCAATACCAACAATAATGATTTCCTTAGCACTCCGATTGCTCCTCTTAATGATGCTAAATCTTGTGAAATCAATGCTGCTTTGCTGAATCTTGTTATGAAAGATCAATTCTCCGGCCGTCCTAGTGAAGGTGCCGCTACTCATCTAAACAACTTTGTTGATTTGTGTGATATGCAAAATAAGAAAGATACGGATAATGATATTGTTAAATTGAAGTTATTTCCGTTTTCTCTTGGAGATCGTGCTAAAACTTGGTTTTCGTCTTTGCCTAAAAATAGTATTGATTCATGGAATAAGTGCAAAGATGCTTTTATCTCTAAGTATTTTCCTCCCACTAAGATCATCGCTCTTAGAAACGATATTATGAATTTTAAACAACTTGATCATGAGCATGTTGCCCAATCCTGGGAAAGAATGAAATTAATGATTCACAATTGCCCTACACATGGTTTGAATTTATGCATGATCATACAATTTTTTTATGCCGAATTGAATTTTGCTTCTAGAAATCTTTTAGATTCGACCGCGGGAGGCACTTTTATGGAAATCACTTTAGGAGAAGCTACTAAACTCCTTGATAATATTATGGTTAGTTATCTCAATGGCACACCGAAATATCTATTAGTAAAAAAGTTCATGCGATAGAAGAAATTAATGTTTTGAGTGGAAAGATGGATGAACTTATGAGATTGTTTGCTACTAAGAGTGCTCCTATTGATCCCAATGATATGCCTTTGTATACTTTGATTGAGAATAATAATGAATCTATGGATGTGAATTCTGTTGGTAGGAATAATTTTGGTAACAACGTGTATAGAGGAAACTTTAATCCTAGGCCTTTTCCTAGTAATTCCTCTAATAATTATGGTAATTCCTACAACAATTCTTATGGAAATTTTAATAAGATGCCCTCTGATTTTGAGAATAGTGTTAAAGAATTTATGATCTCTCAAAAGAATTTCAATGCTTTGCTTGAAGAAAAATTGCTTAAAGTTGATGAATTGGCTAGAAACGTTGATAGACTTTCTCTTCATGTTGATTCTTTGAAACTTAGATCTATTGCACCTAAGCATGATATCAATGATTCTCTCAAAGCCATGAGAATTTCCATTGATGAGTGCAAAGAAAGAACCGCTAGGATGCGTGCTAAGAAAGATTGCTTTGTAAGAGCGTGTTCTTCTAGTTTCCATGAAAATAATGATGAAGATCTAAAAGTTATTGGTGTATCCCCTATTAAATCCTTGTTTTGCAATATGAATCTTGATAATGATGGGACTGGAGATGAATCAACTTTAGTTAAAAGGCGTCCCAATGATTCGGAGTTTTTAGATCTTGATGCTAAATTTGGTAAAAGTGGGATTGGAGAGGTCAAAACTTTACATAGCATTGAACCCACTATTATGTATTTCAAGGAATTTAATTATGATAATTTTTCTTTAATAGATTGTATTTCCTTATTGCAATCCGTGTGAATTCTCCTCATGCTTATAGTCAAATAAAGCTTTTACCAAACATATTGTTGATGCCTTGATGCAATCTTATGAAGAAAAACTTGAATTGGAAGTTTCTATACCTAGAAAGCTTTATGATGAGTGGGAACCTACTATTAAAATTAAAATTAAAGATCATGAATGCTATGCTTTGTGTGATTTGGGTGCTAGTGTCTCCACGATTCCAAAAACTTTATGTGATGTGCTGGGTTTCCATGATTTTGATGACTGCTCTTTAAACTTGCACCTTGCGAATTCCACTATTAAGAAACCTATGGGAAGGATTAATGATGTTCTTATTGTTGCAAATAGTAATTATGTGCCCGTAGATTTTATCGTTCTTGATATAGATTGCAATCTTTCATGTCCTATTATTCTTGGTAGACCTTTCCTCAGAACGATTGGTGCAATTACTGATATGAAAGAAGGAAATATTAGATTCCAATTTCTATTAGGGAAAGGCATGGAACACTTTCCTAGAAAGAAAGTTAAATTACCTTATGAATCTCTTATGCGAGCCACGTATGAGTTGAATACGAAAGATGGCACTACTTAGATCTATTCTCGTTTTTATGCCTAGCTAGGGGCATTAAACGATAGCGCTTGTTGGGAGGCAACCCAATTTTATTTTTGGTTGTTGCTTTTTTGCTTCTGTTTAGTAATAAATAATTCATCTAGCTTCTGTTTAGATGTGGTTTAATGTTTTAATCAGTGTTTGTGCCAAGTAGAACCTATAGGATAACCTACGGTGATAGTTAATTTGATTCTGCTAAAAAACAGAAACTTTTGCATGCACGACAATAATTTTAATAAATCACAGAAACGTGATTTTTAGTTGATTCTTTTTGCAGTCGATCAATAGACAAATTTCCCAGGACTTACTATTTTTGTAGGAGTTTTAGAGTACCATAAGTATTCGAAATTTACAGATTGCTACAGACTGTTCTGTTTTTGACAGATTCTGTTTTTTGTGTGTTGTTTGCTTATTTTGATGAATCTATGGCTAGTATCGGGGGTATGAACCATAGAGAAGTTGGAATACAGTAGGTTTAACACCAATATAAATAAATAATGAGTTCATTACAGTACCTTAAGTGGTGGTTTTTCTTTCTTGCACTAACGGAGCTTATGGGATTTCCTGTTGAGTTTTGTGTTGTGAAGTTTTCAAGTTTTGGGTAAAGATTTGATGGACTGTGGAATAAGGAGTGGCAAAAGCCTAATCTTGGGGATGCCCATGGCAACCCAAGATAATTCAAGGACAACCAAAAGCCTAAGCTTGGGGATGCCCGGGAAGGCATCCCCTCTTTCGTCTTCGTTTATCGGTAACTTTACTTGGAGCTATATTTTTATTCGCCACATGATATGTGTTTTGCTTGGAGCGTCTTGTATGATATGAGTCTTTGCTTTTTATTTTACCACAATTATCCTTGCTGTACACAACTTTTGGGAGAGACTCACATGATTTGGAATTTATTAGAATACTCTATGTGCTTCACTTATATCTTTTGAGCTAGATAATTTTGCTCTAGTGCTTTATTTATATCTTTAAGAGCACGACAGTGGCTTAATTTTGTAGAAATTGTTGATCTCTCATGCTTCACTTATATTATTTTGAGAGTCTTTTAGAACAACATGGTATTTGCTATGGTTATAAAATTGGTCCTAGAATGATGGGCATCCAAGTTGGGTATAATAAAAACTATCATAGGAAGTGAATTGGATGCTATGATCAATTTGATGCTTGATAATTGTTTTGAGATATAGAAGTGGTAATATTAAGAGTCATGCTAGTTGGGTAATTGTGAATTTAAAGAATACTTGTATTGAAGTTGGCAAGTCCCGTAGCATGCACGTATGGTAAAAGTTGTGTGACAAATTTGTTGCATGAGGTGCTCTTTTGATTGCCTTCCTTATGTGTGGAGGTTGGGATCGCGCGATGGTTAACTCCTACCAACCCTTCCCCTAGGATCATGCGTAGTAGTACTTTGCTTCGAGGGCTAATAAAACTTTTGCAATAAGTATATGAGTTCTTTATGACTAATGTGAGTCCATGGATTATACGCACTCTTACCCTTCCATCATTGCTAGCCTCTTTGGTACTGTGCATTGCCCTTTCTCACCTTGAGAGTTGGTGCAAACTTCGCCGGTGCATCTAAACCCCATGATATGATACGCTCTATCACACATAAACCTCCTGATATCTTTCTCAAAACAGCCACCATACCTACCTACTATGGCATTTCCATAGCCATTTCGAGATATATTGCCATGCAACTTTCCACCGTTCCATTCATCATGACACGTTCCATCATTGTCATATTAATTTTGCATGATCATGTAGTTGACATCGTATTTGTGGCAAAGCCACCTTCATAATTTTTTAGACATATCGCTCTGGATTCATTGTATATCCCGGTACACTGCCGGAGGCATTCATATAGAGTCATATTTTGTTCTAGAATCAAGTTGTAATTCATGAGTTGTAAATAAATAGAAGTGTGATTATCATCATTATTAGAGCATTGTCCCTTATAAAAAAAGAAGAAAAGAAGAAGAAAGGCCAAATAAAAAAAGGAGAAAGGCCAAAAAAGGCCCAAAAAAAGAAAATGAAAGGGGGACGATGTTACTATCTTTTTCCACACTTGTGCTTCAAAGTAGCATCATGTTTTTCATATAGAGAGTCTCTTATGTTGTCACTTTCATATACTAGTGGGAAATTTTCATTATAGAACTTGGCTTGTATATTACAACGATGGGCTTGCTCAAAATGCCCTAGGTCTTCGTGAGCAAGCAAGTTGGATGCACACCCACTTAGTTTCTTTTGTTGAGCTTTAATACATTTATAGCTCTAGTACATCCGTTGCATGGCAATCCCTACTCCTCATGTTGACATCAATTGATGGGCTTATCCATAGCCCGTTGATTAGCCTCGTCAATGTGATACTTTCTCTTTTTTTGTCTTCTCCACACAACCTCCATCATCATATTCTATTCCACCCATAGTGCTATATCCATGGCTCACGCTCATGTATTGTGTGAGAGTTGAAAAAAGCTGAAGCGCGTTAAAAAGTATGAACCAATTGCTTGGCTGAAACCGGGATTGTGCATGATGGGAGTATTTTTGTGTGATGAAAATGAAACATAGCCTAACTATATGATTTTGTAGGAATAAACTTTCTTTAGCCGTGTTATTTTGAGAAGACATGATTGCTTTATTAGTATGCTTGAAGTATTACTATTTATTATGTCAATATGAACTTTTGTATTGAATCATTTGGATCTGAAAATTCATACCACAATAAAGAAAATTACATTGAGAATTATGCTAGGTAGCACTCCACATCAAAAATTCTGTTTTTATCATTTACCTACTCGAGGACGAGCAGGAATTAAGCTTGGGGATTCTTGATACGTCTCCAACGTATCTATACTTTTTGATTGTTCCATGCTATTATATTACCCGTTTTGGATGTTTATGGGCTCTACTTTACACTTTTATATCATTTTTGGGACTAACCTACTAACCGGAGGCCCAGCCCGAATTGTTGTTTTTTTTGCCTATTTCAGTGTTTCGAAGAAAAGGAATATCAAACGGAGTCCAAACGGAATGAAACCTTCGGGAGCGATCTTTTTGGAACAAACGCAATCCAGGAGACTTGGAGTGGACGTCAAGAAGCAGCCGAGGCGCCCACGAGGCAGGAGAGCGCGCCCTAGGGGGGTGAGCACGCCCCCACCCTCATGGGCCCCTCGTGGCTCCCTTGACCTACCTCCTTCGCCTATATATACTCACGTACCCTGAAAACATCAAGGAGTACCACGAAAAACTATTTCCACCGCCGCAACCTTGTGTATCCGCGACATCCCATCTTGGAGCCTTCGCCGACGCTCCGCCAGAGGGGGAATCGGCCATGGAGGGCCTCTACATCATCACCAAGGCCTCTCCGATGAGTTGTGAGTAGTTTACCACATACCTTCGGGTCCATAGTTATTAGCTAGATGGCTTCTTCTCTCTCTTTGAATCTCAATACAAAGTTCTCCTCGATCTTCTTGGAGATCTATTCGATGTAACTCGTTTTGCGGTGTGTTTGTTGAGATCCGATGAATTGTGGGTTTATGATCAAGTTTATTTATGAGAAATATTTGAATCTCCTCTGAATTCTTTTATTTGTGATTGGTTATCTTTGCAAGTCTCTTCGAATTATCAGTTTGGTTTGGCCTACTAGATTGATCTTTCTTGCAATGGGAGAAGTGCTTAGCTTTGGGTTCAATCTTGCGGTGTCCTTTCCCAGTGACAGCAGGGGCAGTAAGGCACGTATTGTATTTTTGCCATCAAGGATAAAAATATGGGGTTTATATCATATTGCTTGAGTTTATCCCTCTACATCATGTCATGTTTCTTAATGCGTTACTCTGTCCTTATGAACTTAATACTCTAGATGCAGGCAGGAGTCGATCGATGTGTGGAGTAATAGTAGTAGATGCAGAATCGTTTCGATCTACTTGTTGCGGACGTGATGCTTATATACATGATCATGCTTAGATAATCTCATAACTATGCACTTTTCCATCAATTGCTCGATAGTAATTTGTTCACCCACCGTAATACTTATGTTATCTTGAGAGAAGCCACTAGTGAAACCTATGGCCCCCGGGTCTATCTTTTATCATATAAGTTTTCCATCTATCTTTATTTTGCAATCTTTACTTTCCAATCTATATCATAAAAATACCAAAAATATTTATCTTATCTTATTATCTCTATCAGATCTCACTTTCGCAAGTTACCGTGAAGGGATTGACAACCCCTTTATCATGTTGGTTGCGAGGTTCTTGTTTGTTTGTGTAGGTACGAGGGACTTTTGAGGAGCCTCCTACTGGATTGATACCTTGGTTCTCAAAAACTGAGAGAAATACTTACGCTACTTTGTTGCATCACCCTATCCTCTTCAAGGGAAAACCGACGCAGTGCTTAAGAGATAGCAGTCCCGTATATAAAGGCTTGGGGGGCATCCGACTTGCAGAGGAGGCAAGCGACGGTGGTGGCACGGACTCCTAGCCGGAGTCCGACTCGGAAACGCGGCGGCGCGCGGCGAAGGCGGTGGCGGGAGCTGGGCCACGACCTGGTTTGAGCTGGGCCGGCCCAGTTTGGCGGCGTGCGTTTTTTTTTAAAAAAAAAATCTAGAGACAAAAACACTCAAAATAAATATAAATATAGTCCTAAAAATACCAGAAAAATTCACGTAGCTAAATGGCCTTATTAGTGACCTCGTGAACATCTTTCTGGACTAAAATGCCTAAACTAAAAAAACATTACAGTACTAATTACTCCGCTAACTAATAAATAAACCAGGGAATAAAATCAAATAAACTCTCAAAAATTCAAAATTCAACTTCCAATATTTTTCTACTGAATTGAATAAGTCATTTTATCTTCTATCATTATTTTTAAAATATTTGGAAAAAGGATTTTGAAAAACAAATTGATCCAATTACCAAATTTTGATAAACCAAAATTGGATTTTTGTGAAACCTCCGACTCTCTCAAATTGGTCCTTGAGTTGCTTAAGGCCTCTTGGATCAAAATGCAACAAAAAAGATAAGAAGATGCAAGAAATCATGTATGCATATGAATGATCTATGTATAACATCCAGATTGAAAATTGGGATGTTACAAACCTACCCCCTTAAGATGAATCTCGCCCTCGAGATTCGGGTTGGTGAGCCAAAAGGTGTGGGTGCTCCTTGCGGAGGTCTTCTTCTCGCTCCCAGGTAGCTTCCTCCTCGGTATGGTGGCTCAACTGAACTTTGCAAAACTTGATGACCTTGTTGCGAATAACTCGACTGCAAAACTCGAGAATCTTAACTGGCTTCTCTTCATAGGTCAGATTGCTATCCAAATGTACCGCTTCTAGTGGCACTGTATCTATCAGGGGAATGTCAGCCATCTCTGCATGGCACTTCTTCAACTGGGAAACGTGAAACACATCATGAACTCTGATGACTTGCAAGTATACATGATAGTTGTAGCCTCTTTCTATAAGTAAGAGTGTCGAACCCAACAAGGATCTAAAGGTAGAAAAAAATACTCTCTCAAGTATTATCGGCCACTGATACGACTCCACGCACGCTTGACGTTCGCTTTACCTAGAACAAGTATGAAACTAGAAGTACTTTGTAGGTGTTGTTGGATAGCTTTGCCAGAAAGTAAAGAGCACGTAAATAAAAAGTAGGGGCTGTTTAGATAAATATGCAATAAAGTAAATATAGCGAGTGTGGAAAACTGGTGGTAGGAGTTGTGGAATTGTCCCTAAGCAATTGACTACGTTACTAGACCGATAGCAAGTATTATGTGGGAGAGGCCACTGCTAGCATGGCATCCCTGACTTGGAATTCTATGCACTTATCATTGGAACTATTAGCAAGCAGTCTGCAACTACTAACGTTCATTAAGGTAAAACCCAACCATAGCATTAAGATATATTGGCCCCCCTTCAATCCCGTGTGCATCAATTTCTATGCTAGGTTGAAGTTTCTGTCACTCTAGCCCTCCAATACATAGTCCTATCAACATACAACTAACCCTATGGTGTGATCCACGTGCGCGCTCATATGATGGGCACCAAAGGACAGCAACATAACGCAAATTAAATCAATCATAGCAATTCATCAACCACCAATAGGACAACAAAAATCTACTCTGACATCATAGGATGGCAACACATCATTGGAAAATAATATGAAGCATAAAGCACCATGTTCAAGTAGTGGGTACAACGGGTTACGGGAGAGTGGACCACTGTAGATAGAGGGGGGAAGGTGATGGAGATGTTGGTGAAGATGGCGGAGGTGTTGGTGAAGATCGCGGTGGTGATGATGGCCCCCGGCGGCGTTCCGGCGCCACCGGAAGCAAGGGGGAGAGAGGCCCCCTTCTTCTTCTTATTCCTTGACCTTCTCCCTAGATGGGAGAAGGGTTTCCCCTCTGGTCCTTGGATCCCATGGCATGGGAGGGGCGAGAGGCCCTTCGAGATTGGATCTATCTCTCTGTTTCTGCGTTCCTGATTCTGCCCCTTCACCGTTTTTTTACATCCGGAGATCCGTAACTCCGATTGGGGTGAATCTTTCGCCCAGATTTTTCTCATAAAATTAGCTTTCTTGCGGCAAAAGAAGAGTGTCAACCGCCTTACGGGTGGCCCATGAGAGTGCCAGGCACGCCCAGGGGGGAGGGCGCGGCCCCCTGTCTTGTGGCCACCTCAGTCACCGTTTCGCGTTGATTCCTTCTCTGGAAAATCCCAAATATTCCAAAATAATTCTCCGTCCGTTTTTATCCCGTTTGGATTCTGTTTGATATTGGGTTTCTGCGAAACATAAAACATGTAACAAACAGGAACTGGCACTGGGCACTGGATCAATATGTTAGTCCCAAAAATAATATAAAAAAGTTGCCAAAAGTATATGAGAGTTGAATAATATTGGCATGGAACAATCAAAAATTATAGATACGACAAAGACGTATCAAACTCCTAACAATCCTTCTGGTAATTCCAACTTGTAGGGAACTTCTCCCATATGTTCCAAAACTCTGTATGGTCCCACAAATCGTGGTGCTAGCTTTCCCTTGACTCCAAAACGCTTAACTCCTCGAAGTGGGGACACACAAAGATATGCTCTGTCTCCGACTTCATAGGCTACCTCCTTGCGTTTGGTATCTGCATAACTCTTCTGCCTGGACTGGGCTATCTTGAGTCTATCTCGAATCAACTTAACCTTCTCCTCAGAATCTCTGATTAAATCTGGTCCGAACAACTGTCGATCTCCAACTTCATTCCATGATAATGGTGTCCTGCACCTCCTTCCGTACAAGGCTTCGAAAGGGGTCATCTTCAAACTGGCTTGATAACTGTTGTTATAGGAGAACTCTGCATAGGGCAAATTGTCATCCCAACTAGATCCATAATCTAGCGCACAAGATCTCAACATGTCCTCCAGAATATGATTGACTCTCTCGGTCTGTCCATCTGTCTGTTGATGAAAGGCTGTACTGAACTCTAGCCTGGTACCCAAAGTTTCATGCAACTGATTCCAAAACTTTGAAGTAAACTATGTTCCTCTATCTGATACGATGGTCCTCAGAACTCCGTGCAGACATACGATCCTGGTCATGTATATCTTCGCCAACTTAGCACTCGTATAAGTTGTTTTTACGGGGATGAAATGGGCTACCCTCGTCAAGCGATCAACTACAACCCAGATAGAGTCATAGCCTGAACGGGTCCTGGGTAATCCGGTGATGAAATCCATTCCAAGTTTATCCCACTTCCATTCG
The DNA here is from genome assembly GCF_002162155.2 of Triticum dicoccoides. Taxonomy (NCBI): domain Eukaryota; kingdom Viridiplantae; phylum Streptophyta; class Magnoliopsida; order Poales; family Poaceae; genus Triticum; species Triticum dicoccoides. Next base: position 248,300,663 of record NC_041393.1, read on the forward strand.
GGTATTGGCAAAGGCTGAAGTAACCCTGCTTGTTTCTGATGCTCTGCCTTAACTCTCTGACATACGTCGCATACTGCTACATACTCTGCAATATCCTTCTTCATTCTTGTCCATCAGAAACTCTCCTTCAAATCCAGATACATCTTGGTGTTGCTTGGATGAATCGAATAAGGCGAATCATGAGCCTGCTTAAGAATTACCTTCCTGATCTCAGGGTCATTAGGCACATAGATACGATCTCAAACCATAAAGTATCATGTTCATCCTCACGAAAACTTTTAGCCTTTCCTTTACTCATCCTTTCCTTTATCTCTGCAATCTCCTTGTCCGTCTTCTGGGCTTCTCGGATCTTTCCCAGTAAAGTGGGTTGAATTTCCAATGCTGCTACATAGCCCCTCGAAACTATCTCCAAGCGAAGTTCTCTGAGATCCTTTGCTAACTCCTGAGGTAATCCTCCAGTTATCAGCGTGTTGACATAACTCTCGTGGCTCTACGACATTGGCCTTCCCTGGATGATAATGTAATCTCATATCATAATCCTTTATGATCTCCAACCATCTCCTTTGCCTGAGGTTCAACTCCTTCTGCGTGAAGATGTATTTCAAACTCTTATGATCCGTGTAAACATCGCAACAGTTACAGATAAGAAAATGTCTCCATGTCTTGAGCGCATGCACTACGACTGCTAACTCCAAATCATGCATAGCATAATTCAACTCATGAGGTCGAAGTTGTCATGAGACATATGAAACAACTCTTTTGTCCTGCATAAGCACACCTCCAAGTCCTTGACGTGAAGCATCGCAATATACTTGGAAATCATTGTGTATGTCTGGGAGAATCAACAATGGGGCTATAACCAAACTTTTCTTCAACTCGTGAAAACTGGCCTCACAATCCTCAGTCCATTTAAACTTGGTGTCCTTCTTCAATAACTCCGTCATGGGCTTTGCTATCTTGGAAAAATTCTCAATAAATCTCCGGTAATAACCTGTGAGTCCAAGAAAACTTCTGATCTCTCCAACCGTGGTGGGTGCCAATCACTTAGTGACAGATGCAACCTTGGTAGGGTCTACTGCTATTCCTTCTCCTGATATAACATGTCCGAGAAATCCAACTTCTTTCAACCAAAACTCACATTTGCTGAACTTGGCATACAACTGATGTTCCCTGAGCTTCTCGAGAACCAAGCGCAAATGTTTCTTATGCTCTTCTTCATTCTTCGAGTAGACCAATATGTCATCAATGAAAACCACGACGAACTTGTCCAAGAACTCTATGAACACTTTGTTCATCATACTCATAAAATTGGCAGGGGCATTAGTCAAACCAAATGACATAACTGTATGCTCATATAGCCCATACCTCGTGGTAAAAGTTGTCTTTGGTATATCATGCTCTCGGATCTTCAGCTGGTGATAACCTGATCGAAGATCGATCTTGGAGAAAACCTTAGCTCCTTGCAGCTGGTCAAACAAATCATTGATCATCGGCAGAGGGTATTTGTTCTTGATCGTCACCTCATTCAGCGCACGATAATCAACAACCATCCTCAAAGATCCATCCTTCTTCTCAACTAGAAGCACTGGGGCTCCCCAAGGTGATGAGCTCGGTCAAATATAACCTTTCTCCAGTAACTCCTTAATCTGCTTCTTAATTTCCTCCATATCATTTGCGGGCATCCGGTACGATCTCTTTGATAATGGTCTTGTGCCTGGCAATAACTCGATTAGAAACTCAATATGTCGATCTGGTGGCATGCCTGGTAACTCCTTCAGAAATACATCGGGATAATCCTTCACCACTGGTACTTCCTCCTGAACAACTCCCGATAGGGAATTTACTTGAGTTCTCCTCGATGCATGCCTAGACACATACTTGATCCTTTTTCCTTCTAGGGTGGTGAGAAGAATTGATTTACTGGCGCAATCTATGTTTCCCTCAAACTTGGATAGCCAATCCATGCCTAGGATCACGTCCAATCCTTGTGACTCCAGGACAATAAGGTCAGTGGGGAAAACATGTATACCTATGGTTATTGGCAACTGATAACATCCCCGACTAGCCATATACTCTACTCCTAGGGAACTTACTAACATAGGTGACTTAAGGGATATGGTTGTCAACTTAAACTTCTCCACAAATCCCCTTGATATGAATGAATGAGACGCACCGGTGTCAAAAAGAACAAGTGCTATAGATGCATTAATCAAAAACTTACCGACAACTGCATCGGGCTGCTCCTCAATCTCCTCCACACTGACGTGGTTCACATGACCTCTGGTGAAGGGGTTGGGATTCTTTACAGAACTTCCGTTGCCATTTCCATTCTTTGCTTCAAAACATTCAGTGGCGTAGTGTCCGGTCTTCCCGCACTTGAAACAAGTAATGTGACTCAGATCCTTCTTGGCGGGTGTCGCGGGGTTGGAACGGTTCCGACTATTGCTTACTCCATTCCTATTGCCATTCTTAGGGCCACTATGGTTGTGTGAACTTCCTCCATTGTGCAAATGTCCTCCATGGTTATGCCCTCCATGGTTATGAGTGTGTCCTCCCGAGTACGGGGAATAGCGAGGCTTCTGCTGAGCTCCAGAATTGTACCTCCCCTGTCCGTACTTCCTCTTGCGATTGTCAATCTGCTACTGCTTGCCTTCTATCACGAGGTCCCTGTCTACCAGCTCCTGGTAGTTGTTGAAAGTTGCCACCATCAACTGCATGCTTAGGTCATAGTTGAGTCCCTCAAGAAACTTCTCCTGCTTCGCGACATCTGTGGCCACATCATCTGGGGCATAGCGTGCTAACTTGCTGAACTCATCCACATACTATCCCACTGTACAACTCCTTTGGCGCAAGTTGTGGAACTCACGCTTCTTCAAGCTCATAGCTCCAGCTGAAACATGTGCAGTGCGGAAGGCCGGTGAAACTGATCCCATGTAACAGTAGCTATGGGATAAGTGGTGGTGAAGTTCTCCCACCAAGATGCTGCGGGTCCATCAAGCTGATGTGCGGCAAAGTGCACTCTCTCCGGATCTGTGCATCCGGCAGTGGTCAGCTCTCTTCCAATCTTGCGGAGCCAATCATCTAATACAATTGGCTCGATGCTGCTAGAGAACACCAGCGGGTTCAACCTCAGAAAGTGGGATAGGTTGTCAACAGGGGTGGTGGTGGTGGTGGGTTGTTGTTGTTGTTGTTGTTGTTGCCTTGGTTCTGGTTCTGGACTAACATCTGCATCAAGGCATTCTGCTGCTGGATCAGCTGAGTGAGCTTCGGTGGGGAAGCGAATCTGGTGTCATGTCTCAAAGGCATATGATGGGTTAGAGGGAGGGGGGGGGTGAGAAAACAGAATAGAATGAGGTCTATGAGAGATTTCACTACCCATATGCATATGAGGCAAATACAATCAATTCACATCACTCAATATCAAACAAGGTTCACACAAATGATGTAAGCTATGATTAAAAATCAATCGATCTAACTACTTGGAAGAATACTACTAATAACATGGTGGTCGTCTAGAAATTTTGGTCGGTGGAAGATTCTATAATATTTGCTCCAGCTTTGTCTTCATAGTCATAATCACTGTCATCATTTGCATCACTGTTCGTGTCGGTGTCGTCCAATATGATGTAGTCCTCCGAACGGATCTCCACTTCAGGCTCTTGCTTTGGGTTCACCTCGTGCATTCCTAGCTTCTTCTTCAGGTCTTCATGCTTCTCCAATAGCACAACAATTTCTTCCTCATATCCATCATCTGTTGACTTAAGTTCCTATTCTAGCTTGATATTCCTCTTCATCAGCTTCTTGGTCTTCTTCATGATAGCGCACATCTGGTTCTCATATCGATGAATGTGCTGATCCATCTCCTGAATGTATGCTGCAATTGATCCATCCTTCCTGGTACGAATCATCTCCCATTCCTCGTCTCGGCGTCCACATACCTGATAGACGGTGTCTTCAAGCTCCTTGTGGTACACCTCACAAATGCGTCCAAAAGTGATGTGTGCTGCCATGCTCTTTCCCGAGTTCCAACTTGGTGCATCCAAGGTAAAATCAATGGGCTCTGTTGTTGGCACAAACATCCTCCCAGGTACACGAACTTTGATCCTCCAGCGCTCCTCTTTCGGTAATGTTGCAGTGAAGGCTCTAGTGAAGCTTGGTAGTCCGATGTTCAGATACTTCGTGACTTCCTTCAAGTGTCGTCCGAAAGGGGTGTCATCATCCGGCTGAGTAAACTTGCTCCTGGGGTCTGCCATCTATTAGAGTAGAAATAGAGGAGAATTAGAAATGAGCATAGAATAGTATCTTGTGGCTTATCCTAGTGTTCACGTCCTACAGTCAGCGTGTGCTCTGATACCATCTTGTAGCAACCACGATCCCAATGGACCAAAGTCTCTGTGCTTAAGTGTCATCCCTGGATCGGTATGCTGACACACACAATACTCAAGGAATTATAACATAGTTTAATCACACACTTATTACATCGAGGTCCTCATAAAGAGTATCTGTTACACAAATAATATGGCGGAAGGCCATCTAAACTAAATAACTACGGAAGCCTCGAAGATAAATGAGTCCATCAACTCCAACGGCATAGCTGAGTGCATAACAACGACCTATCGCACCTTATTCTTCATCGGTAAAGTCTGCAACATGAGGCATTGCAGCCGTGTCGGTCATCACATGGAATATGCTGGCAGAGTTACACTAGAGAAAAATGAATGCAAGAAACTATATCTACATGCATATTTGGCTGGTGGAGGCTCTAGGTTTAACATTTTTGCATAAAGCTAATTTTTTCCTACAACAAAGGAATACATTTTATTTACTACAAAGTTAAACCAATATTTGAGAAGGTTCCTCCAACTCAAATCCCAACATTAACCAAGTATCATCATTTAAACCCAATTCATTAATTAAAGAGTGATGAGATCAACAATAATATCTACTTCTAGATACTCAAATGTCCATAACCAAGGACATGGCTAACCATGATTAGTTTATACACTCTGCAGAGGTTGCACACTTTTCCCTACAAGACTCCACCGCATCCATGATCAGAAGATCGAGACATAGTCTTTCTGAAGCATTAACTCTCTACTCTGGGTAGACCGGTACACCTACTTTTCCCTACATCTGCTAGTCCACCTCTTCAAGAGCTCACACAACTTACTCAACTATGCCAGAGCCCATAATGGCTTGTGGCTGCACATGGAAGTTTCTAGGCATGAAATATCATATGATCCCTTTGAGCCTGGGTGGCGAACTGAGGGAAAATCACACGGGTACTCTGGGATTCCCATGGGCAAGCATTGGTTTCTTCAGGTCCCCCAACCAATCCACCCAGATGTGTATTAAATTTTCCACCTTAATGTTATCCAAAATTATTATCTCTCTCAACTTCCATGTACATCACGATCCAATCCCTGTCTACAAGCATGTCTAAGCAATATATGAGAATAACGTACATTCCCGGGGTGATCAAAGCTAATAGGTTCCTACCTCAAGTACTATAACCAAACCACATGTTCCCAATCCTACTCATGCAAATATTTGAGGGGCAAAACTAATGCATAGTAAAAATGGGTATGAAAAAGTATGATCAAAGTGTAACTTGCCTTGCTGATGATCGGAAAACTATAGAGATTCGTAGTAAAAAGCTTCGCACTCCGGAAAATCTAGCGTAGACAAACAATAGCATACATAAGCAATCAAGCAAACGATGCAAAGAGAAAACAAGAAAAGATCCAAATAAAACTCGAAACAAGCAAATAACTAATCTAAATAGAAAACAAATTCTATCAACATTATATTTATGTGGATTAGATCTTAACATTAGGTACATGTGATTAGCTACGATTTGCAAAAAGAATCAACTCAAACGGAGCTACGAAACTCAAGATACGAACAAAACAAGATCAAACTCACTAAACTCAAATTTTAAATTGTCAAAATCATGTTCAAGTTGGTTTACTGGATAGGTGAGATCACTCTAAAGATTTAGGCATTGGTTTCATCGAATTTGGTCAAACGAGCTAAAAGTTACGCTAGTTTGAAGATCAGGGCTAAACTGCGATAAAACTATTCGCGGATAGGTCCCTGGCCGAAAAATAATAGAAAAAGGAAACTCTATCGGACGAACGTCCGCTAACAGAGACTAACGAACGAACTCGTTCATTAACAAATCTAAACGGGTGAACATTCGCTAACTAATGAACTAAAATAAATAAACTGATCTAATAGTAAACCAAAAAAACCGGAAAAGGCCGGGCGAACCGGATCGGGTTTTTACCGGCTAAACGGCAGCGAGAAAAACCGACGGCGGTAGTGGCGGCTCCGGCTTCTGCGGGGCTCCAGCGAGGCGAGGTGAGGTCGACGGCGGCGGCTGCGGAGCTCGCGGGGCGGCGGCTGCGCAAGCGGCGACGAAGGCTCGGGGTGAGAGGAACGAGGCTGGGGGTCCCGTATATAAAGGCTTGGGGGGCATCCAACTTGCAAAGGAGGCAAGCGACGGCGGCGGCAGCACGGACTCCTAGCCGGAGTCCAGTTCGGAAACGCGGCGGCGCGTGGCGAAGGCGGTGGCGGGAGCTGGGCCGGCCTAGTTCGGCGGCATGCGTTTTTTTTAAAAAATTCCAGAGAATAAAAACACTCAAAATAAATATAAATATAGTTCTAAAAATACAAGAAAAATTCACGTAGCTAAATGGCCTTATTAGTGACCTCGTGAACATTTTTGTGGACTAAAACGCCTAAACTAAAAACAAACATTAGAGTAATAATTACTCCGCTAACTAATAAATAAATTAGCGAATAAAATCAAATAAACTCTCAAAAATTCAAAATTCAATTTCCAATATTTTTCTACTGAATTGAAGAAGTCATTTTATCTTCTTTCATTATTTTTAAAATATTAGGAAAAAGAATTTTGAAAAACAAATTGATCCAATTACCAAATTTTGATAAATCAAAATTGGATTTTTGTGAAACCTCCAACTCTCTCAAATTGGTCCTTGAGTTGCTTAAGGCCTCTTGGATCAGAATGCAACAAAAAAAACAACAAAATGCAATAAATCATGTATCCATACAAATGATCTATGTATAACATCCAAATTGAAAATTGGGATGTTACAATCGAGTAGTCATCAACATGCAACTGCTAAGCATTCACAATGTTTGTAGTTGCTCGCGCAAGTCGTACACCTAGCGGCGCTTCAAGGACGTAATTCTTTTGTACAGCAATGAGGATAATCCTCAAGTTACGGACCCAGTCCGTGTAATTGCTACCATCATCTTTCAACTTAGCTTTCTCTAGGAGCGCATTAAAATTCAAGGGAATGGTAGCACGGGCCATTGATCTACAACAACATAGATATGCAAAAAACTATCAGGACTAAATTCGTGATAAATTGAAGTTCAATTAATCATATTACTAAAGAACCCCCACTTAGATCGACATCCCTCTAGTCATCTAAATGATCACGTGATCCAAATCAACTAAACCATGTCCGATCATCACGTGAGATGGAGTAGTTTTCAATGGTGAACATCTCTATGTTGATCATATCTAATATATGATTCATGTTCGACCTTTCGGTCTCAGTGTTCCGAGGCCATATCTGCATATGCTAGGCTTGTAAAGTTTAACCCGGGTATTCTGCACGTGCAAAACTGGCTTGCACCCGTTGTATGTGAACGTAGAGCTTATCACACCCGATCATCACGTGGTGTCTCGGCACGACGAACTGTAGCAACAGTGCATACTCAGAGAGAACACTTATACCTTGAAATTTAGTGAGGGATCATTTTATAATGCTACCGTCGTACTAAGCAAATAAGATGCATAAAAGATAAACATCACATGCAATCAAAATATGTGACATGATATGGCCATCATCATCTTGTGCCTTTGATCACCATCTCCAAAGCACCGTCATGATCTCCATCGTCACTGGCTTGACACCTTGGTCTCCATCGTAGCATCATTGTCGTCTCGACAACTATTGCTACTACGATTATCGCTACAACTTAGTGATAAAGTAAAGCAATTACATGGCGATTGCATTTCATACAATAAAGCTACAACCATATGGCTCCTGCCAGTTGATGATAACTCTGTTACAAAACATGATCATCTCATACAACAATTTATATCACATCATGTCTTGACCATATCACATCACAACAAGCCCTGCAAAAACAAGTTAGACATCCTTTACTTTGTTGTTGCAAGTTTTACGTGGCTGCTACGGGCTTCTAGCAAGAACCGTTCTTACCTACGCATCAAAATCACAATGATTTTTCGTCAAGTGTGATGTTATAACCTTCAACAAGGACCGGCCATAGTCAAACTCGATTAAACTAAAGTTGGAGAAATAGACACCCACCAACCACCTGTGTGCAAAGCACGTCGGTAGAACCAGTCTCATGGACGCGGCCATGTAATGTTGGTCCGGGCCGCTTCATCCAACAATACCACCGAATCAAAGTAAGACGTTGGTGGTAAGCAGTATGACTATCATCGCCCACAACTCTTTGTGTTCTACTCGTGCGTATCATCTATGCATAGACCTGGCTTGGATGCCACTGTAGGGGAACGTAGCATGCAATTTAAAAATTTTCCTACGATCACGCAAGATCCATATAGGAGATGCATAGCAACGAGAGTGGGAGAGTGGGTCCATGTACCCTCGTAGACCGAAAACAGAAGCGTTAGTTAACGCGGTTGATGTATTCAAACGTCTTCACGATCCAACCGATCCAAGTACCAAACGTACGGCACCTCCGTGTTCAGCACACGTTCAGCTCGATGACGTCCCTCAAACTCTTGATCCAGTAGAGGGTCGAGGGAGAGTTTCGTCAACACGATGGCGTGGTGACGGTGTTGATGATGTGATCCGTGCAGAGCTTCACCTAAGCACTATGATGCTATGACCGGAAGAGTAAACTGTGGAAGGGGCACCGCACACGGCTAAGAGAATTCTTGGTGTCCCTTTGGGGCGCCCCCCGCCATCGTATATAAAGGAGGGGGAGGAGGAGGCCGGCGGCCAAGGAGGGCACACCAAAGGGGGGAGTCCTAGTCCAAGTAGGATTAGGCCCCCTCCTTCCAATCAACGGAGAGGGGAAAGTGGAAGGGAGAGAGGGAGAAGGAAAGAAGGGGGCTGCGTCCCCTCCCCTTGTCCAATTCGGATTTTGGCAAGGGGGGCGCGTGCCACCTCCCGTGGCCAGCCTCCTATCCTCCACTATGGCCCAATAGGCCCAATAACTTTCCCGGGGGTTCCAAAAATCCCCGATCTTCTTCGGAACCATTCCAGTGTTCGTATATAACCTTCCAATATATCAATCTTTACCTTCCGACCATTTAGAGACTCCTTGTCATGTCTGTGGTCTCATCCGGAAATCCAAACAAACTTCGGTCATCAAAAACACATAACTCATTATACAAATCATCATCGAACGTTAAGCGTGCGGACCCTACGGGTTTGAGAACTATGTAGACATGATCGAGACACATCTCCGATCAATAACCAATAGCGGAACCTGGATGGTCATATTGGCTCCTACATATTCTACGAAGATCTTTATCGGTCAAACGACACAAGAACATACGTTGTTCCCTTTGTCATCGGTTTGTTACTTGCCTGAGATTCGATCGTCGGTATCATCATACCTAATTCAATCTCGTTACTGGCAAGTCTATTTACTCGTTCTGTAATGCTTCATCACGTAACTAACTCATTAGTCACATTGCTTGCAAGGCTTATAGTGATGAGCATTACCGAGAGGGCCCAGAATACCTCTCCGATACACGGAGTGACAAATCCGAATCTCGATCTATGCCAACCCAACAAACACCTTCAGTGACACATGTAGAGCATCTTTATAATCACCTAGTTACGTTCTGACATTTGATAGCACACAAGGTGTTCCTCTGGTATTCGGGAGTTGCATAATCTCATAGTTAGAGGAACATGTATAAGTCATGAAGAAAGCAGTAGCAATAAAACTGTAACGATCATAATGGTAAGCTAACGGATGGGTCTTGTCCATCACATTATTCTCTGATGATGTGATCCCGTTCATCAAATGTCAACACATATCTATGGTCGGGAAACATAACCATCTTTGATTAACGAGCTTGTCAAGTAGAGGCATACTAGGGACACTATGTTTTGTCTATGTATTCACACATGTACTAAGTTTCCGGTTAATATAATTCTAGCATGAATAATAAACATTTAACATGATATAAGGAATATAAATAATAACTTTATTATTGCCTCTAGGGCATATTTCCTTCACGGCCACCTCCTAAAAATAAACTCACCAAGCTCGCCTCGCGAGGAGAGATGGCATCGAGGAATTTGAGCTGTCATTATCTTCTTTCCATGCCTCTCCCCTCCCCAATGTTCTCGGATGCTCGCGAAGGTCATTGGCATGTCGTGTCATCGTGCGTCGACGCATGCTCGTTGTAACGCCCCAACCAAACCAGTCAGTTGATCCATCGATTTCTGGCCGTTGCGCATGGCTACCACCTAGGATCTAGACTGGCCTCACAGATTAACACTAGTCTTTCCCATGTACTTTATCCTCATTTGCGCCCGCCGAAAATTTGTAGTGCTTTCTACCCCCTAGGAGCAGTGAACACATTCTAGCCTGTGTAGTGCTTTCTACCCCCTATGAGCAGCGAACACATTCTAACTTGTGCAATGCTTTCTACCCCAGTACGTTGCAGCCTATGACCTCGACACTCTAGCGGTCACATGAGTATCATCTATTGCCCCAATGCTATACTGTGATGGCATGAAAACATAATGTTATGGTTGTATTCAGAACAATACAAGCATGTCAAGGCATGAATTATGAGTGGTCCTCACCTTGAAATACGGATACCATCTTGGGTTGTTTTTGAATCTTGCTAGGAGTTTACCAAGTTGATGCCTTGACCATCTCTCATTTGATCTCCCCAATAGCATGCAAGACTTGCTTGAAATATCTAGAAATGGTCTCAATTTTATCTCTGGGGTGTGTTGTGATTTGTGAATAACCCTAAAACTCTTATTATGACCTACAACATGCAGAGCCTCTACGTTGTTGCAGTTGTAAATGTAGTTCAAATTCACCAGCACCTCCCTATCTCGAATTAATATTGGACCATAACAGATGATAGACGTATCACTCCGAGGTACACCTCTTGTGTGGACCAACCGGACCCAGACCTGAATCACAGCTATGAGTGATGATGCCTGAATAACCAGCTTCATTTGTTCGTCCATAACCTAATGGTGACATCGATGGTGCGATGAGAAATAGAGAAACAGACCCTGCACCATACCTAACGACCTAGGGGGGGGGGGGTTGTACGTTGCTTAGACCCATTGGAGCCGCCCACCCACCCATGGCGCAGACAAGGAGGATGAGACGGGGTCGGAGACGAAGGGGAGAAGCATCTTGCCGCCGGAGATTGAAGTCGCCACCTTCGCTGCCGCCGCTTCCGCAGATCTGAGTCACCGGGGTCGATCGTGGCAAGAACTGAGGTTGGGTTTGTCGTAGCGCTAAAGGTGAGCTATAGTAAATAGGGGGTGGACAACACAAGGACCCGCTTGGAATCGGTGTTTCTTTTTACACCCGTATTTATTCTACAGTTGTATTTTACAACCAATATGTGATTATCAACCGAGAAAGAAAACGACGGATGGAGGTACTACCTCCGTCCGGAAATACTTGTGATGGTTGTATCTAGACTTATTTGAGTTATAGATACATTCCATTTGTCCATTTCTAGGACAAGTATTTTCGGGCGAAGGGAGTATGTATTTTTTTTATAGGTGTAAAGCACTGGAAAACAGTAGACTGCGAGGTGCCTAAGGTGACTTTGTAAAATCTCAAAATGATATGCCATTTCAGTCTTTCGGAGGTGCTCATAGGGGTAGGGTATGCATGTGCAGAAATAATAATAATAAGCGTCCCGTACAAGAACAAAAAAAAATCTAGCGGCGTTGATTTAACACAAAGCTGCACACAACGGCCGTTGATTGCCGTCGCCGTGCGCCGTGCGTCACGTACTCACGCGCGAAGCGAGTGGTGGAGGCTGGACGGACACCGGCGCACCGCGGATTTAATTTGCTCTATCCACTCTCTCTCGTGGACTCGTCCGTGGTCCTCTTCCCCGCCGTCTTCCTCCTCCTCCCCCTCCCCCTCCCTAATCCAATGGCTGCTGCGGCCTCTTCCTCGGCCTCGCCGGTTCTCCTCCCGTCAGGGCCGCGTGGCGCGAGCTCGAGGGCCTGTCTTCCCAGCGGCGGCGGCGGCGGCAGGGCGTTCATCAGAGGTGGCAACAGCAGGGCGCCATGCTGCTGCAGGGCTGCCGCTGGCGTAAGCGCGGCTCAACGCGGAGGAGCTGACGACAACGGCGGCGTGGTCACCCGGAGGGGCGTGGTCGGGGCGGTGGCTCTCGGGGTGTCCTCCTCCGCGTTTTGCCTGCAGGCCGCGCTCGACGCCGTCGCCGGCGGGCTGCCGCCGGAGGAGAAGCCCAAGCTCTGCGACGCCGCCTGCGAGGCAGAGCTCGAAAATGTACGTTCGCCATGCCCCACTTCGTTGGAATGCAGCATTTCGTTTGCTTGATTCATGCAGTATTTCCTGCAAAATCCATGGAATCAGGCCACAATTTTTTTTCCTGCCTTTTCAGCTGCCTATGGTGACTACGGAGTCCGGTTTGCAGTACAAGGACATCAAAGTCGGGCAAGGGCCGAGTCCGCCCATTGGCTTCCAGGTGCTCACCCTTACCTCTTTCTTTTTGCTCTCTCTTTCGCTTCGACGATTGTCTGCAAACACGTAAGCTTCTTGATCACTTACTAGTTACTAAACACCGTGTGTGTAGGTTGCTGCAAACTGCATCGCCATGGTGCCAAACGGACAGATATTCGACAGGTGAGAGATCACTGAGCTGAGCGCATTTGATGGGTGACAGACCGACCGTGCATTCAGCGTGCACATAATTGGTCAGTAACACTCTTACCATGTCCTGATGTTGTTGTGCAGCTCGCTGGAGAAAGGCCAGCCCTACATATTCCGTGTTGGCGCTGGACAGGTATTTACTGCAGGCTCTGATGCATTGCATGCCCCTCTTTGTTTACCCCGGCCTCTACATCAAGCGATTTGCATGCCCCTCTGGAAGTGACGACTAAAATTAACCCGTACAGCTGTGAATTGATCTTCATTGTTTATTGACAGCGCTCCGCATTCATCTTCATTGTTTTTGATATAGCTCACCATTCATGCCAAATGGTCTCGCATTCATCTTCAAAGGATATAACCCTTTGTTTTAATTGTAGCACAACTAAATTAATTTCATGCTCATCTTTATCATCTGCAATTGTGGACTAACAAGCAGTTTTGCCTCGTTGTCTACCCTAGGAAATCTAAATTTGTCATATACTTACATATATGCAGTTCATAGCTTCAAAGTATCAGATTTGGCATGGTGTTCTATCTTCTCATTCATATGTTTGGCAATATCAGGTGATAAAGGGACTTGATGAAGGAATCTTGTCGATGAAAGTTGGAGGATTACGTCGATTGTACATACCTGGTCAAGTAAGTAGTCTTGCCTTGTCGAGTTTAGCAAAGCAATGCCAAGAACGAAACAAAACAAAACTAGCTGTTGTGCAAGAAAACTTTACCTTTTCCTCCAATGACCATGCGCTGTGTTTCTTCAGTCTGGGATATCTGGACAGGATAGTGATGATTTCCCATCTTCTTGATCTGAGCAGTTAGCATTCCCTAAGGGCCTTACATCAGCTCCCGGGAGGCCAAGAGTGGCTCCGAGCAGCCCCGTCGTATTTGACGTCAACCTATTGTTTGTACCTGGTCTTGATGACGATGAGTAAAAGCATCATCTTGCAACTTTACATGAGGCAACTGAAGAGAATGATTTTCTGTTTATGAATTACCATATATGTAGAGTGACATTGTTTTCGGCAGCAAATTATACGAAAGTGTGATTATTTGTATTAAGTGCATAGCAACCTTGGTTGTGAATGGAATAATGTAGCCTTAGTGATATAAAGATATGTGCTAATCCTTCTATTCACTTGCCCAGTGTTTTACGTGGAGATTTGGTGTGTGTTTCAGTTAAGTGTCAGATTTGCTCGCCCAAAAAGGAACATGGAGCACTCAATAGAGTGGTTTCTTAATCCATATTCTAGTCTTTCAATAAATACACGGTTCTGTGCTTTTCCTTTTTGAGGGATCTGCGATTCCCTTTTTCTTGCAAGACATGTGGTTACGTGAAACCGTAGTCCCAAAACATGTGGTTTGTGCAATTAAGCCAACTACTAACGTACTAAATTGGTGAGTCTTTTAAAAAACACTAGTATAAATCACACTTGTCAGATTGTCTTTGTTTCTTCGATGAATATGCTGCTAAATACGCATCATTTTGTATTTGAAGAACGCAGAGAGGACATTAAAACTTGCCAGTCACCAAAAGTGACCATGAATCCACGATGAAAAGGCCCCAGACCAAAACAAAGAAAACAATCTGTACATACAAAGGCCAGCGCATGAGATTAAGAAATGGAGCAGCATCTTCCTTTGTAAACCAGCTTCTTAATCAGATTGACAGCTTATCAACAAACCCGAAGAATCTGCATGAGTTGGTAACATTTTCCTTCAACAGACATCCGCACCTGTAGACCCCAGAAATTTTCAAATCCGAAGAATCTGCATGAGTTGGTAACATTTTCCTTCAACAAACATCCGCACCTGTAGAACCCACAAGAACAAAACTTTTCTTCAGAAGGAAGACTAGACAACTGACTGTAACTTGAGTAGCCTCGAACCCTGTATATATAGGCTATATACTTGCTGATGATCCATCTACACTTGGGTGATACCCCAACAACCCCCTGAATCGGCTCGGCTCTGACAGATACCATGGATTTTGCCCGGTAGGGATTTTCGTTTCACAGTATCCCTGTGAAATTCCTGTAATCCAGACAGGAGCTCGATCAGTTGCCACTGCTCTCGGACCACCCACCAATCCACTGGTTGGGAGCGGAGATGGCCCGTTTCATCTTCGGGTTGGGTGGTGGTGCAGCAGAAGCCTGCTGCTGCAACAGCAGCTGCTGTGCTTGCAGTTGCAGCGGATGCAACAACGGCTGCTGGTGCTGAGGGTGAATCTGCTGCATCTGCTGCAGTGGCTGCATTGCAGCCTGGCCCTGAATGTGGAACATTGGCTGGTTTCCTCCTCCGAACGAGTGCGGCGGGGGTGGGCCGATCAAGTTCATCATTCCCCCGACAGCATTGCCCATCTGGCTCGTCGCCATCTTCAGCCTTTGCAGCTCAGATTTCAGTGCATCATTCAGAGCTGCGACAACAGCAGCAGATGGTAAGTTTTCGACGAAAAACCACAAAATGGTCATGACAAATTATCTTTCCTTCTTGTACGTGCTAGAGCGCCCCTCAAGCTGATCAAGAAGTTCACAGCACCTTTTAATCACCTTCTCCCGCATGGTGAACATGCAAGATTGTCTTACATTCATGGCAGAACGAAGAAGGTGAAAGACAACGAGTAACTGGAATTACTGACTTTACCATCTTGTAAGTGGATTTGTTGCTCCACGTTCTGCAGGCGCATCTTCAGTTCGCTGTTCTCGGTAGAGAGCCCAGCAGTGTCTCTCTGTGTCATTTACCAACGTGGCAAAGGGAACAAGGTTAGCTATCGACCCATAATTAACACACCCTCAGTCATATCAAGCAAATTATTTCTTCTCTCTGTTGTTAGCCATAACAGTGGGAACTGAGATGCAGACCACTACCTAGCAGCTAACAAGGTGGATAAAGCTACCTGACACAAACATGGGGATGATGGCATTGTCTACCTGTTGAAGGTAGCTATGACATGCTTGGACAATTTTCACCATGATAGTGAAAACTACATGAAATCTATGGGAGAGGATACGCATGATCCGATGCTTCAGACAGTGTGTAAAACAGCTCGATTTCACTTGTCTGAAACGACTTATAAAAGTGAACGGAGAGAGTAGTATTCTTCTGTTAGATTTTCTAGTTAGTTCTATTTCTTGCCGTGTAAACCAGCATTACAGGTGCCGATCAAAACAGATAGGTCAAGATTTTCTTCCATATTTTTAAACATAATATTGGGAGAAGAGGAATAACAGAAGTTGAAGAGGGGCAGTTCTTACATGTAGGAGTGCCAGCTGTGTTGACAATGTTGTTGCTTCTGCATGCAGGGTTTGCACCTTCCGTTCAAGTTCAGAAATATACCGCATCTTCCTTTCTTTCGATCTGGCCGCCGATTGTCTATTAGCCCAAATCCTATCACATGAATTATGGAGACTAAGTAAACATAGATAATTATGAACTTTTCGAACAGAAGGACTAACTAGGGTTAGTTGCCATTTTCTAGGTAAAGGTTTGCATGTTCTTCGGATCACATCGTGTGTTTAGCTTATACTTATGGCTAAGAAGCATTTTCATCCGAGAGATTTTGACCTTAGAAACACCAGTTTAGCTACATGTCAGTCAGCTGAATTTTGAATTCGGGTCAGTCGATTTTGAATGAAGAAAGGAGAAGGAAGGGCCTCATCAGAGAGAAGGAAGGGGCTCGCCGTCATCATCCCGTTATCTATCTTAAGGTTCAGGGTCCGGGCGGTGGTGGGGCTTCGCCAGAGAAAAAAAAAAGTACTCAGGCGGGGCTAGAGGGATGGCCCGGGGCGGTGACAAGACCGGCGGTGGGGGGAGGTTGAAGGGAGGGCGGTCGCGGGCGGCGGCAGCAGGCGGCCCGGCCGGTGGCTGCAGTCGGTGGGAGGAGGAAGATGCGATCTGGAAAACACACGGAGGAAGAAGACATAATCCGGGCCGTTCATTTTCCATCTAACGCTTCAAACTGATCCAGGCCAAATTGACTGACCCAAATCAAAATTTCAGTCGATTGACTCCTAGCCATTCCCCAAAAAACAACACATTGGACAAAAAAATTGAGGAATAAATTGTAATTGTCAGTGCTCGTTAGTAGGGTCACATCACACACGATGCGTGTTCATGATAAATGTTAACTCTAGGTCACGTTCAATCAGTTTTAATTTATAAACTTTAATCTCCTTCACGATAAATCTTCTAATGTTCTATGTATTTTGTTTCTTTTGACAACATTTCAGACCCCTTTCATTCTTTCTTCATCCATATAACAGCTGTAAGTATTCGATAAGAAATAGCCTGGGATGAAAAAAAAATGTAAGTACTTATCAAATTGTGATGAACAGTGGATAATCTTACGGATGGAATTTCGCAAGAAGAGAAGAGAAGAGACCAAACCTTTTTGCCTTCTTAGGGTCGACAAGCGACAGTTCTGCGAGCTTTGCGTTGGACATTGCCTTCTTGGCCTCCACCGTCGACATCCCCTCCACCGCCGGCGTCCCAAGCAGCTGCTCCGCGTCGAAAGAGCTCGACGCGTCCATGGAATGGCTGTGGTGATGCCGCGGCCTCGGCCCCGCACCGGCGCCAGCCGAGGCGCACGACGACTCCGTCTCCGACGCCTCGCGCAGCTGCGCGTTGAGCTTCTCGGCGTCGAGGAACATGGAGAAGAGCTCCTCCTCGTTCTCGTCCGACAGCGACGGCCCGTCGCCGCCGCCGCAGCCTGGGACGCCGAGGTCGAGGTCGTCGGGGAGGCCGATGATCTCGGAGTGCGCGCGGCGGTGGCCGAGGCTGCGCGCAGGGGAGTCCGGCATGTGGCTGATGTCGCTCTCCGGAGGGCCCGTCGGCGACGAGGGTGACAGCGACACCGACGGTTTCACTGGCGGCAAGCGATTGCCGCCGCCGCCGCCGCCATCCGGGACCGGAGACCTGCTCATGTTCTTGGCTCCAAGAATCTCCCTTTAGAATATCCCTCCACGCAAATTTTTTGGTCCAACGTTCTTGTTGGATTACGGAATTGAGAGAATGTGGTCAGGAATCGTGACGGAAAACGTTGAGGTTTGGACGGTACTGCAAAAAGGAGAAGATCTAAACAAACCAACATTTTTCTGGTATATCGATCGCGCGAGGAAGAACAGCAACCACCTTGGATTCAAACGACAAGAGAAAGAAGAGAATTCCTGGCCTATTCGTTCTGTTCATCGGCTTGCAGATTGGATTTGCGTGCGCCTATTTTCCGGACGACAAACAGTGAAGGAGAGCCTGGAAAATCGCAGGGACACTCGTCAGGGATTTCTATTTACAACAACAACGAAGCATTTATCTCGTGGAGATTGGGCATTTGGTGGTTGAGAGTGAAACAGTGCAAAATATATATAGGAAAACATGACGCAAACACGTTTTACTTGCAATATAAGCTTATCCTCATACACGTTTTGGGGCGAGTAACGGACGGTACAAGGGCAACTCATAAACGTTTAGCATTGGTATCACATGCACATGTGGAAAGGATTAAGGTTGCATATTAACAAGTGTAAATACATGGTGATAAAAATGCAAAACGTACCAATTCCACACAAAAATACAAATTCCAGTTTGTTATTTACTAAATATGGAGAGTGCATTCAGTTTTTAATGGACACGGCATTGATTGATTTCCATCAAGTTTATGCTACGCTACTTCTCGTGGGGGGACATGACCTATAATTTAAGCCATTAATTAACTTGCTGTAAAGAACTTATGTTGCGATTCTCGGGTATTTTGCAAATTATCAATGGACATGCTTGAATTTTATTGTTTATATTATAATATATGCATGTGTTTTTCCTTGAAATTTGAAACAAGATATAATTTTGGTCAAATTTGATAACTGGATCATATTAACCTTGTAGGATTAGTACGGTCCGTGTACATCCTTTCAATGACTCCACGTGGAAGGTCGAAAGTCACATGTAAAATGTACCTGCAGAATATCTGTGTGTTGCAACGGGAACATAAATATTCTAGTGGTTCAGCATTAGTCATGTCAAGTATATCTTCCCCAATGTGAGGCGGACGTCAGATTTCGGGGTGGGATGGAGCAAATGAAAGTTCGTTACAACCGATCCCCCAACAAATGATTTCATCCAATACGGTAAACCCCCAGTGTGAATAGTATGCAAGGCGGGCCCTTTAACTAGGCCTCCCGGCACAACACAATTACCTTTGCACAAAAAATAAAATAAAAAGTGTAAAAAAATACATATAAAAAATAGAAACTTTAGTACATGACATATGCAGTATGTATTACCATGTAGTGTACTCCCTCCGTTCCTAAATACTTGTCTTTCTAGAGATTTCAACAAGTGACTACATACGATGCAAAATAAGTGAATCTACACTTTAAAATATGTCTACATACATCCGTATGTTGAGTCCATTTGAAATGCCTAGAAAGACAAGTATTTGGGAACGGAGGGAGTACAAAAGAATGGACATTTATATTAGAAAGAAAGTGTTGACGTCTATTACAATAACAAAAAAATGTGCATAGTAAAGTTTGCATGGAAATGTAGAGATACAAAACTTGTAGAAAAATTGCCATGATGCCGATCAAAACCAAGAAAAGCATAAACGGTGTAAGTTTGCCATGATAGTGGGGTGGAAGGGGGATGTTTGAACATAAGTTTGCCTTATGTCAGTCACATGCATGGAATTTAGTTAAGTGCCATGCATGAGCAACTAAAATACGTCATATCTTACAAACATGAAAAGAAAAACTAAACAAATAGTATGAAAGTTGCCATTATGTTTGAACCTAAAGTGGCAAAAAAGTTAAAATATATATGAAAATTGTCCAATGAAAACATTTTTTTCCATTTGACTAGAACAAACTATTTAACAATTTGCCATGATGTTCTTTTTAAAATGGCAAGTTTTATATTATTCCAAAAAAGAAGGGCAAGAATATTCCAACATATCTGATAATGCTCACAAGACAATTTTCTAGAATTGCCATGGCAAAAAAGTATGTTCGGAAACGCCAGGCCAAAAAAATATCATGTAAAAACCAAAATGAATAGTAAAAAAACAAATTATGACCAAAATTACCATGACCGATGTATATTAAAAAAATACATGGTATTATAATTAAAATTGTCATTCTTTGTATAAGAAATTTTCCACGAATGAAAATAACAAAAAAATTGACCAAAATTTCCATGGCATATGTATATTAAAATTTGTCATGGTATTTTAATTAAAAATGCCATGCTTTGTATAAGAATTCTGCCATGTATGTAAATAACACAATTATGACCATAACTACCGAAGGAAATATGCCCTAGAGGCAATAATAAAGTTGTTATTTATATTTTCTTATATCATGATAAATGTTTATTATTCATGCTAGAATTGTATTAGCCGGAAACTTAATACATGTATGATTACATAGACAAACAAAGTGTCCCTAGTATGCCTCTACTTGACTAGCTCGTTAACCAAAGATGGTTGTGTTTTCTGACCATAGACATGTGTTGTCATTTGATCAATGGGTTCACATCATTAGAGAATGATGTGATGGACAAGACCCATATGTTAGCTTAGCATTATGATCGTTTAGTTTTATTGCTATTGCTTTCTTCATGACTTATACATATTCCTCTGACTATGAGATTATGCAACTCCCAAATACCAGAGGAACACTTTGTGCGCTATCAAACGTCACAACGTAATTGGGTGATTATAAAGATGCTCTACAGGTGTCTCCGATGGTGTTCGTTGAGTTGGCATAGATCAAGATTAGGATTTGTCACTCCGAGTATCGAAGAGGTATCTCTGGGCCCTCTCGGTAATGCACATCACTATAAGCCTTGCAAGCAATGTGACTACGTGTTAGTTGCAGAATGATGCATTACGGAACGAGAAAAGAGACTTACCAGTAATGAGATTGAACTAGGTATGATGATACCGACGATCGAATCTCGGGTAAGTAACATACCGATGACAAAGGGAATGACGTATGTTGTTATGTGGTTTGACCGATAAAGGTCTTCATATAATATATAGGAGCCAATATGAGCATCCAGGTTCCACTATTGGTTATTGACCGGAGATGTGTCTCGGTCATGTCTGCATAGTTCTCAAACCCGTAGGGTCCACATGCTTAACTTTCGATGACGATTTGTATTATGAGTTATGTGTTTTGGTGACCGAAGTTTGTTCGGAGTCTCGAATAAGATCACAGACATGACGAGGAGTCTAGAAATGGCCAAGAGCTAAATATTGATATATTGGAAGGTTGTATACGGACACCAGAATGGTTCCGAAGAAGATCAGGGATTTTTCGGAGTACCGGGAGGTTACCGGAACCCATGGGAAAGTTATTGGGCCTAATGGGCCATAGTAGAGGAGAGGAGGCACGCCACAGGAGGTGGGGCGTGCCCCCCTTGCCCCAATCCGAATTGGACAAGGGGAGGGGGCGCGACACCCCTCTTTCCTTCTCCCTCTCCCTCCTTTCCCCTTTCCCCCTCTTTGTTGGAGGGAAAGGGGAGGCGAATCCTACTAGGTTTGGAGTCCTAGTAGGACTCCCCCCCTTGGCGCGCCTCCCGCTTGGCCGGCCTCCTCCTCCCCCCTCCTTTATATACGTGGGCAGGGGGCACCCCAAAGGCACAACAGTTGTTTCTTAGTCGTGTGCGGTGCCCCCCTCCACAGTTCACCACCCCGGTCATATTCTCGTAGTGCTTAGGCGAAGCCCTGCGCGGATCACATCACCAACACCGTCGCCACGCCATCGTGCTGACGAAACTCTCCCTCGACTCTCTACGGGATCAAGAGCTCAAGGGACGTCATCATGCTGAACGTGTGATGAACACGGAGGTGTCGTATGTTTGGTACTTGGATCGGTTGGATCGTGAAGACGTTCGACTATATCAACCGTGTTACTAAACGCTTTTGCTTTCGGTCTACGAGGGTACGTGGACACACTCTCCTATCTCGTTGCTATGAATCTCCTAGATAGATCTTGCGTGATCATAGGATTTTTTTTGAAATATTGCGTTCCCCAGCAGTGGCATCCGAGCCAGGTATATGCGTAGATGTTATATGCACGAGTAGAACACAAAGAGTTGTGGGCGATAATAGTCATACTGCTTACCACCAACGTCTTACTTTGATTCGGTGGTATTGTTGGATGAAGCGGCCCAGACCGATATTACATGACCGCATTCATGAGAATGGTTCTACCGACGTGCTTCACACACATGTGGCTGGCGGGTGTCTGTTTCTCCGACTTTAGTTGAATCGAGTTTGACTACGACCGGTCCTTGTTGAAGTTTAAAACAACACACTTGACGCAAAATCGTTGTGGTATTGATGCGTAGGTAAGAACGGTTGTTGCTAGAAGCCCATAGCAGCCACGTAAAACTTGCAAGAACAAAGTAGAGGACGTCTAACTTGTTTTTACAGGGCATGTTGTGATGTGATATGGTCAAGACATGATGAGATATAAATTGTTGTATGAGATGATCATGTTTTGTAAAAGTTATCGGCAACTGGCAGGAGCCTTATGGTTGTCGCTTTTATTGTATGAAATGCAACCGCCATGTAATTTCTTTACTTTATCACTAAGCGGTAGCGATAGTCCTAGAAGCAATAGTTGGCGAGATGACGACGATGCTACGATGGAGATCAAGGTTTCAAGCCGGTGACAATGGAGATCATGACGGTGCTTTGGAGATGGAGATTAACGGCACAAGATGATGATGGTCATATCATGTCACATATTTTGATTGCATGTGATGTTTATCTTTTATGCATCTTATTTTACTTAGTATGGCGGTAGCATTATAAGATGATCCCTCATTAAATTTCAAGGTATAAGTGTTCTCCTGAGTATGCACCATTGCTACAGTTTGTCGTGCCGAGACACCATGTGATGATCGGGTGTAATAAGCTCTATGTTCACATACAATGGGTGCAAGCCAGTTTTGCACGTGCAGAATACTCAGGTTAAACTAGACGAGCCCAGAATATGTAGATATGGCCTCGGAACACTGAGACCGAAAGGTCGAACGTGAATCATATAGTAGATATGATCAACATAGTGATGTTCACCATTAGAAACTACTCCATCTCACGTTATCATCGGACATGGTTCAGTTACTATGGATCACGTGATCATTTAGATGACTAGAGGGATGTCTATCTAAGTGGGATTTCTTAAGTAATATGATTAATTGAACTCTAATTTATCATGAACTTAGTATGTGATAGTTTTTTACATGTCTATGTTGTTGTGTATCAATGGCTCGTGCTACCGTTCCTTTGAATTTTAATGCATTCCTAGAGAAAGCTAAGTCGAAAGATGATGGTAGCAACTACACGGACTGGGTCCGTAACTTGAGGATCATCCTCATTGCTGCACAGAAGAATTACGTCCTGGAAGCACCGCTAGGAGCAAAGCCCGCTGCAGGAACAACTGCGGACGTTATGAACGTCTGGTAGAGCAAAGCTGATGACTACTCGGCAGTTTAGTGTGCCATGCTTTACGACTTAGAATCAGGACTTCAAAGATGTTTTGAATGTCATGGAGCATATGAGTTCCAGGAGTTGAAGTTATATTTCAAGCAAATGCCCGAGTTGAGAGATATGAAGTCTCCAACAAGTTCTATAACTGCAAGATGGAGGAGAATAGTTCTGTCAGTGAACATATACTCAAAATGTCTGGGTATCATAACCACTTGACTCAGCTGAGAGTTAATCTTTTTGATGATGGTGTCATTGACAGAGTTCTTCAATCACTGCCACCAAGCTATAAAGGCTTCGTGATGAACTATAATATGCAAGGGATGGAAAAGATAATTCCCGAGCTCTTCGCAATGCTGAAGGCTGCGGAGGTAGAAATCAAGAAGGAGCATCAAGTGTTGATGGTTAACAAGACCACTAGTTTCAAGAAAAAGGGCAAAGGAAAGAAGGGGAACTTCAAGAAGAACGACAAGCAAGTTGCTGCTCAAGGAAAGAAGCCCAAGTCTGGCCCTAAGCCTAAAATTGAGTGCTTCTACTCCAGAGGGACTGGTCACTGGAAGCGAAACTGCCCCAAGTATTTGGCGGATAAGAAGGATGGCAAAGTGAAAGGTATATTTGATATACACGTTATTGATGTGTACCTTACCAATGCTCATAGTAGCGCCTGGGTATTTGATAATGGTTCTGTTGCTCATATTTGCAACTCGAAACAAGGGCTACGGATTAAACGAATATTGGCTAAGGACGAGGTGATGATGCGCGTGGGAAATGGTTCCAAATTCAATGTGATCGCCGTCGGCACGCTACCTCTACATCTACCGCCGGGATTAGTTTTAGACCTGAATAATTGTTATTTGGTGCCAGCGTTGAGCATGAACATTATATTTGGATCTTGTTTGATGTGAAATGGTTATTCATTTAAATCAGAGAATAATGGTTGTTCTGTTTGTATGAGTAATATCTTTTATGGTCATGCGCCCTTGATGAGTGGTCTATTTTTGTTGAATCTTGATTGTAGTATGATACGTCTCCAACATATCTATAATTTTTGATTGTTCCATGCTATTATATTACCCGTTTTGGATGTTTATGGGCTTAACTTTACACTTTTATATCATTTTTGGGACTAACCTACTAACCAGGGGCCCAGCCCGAATTGCTATTTTTTTTTGCCTATTTCAGTGTTTCGAAGAAAAGTAATATCAAATGAAGTCCAAACGGAATGAAACCTTCGGGAGCGATCTTTTTGGAACAAACGCAATCCAGGAGACTTGGAGTGGACGTCAAGCAGTGAACGAGGCGGCCACGAGTGTGCCCGATGCGCCCTAAGGGGGTGGGCACGCCCCCACCCTCGTGGGCCCCTCGAGCGTCAATCGACATACTTCTTCCTCCTATATATATCCACGTACCCCGAAAACATCCGGGAGCACCACGAAAAACTATTTCCACCACCGCAACCTTCTGTAACCGTGAGTTCCCATCTTGGAGCCTTTGTCGGTGCTCTGTAGGAGGGGAAATCAACCACAGAGGGCCTCTACATCATCTCCAAGGCCTCTCTGATGAGTTGTGAGTAGTTTACCACAAACCTTCGGGTCCATAGTTATTAGCTAGATGGCTTCTTCTCTCTCTTTGAATCTCAATACAAAGTTCACCTCGATCTTCTTGGAGATCTATTCGATGTAACTCTTTTTGCGGTGTGTTTGTCGAGATCCGGTGAATTGTGGGTTTATGATCAAGTTTATCTATGAGAAATAATTGAATCTTTCTCTGAATTCTTTTATGTGTGGTTGGTTATATTTGCAAGTCTCTTTGAATTATCAGTTTGGTTTGGCCTACTAGATTGATCTTTCTTGCAATAGGAGAAGTGCTTAGCTTTGGGTTCAATCTTGCGTTGTCCTTTCCCAGTGACAGCAGGGGCAGCAAGGCATGTAATGTATTGTTGCCATCGAGGATAAAAAGATGGGGTTTATATCATATTTCTTGAGTTTATCCCTCTATATCATGTCATCTTTCTTAATGTGTTACTCTGTTCTTATGAACTTAATACTCTATATGCAGGCAGGAGTCGGTCGATGTGTGGAGTAATAGTAGTAGATGCAGGCAGGAGTCGGTCTACTTGTCACGGACGTGATGCCTATATACATGATCATGCCTAGATAATCTCGTAACTATGCACTTTTCTGTCAATTGCTCGACAGTAATTTGTTCACCCACCGTAACACTTATGCTATCTTGAGAGAAGCCACTAGTGAAACCTATGCCCCCCGGGTCTATCATTTATCATATAAGTTTCCCATCTACTTTTATTTGCATCTTTTATTTTCCAATCTATATCATAGAAATACCAAAAATATTTATCTTATTTTATTATCTCTATGAGATCTCACTTTTGCAAGTTACCGTGAAGGGATTGACAACCCCTTTATCGCGTTGGTTACGAGGTTCTTGTTTGTTTGTGTAGGTGCGTGGGACTTTTTAGGAGCCTCCTACTGGATTGATACCTTGGTTCTCAAAAACTGAGGGAAATACTTACGCTACTTTGCTGCATCACCCTTTCCTCTTCAAGGAAAAACCAACGCATGCTCAAGAGGTACGAAGAAGGATTTCTGGCGCCGTTGTCGGGGAGGTCTTCGCTCAAGTCAAGACATACCAAGTACCCATCATAAACTCATCTCCCTCGCATTACATTATTTGCCATTTGCCTCTTGTTTTCCTCTCCCCTACTTCACCCTTGCCGTTTTATTCGCCCTCTCTTTTCCGTTCGCCTCTTTTTCGCTTGCCTCTTGTGTCCTCGTGTGTTAGATCGTTTATCTTGTCGTCATGGCTAGTCCCTTATACGCTCCTATGTCTCCCGAGTTTGAAGTTCTTCACTTCAAGCAAAGGCAAGGAGAAAACTTAAAAGATGCTTGGTATAGGATGATGGAATCTTATCGTGATTGCACCCTAGAGGTGAATTTAGAATTTTACTTCGCAATTTTTATGTTGGGCTAAATATGTCCCATAGACAACTCTTGGATTGCATTGCCAAAGGAAATTTTATTGAAATTGATCCCAATATTGCACATGAAATTATAGAGGGAATAGTGGGAACACTACCTCAAAAGGGAGGGCCACATCCTACCCAAGAAGAGACACAAGTTTTTGAAAAGATTTGCGAAGTAACAAAAATCTTACAAAAGTCTCTTGAACCTCTTAAAAGTGTTAGCGGAAATCTTCACCGCATGAATATGTTGATTACTCTTTGCAATAAGCGGTTGGATTCCTTAGATCTAAAAATTTCTGAGTATGAAGGGAAACTTAAAGAACCTCCCGGATTCGAGCATGACTCCGCTAGAAAACTGAAAACTAAAGATGGCATCACTTAGATCTATTCTCGCTTTTATGCCTAGCTAGGGGCGTTAAACGATAGCGCTTGTTGGGAGGCAACCCAATTTTATTTTTTCTTACTTTTTTCTTCTGTTTAGTAATAAATATTTCATCTACCTTCTGTTCAGATGTGGTTTTATGTTTTAATTAGTGTTTGTGCCAAGTAGAACTTATAGGATAACCTACGGTGATAGTTAATTTGATTCTGCTGAAAAACAGAAACTTTTGCACGCACGAAAATAATTTTAGTAAATCACAGAGACGTGCTTTTGCGTTGATTCTTTTTGCTGTAGATAAATAGACAAATTTCCCAGGACTTCCTATTTTGGTAGGAGTTTTAGAGTTCCATAAGTATTCAAAAGTTACAGATTGCTACAGACTGTTTTGTTTTTGACAGATTCTGTTTTTTGTGTGTTGTTTGCTTATTTTGATGCATCTATGGCTAGTATCGGGGGATATGAACCATAGAGAAGTTGGAATACAGTAGGTTTAACACCAATATAAATAAATAATGAGTTCATTACAGTACCTTATGTGGTGGTTTTTCTTTCTTGCACTAACAGAGCTTATGAGATTTCCTGTTGAGTTTTGTGTTGTGAAGTTTTCAAGTTTTGGGTAAAGATTTGATGGACTATGGAATAAGGAGTGGCAAGATACTAAGATTGGGGATGCCCATGGCACCCCAAGATATCCAAGGACAACCAAAAGCCTAAGCTTGGGGATGCCCCGGAAGGCATCCCCTATTTCATCTTTGTTTATCGGTAACTTTACTTGGAGCTATATTTTTATTCACCACATGATATGTGTTTTGCTTGGAGTGTCTTGTATGATATGAGTCTTTGCTTTTTAGTTTACCACAATCATCCTTTCTGTACACACCTTTGGGAGAAACCCACATGATTTGGAATTTATTAGAATACTCTATGTGCTTCATTTTTATCTTTTGAGCTAGATAGTTTTTGCTCTAGTGCTTCACTTATACTTTTTAGAGCACGGCGGTGGCTTGATTTTGTAGAAATTGTTGATCTCTCATGCTTCACTTATATTATGTTGAGAGTATTTTAGAACAATATGGTATTTTCTATGGTTATAAAATTGGTCCTAGAATGATGGGCATCCAAGTTGGGTATAATAAAAACTATCATAGGAAGTGAATTGGATGCTATGATCAATTTGATGCTTGATAATTGTTTTGAGATATAGAGGTGGTGATATTAGAGTCATGCTAGTTGGGTAATTGTGAATTTAAAGAATACTTGTGTTGAAGTTGGCAAGTCCCGTAGTATGCACGTATGGTAAAAGTTGTGTAACAAATTTATTGCATGGGGTGCTCTTTTGATTGCCTTCCCTTGTGTGGAGGTCGGGGGCGCGCGATGGTTAACTCCTACCAACCTCCCCCTAGGAGCATGCGTAGTATTACTTTGCTTCGAGGGCTAATAAAACTTTTGCAATAAGTATATGAGTTCTTTATGACTAATGTGAGTCCATGGATTATACGCACTTTTACCTTTCCATCATTGCTAGCCTCTTCGGTACCGTGCATTGCCCTTTCGCACCTTGAGAGTTGGTGCAAACTTCGCCAGTGCATCCAAACCCCATGATACGATACGCTCTATCACACATAAACCTCCTTATATCTTCCTCAAAACAACCACCATACCTACCTATTATGGCATTTCCATAGCCATTCGGAGATATATTGCCATGCAACTTTCCACCGTTACGTTTATCATGACACGCATCATCATTGTCATGTTGCCTTGCATGTTCATGTAGTCGACATCGTATTTGTGGCAAAGCCACCATGCATAAATTTTCATAGATGTCACTCTTGATTCATTGCCCATCCCGGTACACCGCCGGAGGCATTCATATAGAGTCATATCTTGTTCTAGTTTTGAGTTGTAACTCATGAGTTGTAAATAAATGGAAGTGTGATGATCATCATTATTAGAGCATTGTCCCCAAATAAAAAAAGGCCAAAAAGAAAAAAAGGAAAGGCCAAAGAAAAAAAGGCCAAAAAGGTCCCAAAAAAAGAAAGAAAAAGAAAATAAAAAAGGGGGCAATGTTACTATCCTTTTCCACACTTGTGCTTCAAAGTAGCACAATGTTCTTCATATAGAGAGTCTCTTATGTTGTCACTTTCATATACTAGTGGGAATTTTTCATTATAGAACTTGGCTTGTATATTCCTACGATGGGCTTCCTCAAAATGCCCTAGGTCTTCGTGAGCAAGCAAGTTGGATGCACACCCACTTAGTTTCTTTTGTTGAGCTTTCATACATTTATAGCTCTAGTGCATCCGTTGCATGGCAATCCCTACTCCTCATGTTGACATCGATTGATGGGCATCTCCATAGCCCGTTGATTAGCCTCGTCAATATGAGACTTTCTTTTTTTGTCTTCTCCACACAACCTTGCTACGTCTTGAGCTTGCATTGGTTTTCCTTGAAGAGGAAAGGGTGATGCAACAAAGTAGCGTAAGTATTTCCCTCAGTTTTTGAGAACCAAGGTATCAATCCAGTAGGAGGCTCCTCAAAAGTCGCACACACCTACACAAACAAATAAGAACCTCGCAACCAACGCAATAAAGGGGTTGTCAATCCCTTCACGGCCACTTGTGAAAGTGAGATCTGATAGAGATAATATGACAAGATAAATATTTTTGGTATTTTTATGATATAGATTGGAAAGGTAAAGATGCAAATAAAAGTAGATGGTAAACTTATATGATAAAAGATAGACCCGGGGGCCATAGGTTTCACTAGTGGCTTCTCTCAAGATAGCATAAGTATTACGGTGGGTGAACAAATTACTGTCGAGCAATTGATAGAAAAGCACATAGTTATGAGATTATCTAGGCATGATCATGTATACATGCATCACGTCCGTGACAAGTAGACCGACTCCTGCCTACATCTACTACTATTACTCCACACATCGACCGGCTCCTGCCTGCATCTAGAGTATTAAGTTCATGAAGAATAGAGTAACGCATTAAGAAAGATGGCATGATGTAGAGGGATAAACTCATGCAATATGATATAAACCCCATCTTTTTATCCTCGATGGCAACAATATAATACGTGCCTTGCTGCCCCTGCTGTCACTGGGAAAGGACACCGCAAGATTGAACCCAAAGCTAAGCACTTCTCCCCTTGCAAGAAAGATCAATCTAGTAGGCCAAACCAAACTGATAATTCGAAGAGACTTGCAAAGATAACTTAATCACACATAAAAGAATTCAGAGGAGATTCAAATATTTCCCATAGATAAACTTTATCATAAACCCACAATTCATCGGATCTCAACAAACACACCGCAAAAAGAGTTACATCGGATAGATCTCCAAGAAGATCGAGGAGAACTTTGTATTGAGATTCAAAGAGACAGAAGAAGCCATCTAGCTAATAACGATGGACCCGAAGGTCTGTGGTAAACTAATCACAACTCATAGGAGAGGCCTTGGAGATGATGTAGAGGCCCTCCATGGTCGATTCCCCCTCCGGCGGAGTGCCGACGAAGGCTCCAAGATGGGATCTCGCGGATACAGAAGGTTGTGGTGGTGGAAATAGTTTTTCGTGGTGCTCCTGGATGTTTTCAGGGTACATGGGTATATATAGGAGGAAGAAGTAGGTCGGTGGACGCTCGAGGGGCCGACGAGGGTGGGGGGCATGCCGGGCACCCTCGTGGCCGCCTCGGTTGTTGCTTGACGTCCACTCCAAGTCCCCTAGATCACGTTTGTTCCAAAAAGATCGCCCCCGAAGGTTTCATTCCGTTTGGACTCCGTTTGATATTCCTCTCCTTCAAAACACTGAAATAGACAAAAAACAACAATTCGGGCTGGGCCTCCGGTTAGTAGGTTAGTCCCAAAAATGATATAAAAGTGTAAAGTAAAGCCCATAAACAAACAAAACGGGTAATATAATAGCATGTAACAATCAAAAATTATAGATACGTTGGAGACGTATCAAGCATCCCCAAGCTTAATTCCTGCTCGTCCTCGAGTAGGTAAATGATAAAAACAGAATTTTTGATGTGGAATGCTACCTAGCATAACTATCAATGTAATTTTCTTTATTGTGGCATGAATGTTCAGATCCAAATGATTCAAAATAAAAGTTCATATTGACATAAGAAATAGTAATACTTCAAGCATACTAATAAAAGCAATCATGTCTTCTCAAAATAACATGGCTAAAGAAGTTATCCCTACAAAATCATATAGTTTGGCTGTTGCTCTATCTTCATCACACAAAGTATTTAATCATGCACAACCCTGATGACAAGCCAAGAAATTGTTTCATACTTTAGTAATTTCAAACCTTTTCAACTTTCACACAATACATGAGCGTGAGCCATGGACATAGCACTATATGTGGAATAGAATGGTGGTTGTGGAGAAGACAAAAAGGAGGAAGATAGTCTCACATCAACTAGGCGTATCAACAGGCTATGGAGATGCCCATTAATAGATATTGATGTCTACTACACAACCTTCTTCTTGTAGACGTTGTTGGGCCTGCAAGTGCACATGTTTGTAGGACAGTAGCAAATTTCCCTCAAGTGGATGACCTAAGGTTTATCAATCCGTGGGAGGCGTAGGATGAAGATGGTCTCTCTCACACAACCTTGCAACCAAATAACAAAGAGTCTCTTGTGTCCCCAACACAACCAATACAATGGTAAATTGTATAGGTGCACTAGTTCGGCGAAGAGATGGTGATACAAGTGAAAAATAGATAGTAGATAAAGGTATTTGTAATCTGAAATTATAAAAACAGCAAGGTAACTAATGGTAAAAGTGAGCGTAAACAGTATTACAATGGTAGGAAACAAGGCCTAGGGTTCATACTTTCACTAGTGCAAGTTCTCTCAACAATAATAACATAGATAGATCATATAACAATCCCTCAACATGCAACAAAGAGTCACTCCAAAGCCACTAATAGCGGAGAACAAACGTAGAGATTATGGTAGAGTACGAAACCACCTCAAAGTTATTCTTTCGGAACGATCTATTCAAGAGTTCATACTAGAATAACACCTTAAGACACAAATCAACCAAAAACCCTAATGTCACCTAGATACTCCATTGTCACCTCAAGTATCCGTGGGCATGATTATACGACATGCATCACACAATCTCAGATTCATCCAACCAACACAAAGCACTTCAAAGAGTGCCCCAAAGTTTCTACCGGAGAGTCAAGAAAACGTGTGCCAACCCCTATGCATAGGTTCATGGGCGGAACTCGCAAGTTGGTCACCAAAACATACATCAAGTGGCACGTGATATCCCATTGTCACCAAAGATAAACACGACAAGACATACATCAAGTGTTCTCAAATAAAGACTCAATCCGACAAGATAACTTCAAAGGGGAAACTCAATTCATTACAAGAGAGTAGAGGGGGAGAAACATCATAAGATCCAACTATAATAGCAAAGCTCGCGATACATCAAGATCGTGCCATAGAGAGAACACGAGAGAGAGAGAGAGAGAGAGATCAAACATATAGCTACTGGTACATACCCTCAGCCTCGAGGGTGAACTACTCCCTCCTCGTCATGGAGAGCGCTGGGATGATGAAGATGGCCACCGGTGATGGGTTCCCCCTCTGGCAGGGTGCCGGAATGGGCTCCCGAGAGGTTTTTGGTGGCTATAGAGGCTTGCGGCGGCGGAACTCCCGATCTATCTTGATATTCGATGGTTTTAGGGTACGTAGGCTTATATAGGCGAAAGAAGTCGGTCGGAGGGTGCTCTAGGGGTCCACTAGACAGAGGCACGCCCAGTAGGGGGGGCACCCTCCTATCTCATGGCCTCCTCGAGGCTCTTCTGACGTGAACTCCAAGTCTCCTGGGTGATATTCTTCCCAAAAATCACGTTGTCGAAGGTTTCATTCCGTTTGGACTCCGTTTGATATTCCTTTTCTTCGAAATACTGAAACAGACAATAAAAGAGCAATATGGGCTGGGCCTCCGGTTAATAGGTTAGTCCCAAAAGTAATATAAAAGTGTATAATAAAGCTCGTAATCATTCAAAACAGATAATAAAATAGCATGAATGCTTCATAAATTATAGATACGTTGGAGACGTATCAGATATCAATGTGAGTGAGTAGGGATTGCCATGCAACAGATGCACTAGAGCTATAAATGTATGAAAGCTCAACAAAAGAAACTAAGTGGGTGTGCATCCAACTTGCTTGCTCATGAGGACCTAGGGCATTTTAAGGAAGCCCATCATTGGAATATACAAGCCAAGTTCTATAATGAAAAATTCCCACTAGTATATGAAAGTAACAATATAGGAGACTCTCTATTATGAAGATCATGGTGCTACTTTGAAGCACATGTGTGGTAAAAAGGATAGTAGCATTGTCCCTTCTGTATTTTTCTCTCATTTTTTATTTGGCTTTTCTTTTTTTTTGGTGGGCTCTTTGGCCTCTTTTTTTTATATAAAATCTGAAGTCTCATCCCGACTTGTGGGGGAATCATAGTCTCCATCATCCTTTCCTCACTGGGACAATGCTCTAATAATGAAGATCATCACACTTTTATTTACTTACAACGCAAGATTACAACTCCATACTTAGAACAAGATATGACTCTATATGAATGCCTCCGGCGGTCTACCGGGATATGCAATGAATCAAGAGTGACGTGTATGAAAAATTATGAAGGTGTCTTTTCCACAAATACGATGTCAACTACATGATCATGCAAAGAGCAATATGACAATGATGATGCGTGTCAGAATAAACGGAAAGGTGGAAAGTTGCATGGCAATATATCTCAGAATGGCTATGGAAATGCCATAATAGGTAGGTACGGTGGCTGTTTTGAGGAAGGTATATGGTGGGTGTATGGTACCGGCGAAAGTTGCGCGGCACAAGAGAGGCTAGCAATGGTGGAAGGGTGAGAGTGCGTATATTCTATGGACTCAACATTAGTCATAAAGAACTCATATACTTATTGCAAAAATCTACAAGCCTTTGAAAACAAAGTACTACGCGCATGCTCCTAGGGGGATAGATTGGTAGGAAAATACCATCGCTCGTCCCCTACCGCCACTCATAAGGAAGACAATCAATAAATAAAATTGTGCTCCAACTTCATCACAAAGCGGTTCACCATACGTGCATGCTACGGGAATCACAAACTTCAACACAAGTATTATTTAAATTCACAATCACCCAACTAGCATGACTCTAATATCACCACCTCTATATCTCAAAACAATTATCAAGCATCGAATTGATCATAGCATCAAATTCACTTTCTATGATAGTTTTTATTATACCCAACTTGGATGCCCATCATTCTAGGACCAATTTTATAACCATAGCAAATACCATGCTGTTCTAAGAGACTCTCAAAATAATATAAGTGAAGCATGAGAGATCAACAATTTGTACAAAATTAAGTCACCGCCGTGCTCTAAAAGATATAAGTGAAGCACTAGAGCAAAAATATCTAGCTCAAAAGATATAAGTGAAGCACATAGCCTATTCTAATAAATTCTAATCAAGTGGGCTTCTCCAAAAAGGTGTGTACAGCAAGGATGATTGTGGTGATCTAAAAAGCAAAGACTAATATCATACAAGACGCTCCAAGCAAAACACATATCGTGTGGCGAATAAAAATATAGCTCCAAGTAAAGTTACCGATAGACGAAGACGAAAGAGGGGATGCCTTCCGGGGCATCCCCAAGCTTAGGATTTTGGTTATCCTTGAATTTCTTGGGGTACCATGGGCATACCCAAGCTTAGGATCTTGCCACTCCTTATTCCATAGTCCATCAAATCTTTACCCAAAACTTGAAAACTTCACAACACAAAACTCAACAGGAAATCTCATAAGCTCCGTTAGTGCAAGAAAGAAAAACCATCACATAAGGTACTGTAATGAACTCATTCTTTATTTATATTGGTGTTAAACCTACTGTATTCCAACTTCTCTATGGTTCATACCCACGGATACTAGCCATAGATGCATCAAAATAAGCAATCAACACACGAAAAACAGAATCTGTCAAAAACGAAATAGTCTGCCGCAATCTGTAACTCTCGAATACTTATGGAACTCTAAACATCCTACAGAAATAGGAAGTCCTGGGAAATTTGTCTATTTATGTATATCAAAAAGAATCAACGCAAAAGCACGTTTCTGTGAATTACTAAAATTATTCTCATGCGCGCAAAAGTTTCTGTTTTTCAGCAAAATCAAATTAACTATCACCATAGGTTATCCTATAGGTTCTACTTGGCACAAACACTAATTAAAACATGAAAACACATCTAAACAGAAACTAGATGAAATATTTATTACTAAACATAAGCAAAAACAAAAAAAAACAAGAAAAATTGGGTTGCCTCCCAACCAGCGCTATTATTTAATGCCCCAAGCTAGGCATAAAAGCGAGGATAGATCTAAGTAGTGCCATCTTTGGCACTCAACTCTTCAATAGAGCACTTATAATCCTTAGGAGTTTCTTTATTTTTAGCAATGATTAAACTCCTAGGCAAGAAATCAAGAAGTTCGTTTGTAGCAAAAGGTTTCTTAATGATAGTGAGAAAATTGGGATGAACACTTATTGATTTGAGATCGGCACTTCCTTTACTAGAAGACTCACCCTTATTTTTAGGAACATACATGACCTTGGCAATTTTGGTAGGGGGAGTTGGGGTATTTTTCACAGATGAAAAAGCAGACCCTAAGTTGGTGATAATGTCCTCCAGTTTACCAATTCTTGTAGAATCTAAATCTATTATTTCATTAACTATAGGTTCTTTTTCTTTAAAAAATTTCAAGGTAACTCCAACCCTAGATCCATATTGGGTAATCTGAGTGTGGATCTTTTTATCCAAATTTTCAATTAACTCAACAGTGGCAACTTTATTTTCAATAATTTCAAGCCTTTGCATCACATGTTCCAAAGTTAAAACAGTTCCATTAATCAAAAGAGGGGGTGGACCAAACAAATCTAAGATGGCATTATAAGCATCAAAAGTATGGCTACCCAAGAAATTTCCTCCGGTAATGGTATCAAGAATATATCTATTCCAAGGAGTAATGACTACATAAAAATTGCGAAGACGAACAGAAGTAGATTGCTTCCTAGTAGATCTATTTTGAGCATTGAAAATTCTATGCCAAGCATCTTTTAATTTTTCTCCCTCCCTTTATTTAAAATTGGGAACTTCATGATAGGGAGTATTAACGATAATAGGAGGACTAGCCATAGCGACAAGCACACAAAAGACAAGCGAAAAAGAGAGGATATTGGGAAAGAGAGGGCGAATAAAGCGGCAAGGGTGAAGTGGGGGAGAGGAAAACGAGAGGCAAATGGCAAATAATGTAATGCGAGGGAGATGAGTTTGTGATGAGTACTTGGTATGTCTTGACTTGAGCGAAGACCTCCTCGGCAACGGCGCCAGAAATCCTTCTTGCTACGTCTTGAGCTTGCGTTGGTTTTCCTTGAAGAGTAAAGGGTGATGCAGCAAAGTAGCGTAAGTATTTCCCTTAGTTTTGGGGAACCAAGGTATCAATCCAGTTGGAGGCTCCTCAAAAGTCCCATGCACCTACACAAACAAACAAGAACCTCGCAACCAACGCAATAAAGGGGTTGTCAATCCCTTCACGGCCACTTGCGAAAGTGAGATCTGATAGAGATAATATGATAAGATAAATATTTTTGGTATTTTTATGATATAGATTGGAAAGGTAAAGATGCAAATAAAAGTAGATGGTAAACTTATATGATAAAAGATAGACCCGGGGGCCATAGGTTTCACTAGTGGCTTCTCTCAAGATAGCATAAGTATTATGGTGGGTGAACAAATTACTGTCGAGCAACTGATAGAAAAGCGCATAGTTATGAGATTATCTAGGCATGATCATGTATATAGGCATCACGTCCATGACAAGTAGACCGACTCCTGCCTACATCTACTACTATTACTCCACACATCGATCGACTCCTGCCTGCATCTACTACTATTACTCCACACATCGACCGACTCCTGCCTGCATCTAGAGTATTAAGTTCATGAAGAACAGAGTAACGCATTAAGAAAGATGACATGATGTAGAGGGATAAACACATGGAATATGATATAAACCCCATCTTTTTATCCTCGATGGCAACGATACAATACGTGCCTTGCTGCCCCTGCTGTCACTGGGAAAGGACACCGCAAGATTGAACCCAAAGCTAAGCACTTCTCCCATTGCAAGAAAGATCAATCTAGTAGGCCAAACCAAACTGATAATTCGAAGAGACTTGCAAAGATAACTTAATCACACATAAAAGAATTCAGAGGAGATTCAAATATTTCTCATAGATAAACTTGATCATAAACCCACAATTCATCGGATCTAGACAAACACACAGCAAAAAGAGTTACATGAATAGATCTCCAAGAATATCGACGAGAACTTTGTATT
Organism: Triticum dicoccoides; assembly: GCF_002162155.2. Lineage (NCBI taxonomy): Eukaryota > Viridiplantae > Streptophyta > Magnoliopsida > Poales > Poaceae > Triticum > Triticum dicoccoides. Next base: position 248,337,913 of record NC_041393.1, read on the forward strand.
GAGATTCAAAGAGAGAGAAGAAGTCATCTAGCTAATAACTATGGACCTGAAGGTCTATGGTAAACTAATCACAACTCATAGGAGAGGCCTTGGAGATGATGTAGAGGCCCTCCATGGTCGATTCCCCCTCCGGCGGAGCACCGGCGAAGGCTCCAAGATGGGATCTCGCGGATACAGAAGGTTGCGGTGGTGGAAATAGTTTTTCGTGGTGCTCCTGGATGTTTTCGGGGTACATGGGTATATATAGGAGGAATAAGTAGGTCGGTGGATGCTCGAGGGGCCCACGAGGGTGGGGGCGTGCCCACCCCTAGAGGGCGCGCCGGGCACCCTCGTGGCCGCCTTGGTTGTTGCTTGATGTCCACTCCAAGTCCCTTGGATCACGTTTGTTCCAAAAAGATCGGTCCCGAAGGTTTCATTCCATTTGGACTCCGTTTGATATTCCTTTCCTTCCAAACACTGAAATAGGCAAAAAACAACAATTCAGGCTGGGCCTCTGGTTAGTAGGTTAGTCCCAAAAATGATATAAAAGTGTAAAGTAAAGCCCATAAACATCCAAAACGGGTAATATAATAGCATGGAACAAACAAAAATTATAGATATGTTGGAGACGTATCAAACCTCCATCATCATATTCTATTCCACCCATAGTGCTATATCCATGGCTCACGCTCATGTATTGCGTGAGAGTTGAAAAAAGCTGAAGCGCGTTAAAAAGTATGAACCAATTGCTTGGCTGAAACCGGGGTTGTTCTTGATGGGAGTATTTTGTGTGATGAAAATGAAGCATAGCCTAACTATATGATTTTGTAGGGATGAACCTTCTAATGCCATGTTATTTTGAGAAGTCATGATTGCTTAGTTAGTATGCTTGAAGTATTACTATTTCTTATGTAAATATGAACTTTTATTTTGAATCATTTGGATCTGAACATTCATTCCACAATAAAGAAAATTACATTAAGAAATATGCTAGGTAGCATTCCACATCAAAAATTCTATTTTTATCATTTACCTACTCGAGGACGAGTATGAATTAAGCTTGGGGATGCTTCATACGTCTCCAACGTATCTATAATTTTTGATTGTTCCATGTTATTATATTACCCGTTTTGGATGTTTATGGGCTTTACTTTACACTTTTATATCATTTTTGGAACTAACCAACTAACAGGAGGCCCAACCCGAATTGCTATTTTTTTGCCAATTTCAGTGTTTCGAAGAAAAGGAATATCAAACGGAGTCCAAACGGAATGAAACCCTCGGGAGCGATCTTTTTGGAACAAACACAATCCAGGAGACTTGGAGTGGACGTCCAGCAGCGAATGAGGCGGCCACGAGGGTGCCCGATGCGCCCTAAGGGGGTGGGCGCGCCCCCACCCTCGTGGCCCCCTCTAGCGTCAACCGACATACTTCTTCCTCCTATATATATCCACATACCCCGAAAACATCCGGGAGCACCACAAAAAACTATTTCCACCGCAGCAACCTTCTGTATCCGCGAGATCCCATCTTGGAGCCTTTGCCGGCGCTCCGCCGGAGGGGGAATCGACCATGGAGGGCCTCTACATCATCTCCAAGGCCTCTCCGATGAGTTGTGAGTAGTTTACCACAGACCTTCGGGTCCATAGTTATTAGCTAGATGGCTTCTTCTCTCTCTTTGAATCTCAATACAAAGTTCTCCTCGATCTTCTTGGAGATCTATTCGATGTAACTCTTTTTGCGGTGTGTTTGTCGAGATCCGATGAATTGTGGGTTTATGATCAAGTTTATCTATGAGAAATAATTGAATCTTCTCTGAATTCTTTTATGTGTGATTGGTTATCTTTGCAACTCTCTTCGAATTATCAGTTTGGTTTGGCCTACTAGATTGATCTTTCTTGCAATAGGAGAAGGGCTTAGCTTTGGGTTCAATCTTGCGGTGTCCTTTCCCAGTGACAGCAGGGGCAGCAAGGCACGTATTGTATTGTTGCCATCGAGGATAAAAAGATGGGGTTTATATCATATTGCTTCAGTTTATCCCTCTACATCATGTCATCTTTCTTAATGCGTTACTTTGTTCTTATGAACTTAATACTCTAGATGCAGGCAGGAGTCGGTCAATGTGTGGAGTAATAGTAGTAGATGCAGGCAGGAGTCGGTCTACTTGTCACAGACGTGATGCCTATATACATGATCATGCCTAGATAATCTCATAACTATGCACTTTTCTATCAATTGCTCGACAGTAATTTGTTCACCCACCGTAACACTTATGCTATCTTGAGAGAAGCTACTAGTGAAACCTATGGCCCTGGGTCTATCTTTTATCATATAAGTTTCCCATCTACTTTTATTTGCATCTTTTATTTTCCAATCTATATCATAAAAATACCAAAAATATTTATCTTATTTTATTATCTCTATCAGATCTCACTTTCGCAAGTTACCGTGAAGGGATTGACAACCCCTTTATCGCGTTGGTTGCGAGGTTCTTGTTTGTTTGTGTAGGTGCGTGGGACTTTTGAGGAGCCTCCTACTGGATTGATACCGTGGTTCTCAAAAACCGAGGAAATACTTATGCTACTTTGCTGCATCACCCTTTCCTCTTCAAGGGAAAACCAACACATGCTCAAGAGATAGCATAGTAATACACATATTCATAATATTGAAGCCAAAAGGTGCAAGGTTAATAAGGATAGTGCAACTTATTTATCACACTATCGTTGGGGTCATATTGTTGTAAAGCGCATGAAGAAACTCCATGCTGATGGACTTTTGGAATCACTTGATTATGAATCACTTGATGCTTGTGAACCATACCTTATGGGCAAGATGACTAAGACTCCATTCTCCGGAACAACGGACCGAGCAACAAACTTATTGGAAATAATACATACTGATGTATGCGGACCAATGAGTGTTGAGGCTCACGACGGGTATCGTTATTTTCTGACCTTCACAGATGATTTGAGCAGATATGGGTATATCTACTTAATGAAACATAAGTCTGAAACATTTGAATAGTTCAAAGAATTTCATAGTGAAGTGGAAAATCATCGTAACAAGAAAATAAAGTTTCTACAATCCGGTCATGGAGGTGAATATTTGAGTTATGAGTTTGGTATTCATTTGAAACAATGTGGAATAGTTTCACAACTCATGCCACTTGGAACACCACAACGTAATGGTGTGTCCGAATGTCGTAACCGTACTTTATTAGATATGGTGCTATCTATGATGTCTCTAACCGATTTACCACTATCGTTTTGGGGTTATGCTTTAGAGACGGCTGCATTCACGTTAAATAGGGCACCATCTAAATTCGTTGAGACGACACCATATGAACTGTGGTTTAGCAAGAAACCTAAGCTGTTGTTTCTTAAAGTTTGGGGTTGCGATGCTTATGTGAAAAAGCTTCAACCTAATAAGCTCGAACCCAATCGGAGAAATGTGTCTTCATAGGATACCCAAAGGAGACTGTTGGGTACACCTTCTATCACAGATCCGAAGGCAAGATATTCGTTGCTAAGAATGGATCCTTTCTAGAGAAGGAGTTTCTCTCGAAAGAAGTGAGTGGGAGGAAAGTAGAACTTGATGAGGTAATTGTACCTTCTCCCGAATTGGAAAGTAGTTCATCACAAAAATCAGTTCCAGTGATTCCTACACCAATTACTGAGGAAGTTAATGATGATGATCATGAAACTTCAAACCAAGTTACTACTGAACCTCGTAGGTCAACCAGAGTAGGGACCGCATGAGAGTGGTACAGTAATCCTGTTCTGGAGGTCATGTTACTTGACCATGACGAACCTACGAACTATGAGGAAGCGATGATGAGCCTAGATTCCGCGAAAAGGCTTGAGGCCATGACATCTGAGATGGGAACTGTCGGTGTCAAAACCGGCGGATCTCGGGTAGGGGTTCCCGAACTATGCGTCTAGGCGGATGGTAACATGAGACAGGGGACACGATGTTTTTACCTAGGTTCGGGCCCTCTCGATGGAGGTAAAACCCTACTCCTGCTTGATTAATATTGATGATATGGGTAGTACAAGAGTAGATCTACCACGAGATCAAAGAGGCTAAACCCTAGAAGCTAGCCTATGGTATGATTTGTTGTTCGTCCTACGGACTAAAACCCTCCGGTTTATATAGACACCGGAGAGGGTTAGGGTTACACAGAGTCGGTTACAATGGTAGGAGATCTACATATCCGTATCGCCAAGCTTGCCTTCCACGCCAAGGAAAGTCCCATCCGGACACGAGACGAAGTCTTCAATCTTGTATCTTCATAGTCCAGGAGTCCGGCCAACGGTGATAGTTTGGCTATCCGGACACCCCCTAATCCAGGACTCCCTTAGTAGCGCCCGAACAAGGCTTCAATGACGACGAGTCCGGCGCGTAGATTGTCTTCGGCATTGCGAGGCGGGTTCTTCTCCAAATTCCATATACTTGTCGAATAGTGTCCGGCTTCTGATAAATGCTGCGCTCCTTGGCTTCCATGCCCAATAATGGCCATCTTCCATGTGTTGAACGAATGCGAAAAGCCAGGGTATTTATACACTTTCCCCCCTAGCTACGCAAATGAGCTGCCTATAAAAAGAGACGAGGATCTAGATCCGAATCACACCATCCCCCCTTCGCAAGCTTTCATTGGAGCGCCTCTGACAAAAAATCCATTCCATCATGGACAGTCAACGCGGCTCCTCCTCTCGCGCTCCCAGCCCCCGGCCTGGGGATTGGGAGAGGTGCTCAGTCCTGCATAGCAAGCTAGTGACGCTCCAAACCAAGGGATTTCTTCCCCCAGCCTTCATGGTTCCGGTTCGAGCCGGACTCGCCACCTATAAGGGCAGAAAGCAAGCGGAGAGCGTCCCCGATCCTTCCAAAGGAGAGCCGGTATGCTTTTTCTCTTATCTGATAAGAGGACTCGGATTTCCAATACATCCGTTTCTCCGGGGGCTCCTGGAGTTCTATGGCCTCCAGCTGCACCACCTTACGCCCGCCTCTATTCTGCACATCGCGGGCTTCGTAGCCCTTTGCGAACTGTTTTTGGGCGTCGAGGCTCATTTTGTGCTATGGAAGATATTATTCTGCCTCGTACCCCGTTCTCATGAGGGGTCAATATATCAAGTGTGCGGAGCCGAGCTATGGCGCATCGCCGGGACCGGATATCTATCCGGAACCCCGAAGAAGGCGTCCAAAGACTGGCCTTCGGAATGGTTTTATATAGAAGACGCCCCGCTACCGGATCCCGTTCGGACTGGCCTCCCAGAGTTCAGTAATGCTCCCTTGAAGAAACGCCTAAGTTGGCGTCCACGGAGCCCCAAGAGGAACAGCGACAGGGACGTCCTTTACCTGATGAGCCGAATAAGGTTGCTAGCTCATTTCGGACTAACCATGATCGGTGTCATGGCCACATGCATTATGCGGGGGGTGCAGCCACTCCAGTATAGGGGCCACCCCATGTGGGATTTCAACGGGGAGGACTATGCCACCCGTCACGGCCGTAAGGGGCCAGGATCGGTCGTCGATCTGGTGCAGATCTTGTCCGCGCTATACAAGGGGGAAGAGGAGGATTTTCTCCGTGTCAGTCCATTGAATGGATTTTCTATGAACAATCCCCGAAGCTGGGTAAGTGAACATCTCCTTTTTCGCACATCCGATCCGTACTCCCATGGTTATATATCTCATTTTGTGAGTTCGACGCAGGAACTGCGTCGGGCCGTAAAAGATATAAACAGCCCACCTCCGCAACCCGAGGATCCGGAACGGTTCCTTGATCCGACCTCCAAGAGGATTCGGACATATTGGTGGAGCTGATTGATGGGGTATTTCACCAACTAAGCATCGATAATGCCTTGGTCTCCATTACGGCCGACTACCCTGGAATACTTCCAGCCTCACAAGTAACTGAGACCGAAGCCCCAGTACTTTGATAATGACCCATCGGTGCTTATTTTTGATCATCGTATATCAATGGTGTTTCGCAGGGGGTGCCTTCGAGGCGGGAGGCCGAGCCCGCGGCGACTAGCCAACAAGGGGCAGCACGGCCACGCAGGCTAAAAAGAAGTGCGGTTCGGATTGAAGCGCAGCCGCAACGGTAAGGCGTGTCACCATATTCCTGGGATTGATTCCGGGAAGGTATATTAACGCTGGTGCTCTTTTCAGGAAAAAGAGCGTTGGCCGGACTGTGTCCGGAGAGATGGCCAACCGAGCCTCCACCAGCCAGGCTCCAACGCCGGGTCCGGAAGCGGAGGTGAACACGAGGCGTGCATCGAATGCTCCTCTGACAGAGGATGCCGACAGATTGTCCGCCACCAACTCCGAGGTGGAGAGTGCCATGAATGACAGGCGCCGCCAGACAGTTCTTTGTGACGCATGTTTCTCCCAAGAGGCATTGAACGCCTTCAATTCGGGAGACGCGCACCTCCGTGCCGCTCAAGATGGTCTAGCCAGAGCCACAGAGCAGTATGTAAAGGACATACAGGTGAGGAGATTTGACAGTTATATATGCCAGTAGCCCCCAAGACTTAAAATAGTTAGGAGAACTGATTTACGGATCATTTGTTATGCAGGATCTTACGGAAAAGAATACCCGACTGTCTCAGGAGCTTGAAGAGTGCAAGGCCCAGCTTGAGGCCGCGCTAGCCGGCACAGGGGGAGCCACAGAGACCCCCTCTGGTAATATATACTTCAAAAGATAAGTAGTTTGTGAAGTGCGACGTGTGTATAAGTCTGACAATAATATTGCAGATGGCGCCGGACTAGATCTGCACAAGCAACATCTCCTGCGCCATTTAAAGGCCGGCGAGAATGTGCTTACAAGGGTGAGGCAAGAGAAAAACAATCTCCAAGATGCTAACACCCATCTGGGTGAGGAACTAAAGGATGTTCGAGCCCAGCTGTCTGACTCCGTTAGGGAGAATCGGCGGCTTCGTCGCGACATTTATAGTAAGTGCTTGAGCAAGCTTTTTTGAAATGAAGAGTTCGGCGAGGAAGTCGACTAACAGAAATATGTCTGTAGGTATGCTCATAGGTTGTCCTGCAGAGGAAATGCCCGGTTCAACGGGTGACCTACTTCCCGAGCTGCTGCAACTGCACAAATGAGTTCGGCAGGTGATAAGAGACGTCGGCCAGGCCTTGTGGCCATCCATCTCCCTACCCTAAGGCCTTGGAGAGATTGCAGAGAGGCTTCAGGGAGCACGGCGGCGCTTCTGGCTATGGAAGATATCGGCCTGCCGTCAAGGCGCCAGGGAGGCCTGGGCCATGGTGAAGATGCGGTACACGAAGGCTGACCCAAACCACATGGCCGAGGTCAGACCTGTGGGGCCCGATGGGAAGGAGATCCCTGCGAGCTTAGTGTACGGCCAAGTAGAGTTGGCCGCAAAGTATTCCCAGCGGGACTGTAAACTAGACAGCCTATTAGATGGTATTGAAGAGGAATACAATCAGTCAATTTGACTATGTAATTAAAAATGACATGTAGAATACCTTCTAGCCGGATTGTAGATCGTTTGTCGTAGCGGACCCTTTCGCTTCAACCTCGGGACCCGATAGTCTGGAGTGTGTCCGAATACCCTCGCGGTTATGTAAGAACCGGGGCATGCGTGGAGACCAGGCGTAGGGGTCATTAGTGCTCTATCAGACAAGTGCCCAACTAGTTATGTTATATTACATAGTTAGTAAGAAACATCTTCCAGGGAGAATAGTTTCGTTAGGGGTTCCTTTCCCTGGGATGCATGCCCTAAAGTGCATGTCCGGACTGCGAAAAAAAGCAGAAAAACATCTGGGGGCAGATAAATGACTAAGTACGAAATCTTCTTTTAGTTCACCGACCGAATATTCCCTTAAGAACGCTAGCTTTCGGCTTCACCCAGTCTGAGGTACACGTCCGGCTGACCCGGCGGTAACAATCGCAGAGGTGCTCCCTTTACCACCTAGCCGAACAATCGGGAACGTAGGGGTAAGCACAGGAGCTAGGCAACCCAGCTTGGCCAAAACTTAAGTCATATCGATGCATATAATGGTGAATAAAAGGTACATGCGGAAGTGTGACACATGTGTTGGGCATAAAGCCCGTATAAATAAGCTTCTGTTAATGAAGCCCCCAGGTATACTAAGCGCGGATAACGCGTCAAGTGTGTGCGAACAGTGCGTAGATGAGCCTCCAACGGCTTCAGAAAAAAAGAGGGAGAAGGAGAAAAATAAAGGACAGTTAAAGTATAAAATATAGACGGAGGAAGGAGACGAACCCAGAGTCCGGCACTAGGCATAAAATCTTCGGAGACGGGCTGCATTCCATGGGTTCGGCTCTAGTTGGTTATCCAATGTGTTCCGCAGACGGTACGCTCCGCCGGTCAGGACTTTGTCGATGATGAAGGGACCCTCCCATTTGGGCTTGAGTTTGTCCTTTTTCTTGTCCGGCAGGCGTAGAACTAATTCACTAACATTGTAAGCTTTGGCCCGTACTTCTCTGCTTTGGTATCTTCGAGCCTGCTGTTGATAGAATGCGGAACGGGCTTTTGCCACGTCGCGCTCCTCCTCCAAGGCGTCCAAACTGTCCTGCCGATCGAGCTCGGCTTCTCTTTCTTCGTACATGCGCACGCGAGGTGAGTCATGAATTATGTCGCAGGGCAAAACTGCCTCTGTGCTGTACACCATAAAAAATGGTGTGAATCCAGTAGTGCGATTCGGCGTGGTCCGCAGCCCCCAGAGTACGGAGTCGAGCTCCTCTACCCAGTGCATATTAGATTCCTTGAGGGACCGCACTAGTCTGGGTTTAATGCCGCTCATTATTAGACCATTTGCTCACTTGACTTGACCGTTAGTTTGAGGGTGATAGACTAAAGCGTACTCGGGCTTGATGCCCATGTTTTTGCACCAGAGTTTGACCTCATCGGCCGTGAAGTTCGTGCCATTATCAGTGATGATGCTGTGGGGGACGCCGTAACGGTGTACTACCCCTGATATGAAGTCTATCACCGGTCTGGATTCGGCCGTCTTAACATGCTTTGCCTCTATCCATTTGGTGAATTTATCCACCATGACCAATAGGTATTTTTGCTTGTGGGTTCCTCCTTTAAGGGGTCCAACCATATCAAGCCCCTAGACCGCGAACGGCCAGGTGATGGGTATAGTTTTGAGGGCGGTAGGTGGCATGTGGCTTTTAACAAAGAGCTGGCATCCAACGCATCGTTGGACCAAGTCCTGAGCATCTGCCTGGGCCGTCGGCCAATAAAATCATGTACGGAAGTCCTTGCCTACAAGGGCCCGGGCTGCGGCATGGTGCCCGCCGAGTCCGACATGAATTTCAGCCAGAAGATTCTGCCCTTCCTCTTCGGAGATACACCTTTGAAGGACTCCGGTTGTGCTTTTCTTATAAAGCTCTCCCTCATGGACCTTATAGGCTTTAGATCGCCGCACTATGCAGCGGGCCTCGTTTTGGTCCTCGAGAAGTTCCTGCCTAGTTAGGTAGGCTAGGAATGGTTCTATCCGCGGGGCAATGACTGCCATTATTGTGTGGGCTGACGGTGTTATTTCGTTGGCAGAGCCACCAACTATGTGAGAATGTTTGGTGAGGGGTAGTGTGGTTGGGTCCGGGATGTTATTTCCCGACTCTCCCTCCCGTAATACGGATGGCTTGAAAAGCCTCTCTAGGAAGATGTTGGGAGGGACGGCATCGCGCTTTGCGCCATTGCGTGCCAACATGTCTGCTGACTAGTTGTTCTCCCGGGCTATATGGTGAAATTTGAGCCCCTCAAACCGAGCTGACATTTTTAGGATGGCGTTGCGATAAGCTGCCATTTTCGGATCCTTGGCATCAAAGTCTCCGTTTATTTGGGATATCGCGAGGTTTGAATCCCACGGACCTCTAGGCGCTGAATGCCCATGGAGACTGCCATCCAGAGACCATGTAGAAGGGCCTCGTATTCAGCTGCGTTGTTCGAGTCCGTGTACATTATCTGAAGTACGTATTGGACTATATATCCAGTTGGGGATGTCAGAATGACGCCAGCCCCTAGGCCAGCCAACATTTTGGAGCCGTTGAAGTGCATGATCCAGTTGGAATATGCGTCGTACTCTTTAGGGAGTTCGGCTTCAGTCCATTCGGTGATGAAGTCGGCCAAAACCTGCAACTTAATAGCTCGCCGTGGCTTGTAAGTTATGTCGAACGGGAGGAGCTCGATGGCCCATTTGGCAATCCGGCCCGTTGCGTCGCGGTTGTATATAATTTCATTAAGAGGTACTTCGGAGGCTACTGTTATCAAACACTCTTGGAAGTAGTGTCGCAACTTCTGGGATGCCATGAACACCGTGCATGCTATATTTTGATAATGCGGGTACCGTGACTTGCATGGAGTTAGGACAGTGGACACGTAGTAAACTGGTTTTTGGAGAGGGAACTTGTGTCCGTCCGTTTCTCGTTCGACAATGAGCACCACGCTTACAACTTGATGGGTTGCCGCGATGTATAATAGCATTGTTCGCCCGTGTTGGGTGCAGCCAGGACTGGATTTGTTGCCAATATGGCTTTGATTTCTTCGAGTCCGGCTGTGGCGGCATCCGTCCACTCGAAGTGTTCGGTGCGCCGCAGGAGGCCATAAAGGGGTAATGCCTTTTCTCCTAAGCGGGAGATAAAGCGGCTTAGAGCCGCCATGCATCCAGTCAATTTTTGTATTTGTTTGAGGTCTTTTGGGATATCCAATTGTGACAGAGCTCGGATCTTAGCTGGGTTTGCTTCAATTCCTCTACCAGATACGATGAAGCCCAAGAGCTTTCCGGCTGGTACGCCGAAAACGCATTTTTCCGGCTTGAGCTTAATGTCATATGCTTGGAGATTGTCGAATGTGAGCCTCAAGTCATCTACTAGAGTTTCAACCTGCTTAGATTTGAGGACCACATCATCTACGTATGCCTCCACTGTTTTGCCGATCTGGTTTGCCAGACATGTCTGAATCATGCGCTGATATGTTGCGCCGGCGTTTTTGAGCCCGAAGGGCATTGTGTTGAAGCAGAATGGGCCGTATGGAGTGATGAATGCCGTTGCGGCTTTGTCTGGCTCTGCCATCTTAATTTGGTGGTAGCCGGAGTATGCATCGAGGAAGCACAATGAATCATGTCCTGCGGTAGTGTCGATAATTTGATCGATGCGGGGGAGGGGGAAGGGATCATTTGGGCAAGCCTTGTTAAGGTCCTTGAAATCAACACACAAGCGCCATGATTTGTCCTTCTTTGGTACCATTACTAGGTTTGCTAGCCAGTCCGGATGTTTTATATCTCTAATGAATCCGGCCTCCAATAGTTTGGCTAGCTCCTCTCCCATGGCCTGTCTCTTAGGTTCGGAGAAGCGCCGAAGAGCTTGTTTGACTGGCTTGAATCCTTTTAGGATATTTAGGCTGTGCTCGGGCAGCCGACGTGGGATTCCTGGCATGTCTGAAGGGTGCCAGGCAAAGATGTCCCAATTTTCGCGTAGGAATTCACGTAGTGCGGCGTCTACATCAGGGTTTAATTGTGCCCCGATGGAGGCCGTTTTTGTAGGGTCTGTTGGATGGACTTGGAATTTGACTATTTCGTCCACCGGTTTAAAAGAGGTGGACTTGGATCTCTTATCGAGTATCACATCGTCCCTATTCACCGTGGAGCTCAGCGCAGTGAGTTCCTCAGCCACTAGGGCTTCGGATAGTGCCTCAAGGGCAAGTGCGGCTGTTTTATTTTTGGCGCGGAGTGCTATGTCCGGGTCACTAGCAAGAGTGATGATTCCATTGGGTCCGGGCATTTTGAGCTTCATGTACCCGTAGTGGGGTATAGCTTGAAAAATTGTGAATGCCTCTCACCCTAATAGAGCGTGGTATCCGCTGCTGAATGGGGCCACTTGGAATGTGACCTCCTCGGACCTGTAATTATCCGGCGTGCCGAACACCACATCCAGTGTGATTTTTCCTGTACAGCATGCTTCCCGACTGGGGATTATTCCTCTAAAGGTTACGCTGCTTCTCTCAATGCGGCTCCAGTCTATTTCCATTTTTCGAAGGGTTTCCTCATAAATGAGGTTTAATCCACTGCCGCCATCCATGAGTACCTTGGTAAGGCGAAAGCCGTCCACTATTGGACTGAGGACCAATGCGGCTGGTGCTCGGGCTGTTCGGAATTTAGGTTCGTCACTGGCGTTGAAGGTAATAGCCGTGTCACTCCATGGATTTATTGTTGCTACCTGGTGGACTTCGGCGAGGCTGCGGAGTGTTCGTTTCCGCATATTATTTGATGCGAAAGTTTCGAAGACTGTTAATACTGTACTGGTATTTTTGGGCTGGTGCTCTGGAGCTAGAAGCTCTTCGCCACTTTTGGCCACCTGCCGTAGTATCCAACATGCTCTAAGGCTATGGGTTGGCGTGGCGCCCTCTGTACTATGAATTTTGCAGGGTCCATTGAGCCATCCCTCCAGTACGGTTCCATGCTCTTTAGAGGGTTTTTGCTTTTTGGTATTTAACCTAGGTGCCTGGTAATGATGCACCCTTTTACTTTGGACTAGGGTTGTGTTCAAGGCCGAATTATCCCAAAATTTGATTTCGGTTTTCCAGGCGCTCTCCATCGCTCAGTACTTTCGTACTATGGATGCCAAGTCAGCAAAGCGTGTAATTTCGCGACGACTTACGGCGTTGAGGATTCCTTCGTCCGTGCAATTAATGCGGAAGAATGAAATTGCATCCTCTTCATGGTAGTCCTTTATCCTGTTCATGACCAGGAGGAATCTGGCCCAGTAATGATGTACTGTTTCAGCGGGCTCTTGCCGGATTTGGGATAGATCACTTATGTTTGGGTGTGCGGGTGGAGTTAAATTCCGAACTCCGTCCGATCTAAGACTCAGGGGCCAAGAAGCTTCCGAACTTGGAAGCTTGGGTTCTTGGACATTGTCCGATGAATCTAGCCCGCTGCCTGACTTTACGTTCAGGGCTTGAGTGGCGTTCTCCCCTCCGCGGGAATCCGGCATGGAGGGGTTAGGAATCTTGACATAGCTAGTCCTTAGGATAGAAGAAGGGTCGCCATATTGTTCCTCTACCACGACAACATGGTGGGTAGCCTGGGGAGAGTTAATCTCTCTCAGATCAATTTTAGGCCCAATCTGGTCGTAGTCTGTAGCGACTCCCAGGGCGGCGATGCGATCCAAGAGCTCGTTTAAGGAGGAGAGCTCCATCGGATCTAACTGCTCAGCGAGTTCCGAGTTGACGTGAAGATTGCTTTTGATGACCCGAGAAGTCATCGCCGGCGCGGCGGCCGAACAGGCGGTCATAAGAAAACCACCTAGCCGGAGAGTTTGGCCGACGGCCAAATCTCCTTTAGCAATGGTGTTGTGTTTAAAGACGGGATGAGGCATCCTTCCTGATGGCGACGGCACAGAGGAACTCTCAATGAAAGCACCAATGTCAGTGTCAAAACCGGCGGATCTCGGGTAGGGGTTCCCGAATTGTGCGTCTAGGCGGATGGTAACAGGAGACAGGGGACACGATGTTTTTACCCAGGTACGGGCCCTCTCGATGGAGGTAAAACCCTACTCCTGCTTGATTAATATTGATGATATGGGTAGTACAAGAGTAGATCTACCACGAGATCAAAGAGGCTAAACCCTAGAAGCTAGCCTATGGTATGATTTGTTTTTCGTCCTACTGTCAGGACCCCGACTCGATGCCACATCGATCTAGCATGTAACACCTCATATCACTTTGCGGCCTCACGCACGGTATTCCCACGGGTGTCGTCTTACCTTTGCCCGGGACCGTTTGCGCCTTTTGGCACACGTATATGATAGTGTCGCTAGCATCCATATGGTAAGGAGCCCGGGCTGACATGGCTAGTCGTAAACCGAAAGTGGCACAGACTTACAGGGACAGGCATCCATGACCCAGCATCGAATGTGTCGGTCATCAGCAAGTGAATCCGGGCTGTAGCACTGGGCTAGCAGGACTCCGGTAAACCGGGCTGTAGCGGGCTAACAGGACTCCAGTATCCATCGCATGAAATTTCCCCGAAGGGACAGACAAAGGAACGAAGAAGGACACATGCCGGCCAGCCTAAGTGTTCCGGAGCAGTAGCAAGCTACCAAGGCTCAGTGGAAACACTAGGAGACATTTCCCGGTAAGAGAGGCTACTAAGAATAAACAACTAGATAGTCAGATCCCACACATACCAAGCATTTCAATCATACACACAATATGCTCGATATGTGCAAATACAACAAGGCATCACAACATGACTCTACAACACAAGTACTTTATTTAAGGGCTCAGAGAGCCATACATAGCATACACACAAGTACGGGTCACACGACCCACATTCAAGTCAGACAGACACACAAGCCAACAACGGAAGTAACTTGTCTGAGTACAGACAACTAGTAAAATAAAAGAGGCTTGGGAAGCCTGGCTATATTACGTGGTCCTTCACAAGCTCAGGATCACCACCTGGGCCTCGGTCTACTCATCGATGTCAACGTCTACGAAGAACCCATCAGAAGGGGTTGCAGCGTCTTCTGAAAAATGTAAATTTAAGCAACATGAGTACAAAGGTACTCAGCAAGACTTACATCAGATCCTACATACATGCACATTATCAAGAAGGGTTGGTGGGGTTATTGCAGCAAGCCAGCTTTGACTCTTGGCTAAGCTATCCTACGAGACACCAACTTGAAATGGTTTTGCGCACACGAGTCCACTACTCACCACTTCAATACACCACCGAGGATCCACCTCCGTCATCCTACGGAAGAACCATCCTCGGCACTCACGCTTATCTTGAGATTTTTAGTAGTATCCATTTACTTGTCTATGAACTGTATCGGCAACCAAGTAGTCCTTTACCGCGGACGCGGCTATTCGAATAGATAATGTTAACCCTGCAGGGGTGTACTTCTTCATACACACTCTCACCACTTACCGCCGTTTACACGACATGTACTCGGCAACCTTCAAGTGGAAGCCCAACGTGGGTGTCGGCCACGACCTACCTAAACACCTAAGTCTCTAGTCCAGGTTTATCGCCTATCCAGGTTCCATCCGCAGGGAGTCCGGCTGAGGTTTCCACATACGGCCCCGAACAATGTGTACAAGGTTCCCGAGATACCTAACGGGTATCCGGTACACCCGGCCACGTACCTACCGCATCACAGCCCACCCCTACGGTCAGCGCCGTCCACGGCCTCCAGTAGGCTACAAACACCAGAAACTACTTGCAACTCCTGGACAGAGGACTAGGGTGAATAAGAAGCCGAGAGGGTCCATTGGTTTTGGGCCCAATGCATGGTAGTAGCTGATTCTTAAATCACATATACAGATCTCAGTGCTTAAGGACGGCTTCAATGAAACAACCCACCATGTACTCCTACATGGCCTTTCATCGATACCTTTACCAAATCGTGTTCACCACATTACTCTCATTACCGGCATGATCATTTCACTCTATCCCATCACCCAGATGAACCAGACCTGACACGACTCTAGGCATAGCAGGCATAGCAAGGTAGGAACAACACATACATATGGCTCAAACAACTCCTACACATGCTAGTGGGTTTCATCTAGTTACTGTGGCAATGATAGGTCATGCAGAGGAAATGGGTTCAACTACCATAGCACACAGCAGTTTGAAACGCGTTGTCTTAATGCAGTAAAAGAGAGCAGGAGCGAGAACATGGGATTGTATCAATATGATCAAATGGTTGGTTGCTTCCCTGATGGGTCGATGCACTGATATTGTTCTTCGCTAGGGTAATCGTGGTACTCCTCGGAGGCAGAACCTGCCGCAAAGAGCACCGATACACAACATCACCAAAC
Source organism: Triticum dicoccoides (assembly GCF_002162155.2). Taxonomy (NCBI): domain Eukaryota; kingdom Viridiplantae; phylum Streptophyta; class Magnoliopsida; order Poales; family Poaceae; genus Triticum; species Triticum dicoccoides. Next base: position 248,353,716 of record NC_041393.1, read on the forward strand.
AATATGCAACAATATGATGTATGCATGAGACATGGCAAACATGAGTGTATTGGGCCAATGCCACTAAAACCAGATGGGTTTGAACCATTTTGAATCAAAGATTCAAGTTTCAAACTCATACATGGCCCTTATAAGTGCTTTATCTAGTTCTTCTCTAAACATCAGGTCAGCTCGCTTAAACATGCATGAAACCAGTACAGATGGATAGATTGGATTTTTCTGATCATTTTTCATATATAAAACTTTGCATTTGGAGTTACAGATGATTTACTATGAATTTTTGAAGTTAGATCATTTTTTGAAATTTATAAATCATTCTAGATTTATTTTAATTCCAGAAAAGGATTACTGCATCAGCATGATGTCATGCTGACCTTAGCAGGTCAACAGCCCGGTCCAGGTCAAACTGACCAGTGGGTCCCGCATGTCAGTAGTTAATTAACTAACTAAATTTAGTTAAATCTAAACTGGTTAATTAGCAGAGGGGGGGGGGCCCACTTGTCATAGACTCAGGGGAGTCAACTTGGACCCACCCTAGTCAAAGTCAAGGTCAAACACGCTGGCGTCTAGCCGCCGGCGAGGCCGAACGCGGCGGCGAGAGTGGTTTTGTGCATTCCGGCGACCAAATGAGCGGCGGAGGGCATCTACGTGTAGTTGGGAGCAAGCCGCAGCTCTTGGTGGCGGTGGTTGAGCTCGGGGCGGCCGGAAACATCGCCGGCGACGACTTTGGCGGTCGCCGGAGTCGGGTGAAGATGAATCCGAGGCTATGGGGCACGGCGAGGCACGTGGTGAGGTGCGTTGGGCCCCTGGGGACACGGTGAGTGCGTTAGACATGGTGGGGTGGCCGGTGGTTAGCCGGAGACACGTCGGCGACGAGCTCCGCGGCAGCGCGTGCGGGTGAGCTACGTGTGCTCGTGGTGGTGCACGAGAGCGAGAAAGGGAAGGGGGAGGAGGTAGCCAGGCTCACAGCGGTCTTGAGGAAGCAGACGACGCGGTCGGGGACGAGCTGGTGCGGCGGCGACAGTGAAAGGGATCTCTGGCGGTGGCGAGGTCGAACGAGGTCGGGGCAGTGGCTTCAGGGCAAGCGAGCGCTAGGGGCTCGGCTTGCTCGAAGGAGCGGAGGGCGGCGAAGCTTCTGGACACGGTGGCGCAGCGCGGGGTTGACGGAGAGCGCGACTACGACGACGGTACGGCTGCGGTGGCGTCGGCCATGGTGCGGGAGAGCGAGGGAGAGGAGCTGGGGGAGGAGCGGGTGTCTGCAGGGTCGGGGAGAGGGAGAGGGTTCGTTCCCCATCAACAGCTGGACGAGGGGAGCGGCGAGGCGGCGGGCAGCTACGTGGCACGCATGCTGTGCTCGCTGTCGGGCAGCTGCCTGCCTGCGTGGCCAAGCCAAGCAGCTTGCTGGAGCGGTGGCTGGGCTGGGCCGGCAGGTGGCCTGCTAGGTGGTGCTAGGTAACACTTTCCTCTTTTTTTATCTTTTTTAATTATTCTGTAACTTTGTCGACTTATTAAAAATACCTAAACAACTCCTAAATTTCCCAACCTGCTCATGGCCACTAGCTGGAATATATACATCATGGAACATTTTAGTTTGGAAATATTTGAGCATTTAAAATAATTTATATAATTTAAATGCCAAACTCAAATACTTATGATTTAATTCAAAAACCTTAGGATGACCTAGAAAATTGAGCACCACTTTTGGCAGAGGTTCTGAACCAAGACAAAAATGATGGACATTTTAGAAGGGCATTTCAGGTTCATTGAAAATATTTTTAGTAAACCCTAGTTGGTTTCAGAGGGGGCTGGGGGTTCTGTCATCCCCATTTCATGTTTCTGTTGAGAAAAATAGACATGATGCAACACTCTAATGCATGAACTAGCTAGGGTGTGACAACTCACCCCCACTCAAAAGAATCTCGTCCCGAGATTTAGGTTCCTCCAGAAAGAAGGCGGGGTACTCAAGTCGAAGACGATCCTCCCTTTCCCAAGTTGCTTCCTTCTCAGAATGGTGCGACCATTGAACCTTGAGAAACTTGATATTACGACGTCGAGTGGTACGCTCGGCTTGATCGAGGATACGAACGGGGTACTCTCGATACATGAGGTTATCTTGAAGATCAAGCGTTTTTTGGTCCACTCCACGGATAGGATCCGAGAAGCAACGCCTGAGTTGAGAAACGTGGAAGGCGTCGTGGACTCTGGAGAGATGCAGAGGTAGTTCCAATTGGTAGGCAACTTCTCCTCGTTTAGCGAGAAAGCGAAAGGGTCCAATGTAGCGAGGAGCCAATTTGCCTTTGATACCGAAACGATGGGTTCCCTTCAGAGGAGTAACCCGAAGGTAAGCCTTCTCATCAACCTCAAAAGTCATAGCCTTATGTTTTCGGTCGTATTGACTCTTTTGACGAGATTGGGCTGTTTTCAACTTTTCATGAACAATGCGAACTTGCTCTTCTGCTTCCTGGATCATATCCGGGCCAAAGAATTGTCTTTCCTCGGTTTCTGACCAGTTAAGAGGCGTTCGACACCTTCGTCCATAGAGAACTTCAAAAGGGGCTTTACCCAAGCTAGATTGATAGCTGTTGTTATAAGCAAATTTAGCAAATGGAAGGCATTTCTCCCAATCCATTCCGAATGAGATAACAGAAGCTCTAAGCATGTCTTCTAGAATCTGGTTAACATGTTCTACTTGACCACTTGATTGAGGGTGAAAGGCAGTGCTAAAGGAAAGGCGGGTTCCCATAGCATTTTGGAAACTTTCCCAAAATCGAGAGGTGAAGAGACTTCCTCGATCCGAGTTAATTTCCAGTGGAACACCATGGAGAGACACTATTTGGGAGATGTACAAGTCTGCTAATTGACTAGCGGTTATACTCTCGCGAACAGGTAAGAAATGGGCTACTTTGGAAAGACGATCGACAACGACGAAGATAGCGTTATTCCCTCTCTTGGTCCTGGGAAAACCGGTAATGAAATCCATACCAATTTTGTCCCATTTCCATTCAGGAATAGCTAAGGGTTGAAGGGTGCCAGCAGGCCGTTGATGCTCTGCTTTTACACGACGACAGACGTCGCAACTAGCAATATACTGAGCAATTTCTCTCTTCATCCTAGTCCACCAGAACCTCTAGCGTAGGTCCTGATACATCTTGGTACTACTGGGATGAATGGTGAGAGGAGATTCATGAGCTTCCTTTAGGATCAATCGCCTCAGGTTTCGCACTTTGGGAACCACTAGACGGTTCCCGAAGTATACGACTCCTTGATCATCAATGGAGAAACAATTCACAACTCCTTTCTTGATGTTTCTTTTGATGCGGGAAATCCCCGGATCTACCTTCTGCGCTTTGATGATCTGATCCGTAAGGGTAGGTTTCGCCACCAAGGTGGAAAGGAATCCTTGAGGAACAATGTGAAGGTTAAGTTTCCGAAATTCCTCATGGAGAAGTGGTTGACTTTGTTGCAACATTAGATTGTTGCAATAAGATTTACGACTTAGCGCATCAGCCATGACGTTGGCTTTTCCTGGGGTGTAAGTTATCCCTAAGTCAAAATCTATGATCAACTCAACCCAACGTCTTTGCCTGAGATTCAAATCCGGTTGGGTGAAGATGTACTTCAGACTTTGGTGATCGGTGAAGATTTCGCAACGATTACCAAGGAGGTAATGTCGCCAGGTTTTAAGTGCATAGACTACAGCTGCAAGCTCTAGATCATGAGTAGGATAATTCTCCTCATGTGGGTGCAATTGCCGTGAAGCGTAAGCAATTACGTGACGATCTTGCATGAGAATACAACCTAGTCCTTGTCGCGAGGCGTCGCAATAGATAACAAAGTCCTTAGAGAAATCTGGTGGTACCAATACGGGAGCAGATGTCAGGCGTCTTTTCAGTTCCTGAAAGCTATGCTCACATTGTGGAGTCCACTCGAACTTTTTATCTTTCTTAAGGAGTTCAGTTAGAGGTTTAGCAACCTTGGAGAAGTTCTCGACAAAGCGGCGACAATAGCTCGCTAAGCCAAGGAAACTCCGAACTTGCTTGACCGATTCAGGTGGAGTCCAATTAAGGACGGCTTGAACTCGCTCGGGGTTAACAGCAATACCTTTACCAGAAATTACATGCCTTAGATAGGTCACTTCTAGCAACCAAAATTCGCATTTGGAGAACTTGGCATAAAGGCGATGCTCTCGAAGTTTCATCAACACTAGCCTTAGATGTTCGACATGTTCTTGCTCGTTCTTGGGGTAGATGAGTATATCATCGAGGTAAACCACGACGAATTTATCCAAATACTCCATGAAGATTGAGTTCATTAAGCGAGAGAAAGTGGTTGGAGCATTGGTTAAACCGAAGGACATGACGGTGTACTCGTATTGCCCATAACGAGTAACAAAGGCCGTTTTAGGAATGTCCCGTTCCCGATTTTGATTTGATGGTAGCCCAACCTCAAATCCATTTTAGAGAAGATTGAGGATCCAGCGAGCTGATCATACAGGTCGTTGATCCTGGGGAGCGGATATTTGTTCTTGATTGTGACCAGGTTGACTGGTCGATAATCTACAACCATCCGGTCCGTACCATCCTTCTTCTTGACAAAGAGGACGGGGCAAGCCCATGGAGACGAACTAGGACGGATGAAGCCCTTTTTCAAGGACTCATCGAGTTGTTTCTTAAGCTCGGCTAGTTCAAAAGGTGCCATCTTATAGGGTCTTCTAGAAATTGGGACAGTTCCTGGAATGAGATCTATTACGAACTCGACATCTCTGTCAGGTGGAACACCTGGCAATTCTTCTGGAAAGACATCCAGGAAGTCACGAACTACCGGAACGTCTTCGAGGTCTGGCAATGGACTGGCGTTAAGAGAATATAGCTGTCGCTTAGCTACTCGGGTCAAGACATTGACTATCTTTCCTGAAGGATGTGTGAGTTGAACAGTCCTAGAGAAACAATCAATTTTGGCATGATGGGCTGACATGTAGTCCATACCCAAGATGATATTAATATCCGAAGATTTGAGAGCTATCAAGGATGCGAGGAAAACAAGTCGGTCGACTTGAATTTCATTTTCATGGCTTACTCTAGAGGTTTGCCATCTAGAACCAGGAGTAGAAATTTCCATAGTGGACGGCATGTCACAGAATGCGGTGTTATGCAAACGAGCATAATTTTCGGATATGAAAGAATGAGATGCTCCAGTATCGGAAAGAACAGATGCTGTGTGGCAATTAACAAGGAGCGTACCAAGAACGACGTTGGGATCCTCTTGAGCTTCTTCAGCCCAGATACAGTTGACATGGCCACGTGCAGCGGTGGCCGGCTTGGCGTAGAACACTTTTCCTGTTGGCTTGCCATGGCCAACAGCTTTTCCAGACTGGTTGGGGTTGGTCTGGGGGCACTCGCGTAGGTAGTGGCCCGATTCCACACACTTAAAGCAAGTCACAGAGCTGGTACGTGGAGGAGCATTGTTGGTTGGACCACCATAGAGCTTGGCTGGTGCAAACTATGGAGCGGGGCAAGGCGCCTGAAAGGATGGCCTCGGTGTGAACCTGGGTGGCAGGGCAGTGTTAGGCACCCACACGCGGCGCTTCTGAGGACCAGCACCGGATGAGGAACCCATGTCACGGCCATGCTTGCGTGTTGCTTCATAATCAGTCTGACCAGACTCAGCACTGATGGCTTTGTTAACAAGCTTCTGAAAAGATGTGCACTCATGCAAACGGAGGTCGCGGCGAAGCTCAGGGCTAAGTCCCTTGCGGAACCTTGCTTGCTTCTTTGCATCAGTAGAGACTTCCTCAGTTGCATACCGTGCTAGGTTACCGAACTCCCTGCTGTAAGCGTCAACAGAGAGTCGGCCTTGAGTGAAACTGCAGAACTCCTCGCGTTTACGGTCCATGAGACCCTCCGGAATGTGATGTTCATGGAAAGCCTCGCTGAATTCAGCCCAAGTAGTGACATGGCCCGCTGGGCGCATAGCTTCATAGTTCTCCCACCAGAGACTGGTGGGGCCTTCGAGATGATATGCAGCAAAGGTGACCTTATCAGCCTCAGCTACTAGCGCAGAACGCAGTTTGTGAGTAATACTGCGAAGCCAGTCATCGGTGTCGAGAGGCTCGACGGAGTGGTGGAAAGTGGGTGGATGTAACTTGATGAAATCACTGAGTGACACCAAGTTATTCCTCTGATGGTGTGCCGTGTTTTGCTCGATGCGCTCCAACAAACGGTTGGTCTCCCGCTTGTTTCTCTCGGCTTCCAGCATAACTTCAGCCAGAGAGGGCGGTTGAGGCAGGTTTGTTCCCCCAACTCTGCTGCCTTCGGCCTGCTCTGGGGGAGCAGGATTGGTGCGGGTGTTAACCATCCTAGGAAAACAAGACAATGGTTAAGTCCAGGATGATAGGATTGTGACATAGAAATGTAGAATGTAATGGATAACTCGGAATGTAAGATGAGCATCCGTATGACATGGTAGATACAAAAACTGCTTCTTTTATTCCATCGTCATACACACCATACAAGGTTTAGTACAGAACCAAACAAAGTACTACTACGGTGAAAAGAGGATTACATCTCATCGGAGGCATTCCAAGCTCCTATACATTATTTTTCTACACCTCCGAAAGGCGGTACAAGCTAAGTCATATCCCACGAGTCACGCAGGACGGTGGACGATACAGCTAGTACGATACTAGTGATACTACTACTAACTCAGACAGCTCCGTAGTAGTCTTCATAGAAGTCACCTCCATAGCCTGGAAGCTCAACGTGATCATCCGGAAACAGTCGGTCCCGTGGAGCTTGTGGACCATAGGGGCTAGGATGAGGTCTTGGACTAACAAATGGTGGCCTGCGGGGACCATGAGGTGGGGTGATGCCTCCTACATCACGCCAATCCATCACGTCTGGCAGAGCAGATCTCACAGGATAGAGATCTCGCATATCCATATATCCAGCTTGCACAGCCGGTGCAAACCGAGTCAAAGTGGCCCAATGATCAGCACGGGTATTGAAAAGCTCTAGTCTCAAGGCCTGATTTTCACGGTCCTTGTCTTCAAGCAACTGTGCAGTGGTGCGGGTCAGTGAATCCTCCTGAGTGGAGTCAGCATAGATAGCCTGGAGATACCCTTGTGCTCCCGGGAGTGAAGCTGGCATAAACCGGAAGTCGGAGTCCCGAAATAGGCCAGTCCTGACTCGCATGATGGTCATCATAGAGTAGGCAGCATCCTGCACAGCCATCTCAATAGTAACCCCGAGTCCATAGGAACAGTGGAGGGGCTCGGTAGATCCAGGATAAGATGGAAATATCCTGACAGTGCAAAAATATTGACTTTGATTAAAGTCTCGGAATTGCTCTTCGATCGTGTACTCAGGATACCAACGGTATCCAGCCTCGGTCATTACCCTGACCAACATAGCAGTATAGCCGGGTACATCTAGACATCGAGTCAAATGAACCACTTGATTCTGAGGACGGGACGCCATCTGGAACATGATAAACACAAGACATTAAGATTCCTAGCAGAAATTGGACAGCATAACGGCTGTAAATGCTCAAAAAGGATTTTGAGGCATTTGACAAAGAATTGCATAGACACTCAACAACATCATATCAAGGTTCTGGGTCCATCTTAGCAACATAATGGGGTAGTAGAACTGAACTAGGCTTGTATCCATCAAACCTATAAGGTACTACTGATTAGTAACACGTGAACCTGATAGAGAGAAGAGATCCTAGTCCTTAACCCCCGGTGGAAGAATAGACTGACTCAGATCAGAATGTCATGAGATAAAGGAGTAAAAAGAGCCTTATGTTCCATCCCACAAACAATTCCCCTACATATAACTAAAGCATTTCTAGACTCAACATCGACCAGTTTGGCTTGGAGAACCTACAGGCAGTCCGGCTCTGATGCCAACGCTGTCAGGACCCCGACTCGATGCCACATCGATCTAGCATGTAACACCTCATATCACTTTGCGGCCTCACGCACGGTATTCCCACGGGTGTCATCTTACCTTTGCCCGGGACCGTTTGCGCCTTTTGGCACACGTATATGATAGTGTTGCTAGCATCCATATGGTAAGGAGCCCGGGCTGACATGGCTAGTCGTAAACCCAAAGTGGCACAGACTTACAGGGACAGACATCCATGACCCAGCATCGAACGTGTCGGTCATTAGCAAGTGAATCCGGGCTGTAGCACTGGGCTAGCAGGACTACGGTAAACCGGGCTGTAGCGGGCTAACAGGACTCCGGTATCCATCGCGTGACATTTCCCCGAAGGGACAGACACATGAACGAAGAAGGACACATGCCGGCCAGCCTAAGTGTTCCGGAGCAGTAGCAAGCTACCAAGGCTCAGTGGAAACACTAGGAGACATTTCCCGGTAAGAGAGGCTACTAAGAATAAACAACTAGATAGTCAGATCCCACACATACCAAGCATTTCAATCATACACACAATATGCTCGATATGTGCAAATACAACAAGGCATCACAACATGGCTCTACAACACAAGTACTTTATTTAAGGGCTCAGAGAGCCATACATAGCATACACACAAGTACGGGTCACACGACCCACATTCAAGTCATACAGACACACAAGCCAACAGCGGAAGTAACTTGTCTGAGTACAGACAACTAGTAAAATAAAAGAGGCTTGGGAAGCCTGGCTATACTACATGGTCCTTCACAAGCTCAGGATCACCACCTGGGCCTCGGTCTACTCATCGATGTCAACGTCTACGAAGAACCCATCAGAAGGGGTTGCAGCGTCTTCTGAAAAATGTAAATTTAAGCAACATGAGTACAAAGGTACTCAGTAAGACTTACATCAGATCCTACATACATGCACATTATCAAGAAGGGTTGGTGGGGTTATTGCAGCAAGCCAGCTTTGACTCTTGGCTAAGCTATCCTACGAGACACCAACTTGAAATGGTTTTGCGCACACGAGTTCACTACTCACCACTTCAATACACCACCGAGGATCCACCTCCGTCATCCTACGGAAGAACCATCCTCGGCACTCACGCTTATCTTGAGATTTTTAGTAGTATCCATTTACTTGTCTATGAACTGTATAGGCAACCAAGTAGTCCTTTACCGCGGACGCGGCTATTCGAATAGATAATGTTAACCCTGCAGGGGTGTACTTCTTCGTACACACTCTCACCACTTACCGCCATTTACACGACATGTACTCGGCAACCTTCAAGCGGAAGCCCAACGTGGGTGTTGGCCACGACCTACCTAAACACCTAAGTCTCTAGTCCAGGTTTATCGCCTATCCAGGTTCCATCCGCAGGGAGTCCGGCCGAGGTTTCCACATACGGCCCCAAACGATGTGTACATGGTTCCCGAGATACCTAACGGGTATCCGATACACCCGGCCATGTACCTACCGCATCATAGCCCACCCCTACGGTCAGCGCTGTCCACGGCCTCCAGTAGGCTACAAACACCAGAAACTACTTGCAACTCCTAGATAGAGGACTAGGGTGAATAAGAAGCCGAGAGGGTCCATTGGTTTCGGGCCCAATGCATGGTAGTAGCTGATTCTTAAATCACACATACAGATCTCAGTGCTTAAGGACGGCTTCAATGAAACAACCCACCATGTACTCCTACATGGCCTTTCATCGATACCTTTACCAAACCGTGTTCACCACATCACTCTCATTACCGGCATGATCATTTCACTCTAGCCCATCACACAGATGAACCAGACCTGACACGACTCTAAGCATAGAAGGCATAGAAGGTAGGAACAACACATACATATGGCTCAAACAACTCCTACACATGCTAGTGGGTTTCATCTAGTTACTGTGGCAATGACAGGTCATGCAGAGGAAATGGGTTCAACTACCGTAGCACACAGCAGTTTGAAACACGTTGTCTTAATGCAGTAAAAGAGAGCAGGAGCGAGAACATGGGATTGTATTGATATGATCAAATGGTTGGTTGCTTGCCTGATGGGTCGATGCACTGATATTGTTCTTCGCTAGGGTAATCGTGGTACTCCTCGGAGGCAGAACCTGCCGCAAAGAGCACCAATACACAACATCACCAAAAAATATGCAACAATATGATGTATGCATGAGACATGGCAAACATGAGTGTATTGGGCTAATGCCACTAAAACTAGATGGGTTTGAACCATTTTGAATCAAAGATTCAAGTTTCAAACTCATACATGGCCCTTATAAGTGCTTTATCTAGTTCTGCTCTAAACATCAGGTTAGCTTCCTTAAACATGCATGAAACCAGTACAGATGGATAGATTGGATTTTTCTAATCATTTTTCATATATAAAACTTTACATTTGGAGTTACAGATGATTTACTATGAATTTTTGAAGTTAGATCATTTTCTGAAATTTATAAACCATTCTAGATTTATTTTAATTCCAGAAAAGGATTACTGCGTCAGCATGATGTCATGCTGACCTCAGCAGGTCAACAGGCCGGTCCAGGTCAAACTGACCAGTGGGTCCCGCATGTCAGTAGTTAATTAACTAACTAAATTTAGTTAAATCTAAACTGGTTAATTAGCAGAGGGGGGCCCCACTTGTCATAGACTCAGGGGAGTCAACCTGGACCCACCCTAGTCAAAGTCAAGGTCAAACACGCCGGCGTCTAGCCGCCGGCGAGGCCGAACGCAGCGGCTAGAGTGGTTTTGTGCATTCTGGCGACCAAATGAGCGGCGGAGGGCATCTACGTGTAGCTGGGAGCAAGCCGCAGCTCTTGGTGGCGGTGGTTGAGCTCGGGGCGGCCGGAAACGTCGCCGGCGACGACTTTGGCGGTCGCCGGAGTCGGGTGAAGACGAATCCGAGGCTATGGGGCACGACGAGGCACGTGGTGAGGTGCGTTGGGCCCCTAGGGACACAGTGAGTGCGTTAGACATGGTGGGGTGGCCGGTGGTTAGCCGGAGACACGTCGGCGACGAGCTCCGCGGCGGCGCGTGCGGGTGAGGTACGTGTGCTCACGGTGGTGCACGAGAGCGAGAAAGGGAAGGGGAGGAGGTAGCCAGGCTCACAGCGGTCTTGAGGAAGCAGACAACGCGGTCGGGGATGAGCTGGTGCGGCGGCGACGGCGAAAGGGATCTCCGGCGGTGGCGAGGTCGAACAAGGTCGGGGCAGTGGCTTCAGGGCAAGCGAGCGCTCGGGGCTCGGCTTGCTCGAAGGAGCGGAGGGCGGCGAAGCTTCTGGACACGATGGCGCAGCGCGGGGTTGATGGAGAGCGCGACTACGACGACGGTGCGGCTGCGGTGGCGTCGGCCATGGTGCGGGAGAGCGAGGGAGAGGAGCTGGGGGAGGAGCGGGTGTCTGCGGGGTCGGGGAGAGGGAGAGGGTTCGTTCCCTGTCAACAGCTGGACGAGGGGAGCGGCGAGGCGGCGGGCAGCTGCGTGGCACGCATGCTGTGCTCGCCGTCGAGCAGCTGCCTGCCTGCCTGGTCAAGCCAAGCAGCTCGCTGGAGCGGTGGCTGGGCTGGGCCGGCAGGTGGCCTGCTAGGTGGCGCCAGGTAAGACTTTCCTATTTTTTTTAATCTTTTTTAATTATTTTGTAACTTTGTGGACTTATTAAAAATACCTAAACAACTCCTAAATTTCCCAACCCGCTCATGGCCACTAGCTGGAATATACAGCATGGAACATTTTAGTTTGGAAATATTTGAGCATTTAAAATAATTTATATAATTTAAATGCCCAAACTCAAATACTTATGATTTAATTCAAAAACCTTAGGATGACCTAGAAAATTGAGCACCACTTTTGGCAGAGGTCTGAACCAAGACAAAAATGATGGACATTTTAGAAGGGCATTTCAGGTTCATTGAAAATATTTTTAGTAAACCCTAGTTGGTTTCAGAGGGGGCTGGGGGTTCTGTCATCCCCATTTCAAGTTTTTGTTCAGAAAAATAGACATGATGCAACACTCTAATGCATGAACTAGCTAGGGTGTGACACCTACGGACTAAAACCCTCCGGTTTATATATACACCGGAGAGGGTTAGGGTTACACAGAGTCGTTTACAATGGTAGGAGATCTACATATCCGTATCGCCAAACTTGCCTTCCACGCCAAGGAAAGTCCCATCCGGACGGACGAAGTCTTCAATCTTGTATCTTCATAGTCCAAGAGTCCGGCCAACGGTGATAGGTCGGCTATCCGGACACCCCCTAATCCAGGACTCCCTTAGGAACCATGTATGAGAACAAAGTGTGTACTTTGGTTGACTTGCCCGATGATCGGCAAGCCATAGAGAATAAATGGATCTTCAATAATAAGACTAACGCTGACGGTAATGTTACTGTCTACAAAGCTGAACTTGTTGTAAAAGGTTTTCGACAAGTTCAAGGAGTTGACTATGATGAGACCTTCTCACCCGTAGCGATGCTTAAGTGTGCCCGAATCATGTTAGCAATTGCCACATCTTATGATTATGAAATTTGGCAAATGGATGTCAAAATTGCATTCCTTAATGGATATCTTAAAGAAGAGTTGTATATGATGCAACCAGATGGTTTTGTTGATCCTAAAGGTGCTAACAATGTGTGCAACCTCCAGCGATCCATTTATGGACTAGTGCAAACCTCTCAGAGTTGGAATATACGCTTTGATAGTGTGATCAAAGCATATGGTTTTATACAGACTGTTGGAGAAGCCTGTATTTACAAGAAAGTGAGTGGGAGCTCTGTAGCATTTCAAATATTATATGTGGATGACATATTGTTGATTGGAAATAATACAAAATTTCTGGATAGCATAAAAGGATACTTGAATAAGAATTTTTCAATGAAAGACCTCGGTGAAGCTGTGATGACCCACAAGTATAGGGGATCTATCGTAGTCCTTTCAATAAGTAAGAGTGTCAAACCCAATGAGGAGCAGAAGGAAATGACAAGCGGTTTTCAGTAAGGTATTCTCTGCAAGCACTGAAATTATCGGTAACAGATAGTTTTGTGATAAGGTAATTTGTAAAGGGTAACAAGTAATAAAAGTAAATAAGGTGCAGCAAGATGGCCCAATCCTTTTTGTATCAAAGGACAAGCCTGGAAAAAATCTTATATAAAGGAAAACGCTCTTGAGGACACATGGAAATTATCGTCAAGTGATGTCTGCCACACAACCTTCTTCTTGTAGATGTTGTTGGGCCTCCAAGTGCAGAGGTTTGTAGGACAGTAGCAAATTTCCCTCAAGTGGATAACCTATGGTTTATCAATCCGTGGGAGGCGTAGGATGAAGATGGTCTCTCTCAAACAACCCTGCAACCAAATAACAAAGAGTCTCTTGTGTCCCCAACACACCCAATACAATGGTAAATTGTATAGGTGCACTAGTTCGGCGAAGAGATGGTGATACAAGTGCAATATGGATGGTAGATATAGGTTTTTGTAATCTTAAAATATAAAAACAACAAGGTAACTAATGATAAAAGTGAGCACAAACGGTATTGCAATGCGTTGAAACAAGGCCTATGGTTCATACTTTCACTAGTGCAAGTTCTTTCAACAATAATAACATAATTGGATCATATAACTATCCCTCAACATGCAACAAAGAGTCACTACAAAGTCATTAATAGAGGAGAACAAACGAAGAGATTATTGTAGGGTACGAAACCACCTCAAAGTTATCCTTTCTGATTGATCTATTCAAGAGTCCGTAGTAAAATAACACGAAGCTATTCTTTCCGTTTGATCTATCCTAGAGTTCGTACTAGAATAACACCTTAAGACACAAATCAACCAAAACCCTAATGTCACCTAGATACTCCTATGTCACCACAAGTATCCGTGGGTATGATTATACGATATGCATCACACAATCTCAGATTCATCTATTCAACCAACACAAAGAACTTCAAAGACCGCCCCAAAGTTTCTACCGGAGAGTCTAGACGAAAACATGTGCCAACCCCTATGCATAAGTTCATAAGGTCACTAAACCCGCAAGTTGATCACCAAAACATATGTCAAGTAGATCACGTCAATCCGATAAGATAACTTCAAAGGAAAAACTCAATCCATTACAAGAGAGTAGAGAGGGAGAAACATCATAAGATCCAACTATAATAGCAAAGCTCGCGATACATCAAGATCGTGCCGAATCAAGAACAAGAGAGAGAGAGAGAGAGATCAAACACATAGCTACTGTTACATACCCTCAACCCCGAGGGTGATCTACTCCCTCCTCGTCATGGAGAGCGCTGGGATGATGAAGATGTCCACAGTGAGGGATACCCCCTCCGGCAGGGTGCCAGAACAGGGTCCCAATTGGTTTTTGGTGGCTGTAGAGGCTTGCGATGGCAGAACTCCTGATGTAGGTTATTTTCTGGAGGTTTCTGTATTTATAGGAATTTTTGGCGTAGGTCTCACGTCAGGGGGGTCTCCGAGTCGTCCACGAGATAGGGGGACACACCCAGGGGGGTAAGGTGCGCCCCCACCCTCGTGGACGGCCCGGGACTCTTGTGGCCCAACTCTTTTACTCCGGGGGCTTCTTTTGGTCCATAAAAAATCATCAAAAATTGGCACGTCAATTGGATTCCGTTTGGTATTCATTTTCTGCAATACTCAAAAACAAGGAAAAAATAGAAACTGGCACTAGGCTCTAGGTTAATAGGTTAGTCCCAAAAATCATACAAAATAGCATATAAAACATCCTAGATAGACAATATAATAACATGGAACAATAAAAAATTATAGATACGTTGGAGACGTATCATCAAGCTAGTTTTCATCACGCAAATATGATTCACATTTGTTACTTTGATAATTTGATATGTGGGTGGACCGGTGCTTGGGTACTGCCCTTCCTTGGACAAGCATCCCACTTATGATTAACCCCTATTTCAAGCATCTACAACTACAAAAGAAGTATTAAGGTAAACCTTCTTCTTGTAGACGTTGTTGGGCCTCCAAGTGCAGAGGTTTGTAGGACAGTAGCAAATTTCCCTCAAGTGGATGACCTAAGGTTTATCAATCCGTGGGAGGCGTAGGATGAAGATGGTCTCTCTCAAACAACCTTGCAACCAAATGACAAAGAGTCTCTTGTGTCCCCAACACTCCCAATACAATGGTAAATTGTATAGGTGCATTAGTTCAGCGAAGAGATGGTGATACAAGTGCAATATGGATGGTAGATATAGGTTTTTGTAATCTGAAAAATGTAAAAACAGCAAGGTAACTAATGATAAAAGTGCGCTCAAACGGTATTGCAATGCTAGGAAACAAGGCCTAGGGTTCATACTTTCACTAGTGCAAGTTCTCTCAACAATAATAACATAATTGGATCATATAACTATCCCTCAACATGCAACAAAGAGTCACTCCAAAGTCACTAATAGCGGAGAACAAACGAAGAGATTATTGTAGGGTACGAAACCACCTCAAAGTTATCCTTTCTGATCGATCTATTCAAGAGTCCGTAGTAAAATAACACGAAGCTATTCTATCCGTTCGATCTATCCTAGAGTTTGTACTGGAATAACACCTTAAGACACAAATCAACCAAAACCCTAATGTCACCTAGATACTCCAATGTCACCTCAAGTATCCGTGGGTATGATTATACGATATACATCACACAATCTCAGATTCATATATTCAAACCAACACAAAGAACTTCAAAGAGTGCCCCAAAGTTTCTACCGGAGAGTCAAGACGAAAACGTGTGACAACCCCTATGCATAGATTCCCAAGGTCACGGAACCCGCAAGTTGATCACCAAAACATACATCAAGTGGATCAATAGAATACCCCATTGTCACCACGGGTACATCAAGATCGTGCCGAATCAAGAACACAAGAGAGAGAGAGAGAGATCAAACACATAGCTACTGGTAGATACCCTCAGCCCTGAGGGTGAACTACTCCCTCCTCGTCATGAAGAGCGTTGGGATGATGAAGATGGCCATCGGTGAGGGATCTCCCCTCCGGCAGGCTGCCGGAACAGGGCCCGATTGGTTTTTGGTGGCTACATAGGCTTGCAGCGTCTGAACTCCCGATCTAGGTTTTGTTCTGGAAGTTTGGGTATATATAAGAGGTATTGGCGTCAGGAACAAGTCAGGGGGGTCTCCGAGGCGGCCATGAGGTAGGGGGCGCGCCAAGGGGGGTAGGGCACGCCCTGCTACCTCTTGAGAACTACGTTGGTTTTCCCTTGAAGAGGAAAGGGTGATGCAACAAAGTAGCGTAAGTATTTCCCTCAGTTTTTGAGAACCAAGGTATCAATCCAGTAGGAGGCTACACGCAAGTCCCTCGTACCTACACAAACAAACAAGAACCTCGCAACGAACATGATAAAGGGGTTGTCAATCCCTTCACGGCCACTTGCGAAAGTGAGATCTGATAGAGATAATAAGATAAGATAAATATTTTTGGTATTTTTATGATATAGATTGGAAAGTAAAGATTGCAAAATAAGATAGATCAGAAACTTATATGATGGAAAATAGACCCGGAGGCCATGGCTTCTCTCAAGATAGCATAAGTATTACGGTGGGGGAAAAATTACTGTCGACCAATCGATAGAAAAGTACATAGTTATGAGAATATCTAGGCATGATCATGTATATAGGCATCATGTCCGCAACAAGTAGACCGACTCCTGCCTGCATCTACTACTATTACTCCACACATCGACCGCTATCCAGCATGCATCTAGAGTATCAAGTTCATAAGAACAGAGTAACACATTAGGCAAGATGACATGATGTAGAGGGATAAACTCAAGCAATATGATATAAACCCCATCTATTTATCCTCGATGGAAACATTACAATACGTTCCTTGCTGCCCCTGCTATCACTGGGAAAGGACACCGCAAGATTGAACCCAAAGCTAAGCACTTCTCCCATTGCAAGAAAGATCAATATAGTAGGTCAAACCAAACTGATAATTCGAAGAGACTTGCAAAGATAACCAATCATACATAAAAGAATTCAGAGGAGATTCAAATATTTCTCATAGATAAACTTGATCATAAACCCACAATTCATTGGATCTCGACAAACACACTACAAAAAGAGTTACATCAAATAGATCTCCAAGAAGATCGAGGAGAACATTGTATTGAGATTCAAAGAGAGAGAAGAAGCCATCTAGCTAATAACTATGGACCCGAAGGTCTATGGTAAACTACTCGCAACTTATCAGAGAGGCTATGGTGTTGATGTAGAAGCCCTCCGTGATCGATTCCCCCTCTGGTGGAGCGCCGGAAAGGCTCCAAGATGGGATCTCACGCGTACAGAAGGTTGCGGCAGTGGAAATAGGGTTTGGTGGTGCTCCTGAATGTTTTCGGGGTATGTTGATATATATAGGCGAAGGAAGTCGGTCAGGGGAGCCACGAGGGGCCCACGAGGGTGGGGTGTGCGCCCACCCCCCTAGGGCGTGCCCTGGACCCTCGCGGCCGCCTCGTTTGCTTCTTGACATCCACTCCAAGTCTCCTGGATTGCGTTTGTTCCAAAAATAACTCTCCCAAATGTTTCATTCCATTTGGACTCCGTTTCATATTCCTTTTCTTCGAAACACTAAAATAGGCAAAAAAACAGCAATTTGGGCTGGGCCTCCAGTTAATAGGTTAGTCCCAAAATGATATAAAAGTGTATAGTAAAGCCCATAAACATCCAAAACGGGTAATATAATAGCATGAACAATAAAAAAATTATAGATACATTGGAGACATATCAAGCATCCCCAAGCTTAATTCCTGCTCGCCCTCGAGTAGGTAAATGATAAAAACAGAGTTTTTGATGTGGAATGCTACCTAGCATATTTCTCAATGTAATTTTCTTTATTGTGGCATGAATGTTCTAATCCAAATGATTCAAGATAAAAGTTCATATTGACATAGAAATAGTAATACTTCAAGCATACTATCAAAGTAATTATGTCTTATCAAAATAACATGGCCAAAGAAAGTTATCCCTACAAAATCATATAGTCTGGCTATGCTCTATCTTCATCACACAAAATATTTAAATCATGCACAACCCCGGTTTTAACCAAGCAATTGTTTCATACATTAGTATTTTCAAACTTTTTCAATCTTCATGCAATACATGAGCGTGAGCCATGGACATAACACTATATGTGGAATAGAATGGTGGTTGTGGACAAGACAAAAAGTAGAAGATAGTCTCACATCAACTAGGCATATCAACGGGCTATGGAGATGCCCATTAATAGATATCAATGTGAGTGATTAGGGATTGCCATGCAACAGATGCACTAGAGCTATAAATGTATGAAAGCTCATCAAAAGAAACTAAGTGGGTGTGCATCCAACTTGCTTGCTCATGAAGACCTAGGGCAATTTGAGGAAGCCCATCATTGGAATATACAAGCCAAGTTCTATAATGAAAAATTCCCACTAGTATATGAAAGTGAAAACATAGGAGACTCTCTATCATGAAGATCATGGTGCTACTTTGAAGCACAAGTGTGGAAAAAGGATAGTAACATTGTCCCTTCTCTCATTTTCTCTCTTTTATTTGGTGGGCTTCTTTGGCCTCTTTTTTTATTTGGGCTTCTTTGGCCTGTTTTATTTTTCATAGAGTCCGGAGTCTCATCCCGACTTGTGGGGGAATCATAGTATCCATCATCGTTTCCTCACTTGGGGCAATGCTCTAATAATGAAGATCATCACACTTTTATTGATTTACAACTCAACAATTATAACTCAATACTTAGAACAAAATATGACTCTATGTGAATGCCTCCGGCGGTGTACCGGGATATGCAATGAATCAAGAGTGACATGTATGAAAGAATTATGAATGGTGGCTTTGCCACAAATACGATGTCAACTACATGATCATGCAAAAGAAATATGAATGATGGAGCGTGTCATAAACGGAATAGTGGAAAGTTGCATGGCAATATATCTTGGAATGGCTATGAAAATTCCATATAGGTAGGTATGGTGGCTGTTTTGAGGAAGGTATATGGTGGGTGTGTGGTATCGGCGAAAGTTGCGCGACACAAGAGAGGCCGGCAATGATGGAAGGGTGAGAGTGCGTATAATCCATTGACAAAACATTAGTCATAAAGAACTCACATACTTATTGCAAAAATCTACAAGTTATCAAAACAAAGTCCTACACGCATGCTCCTAGGGGAAGGTTTGGTAGGAGTTAAGCATCGCGCGATCCCGACCTCCACACATAAGGAAGACAATCAATAAATAAATCATGCTCCAACTTCATCACATAACGGTTCACCATATGTGCATGCTACGGGAATCACAAACTTTTAACACAAGTATTCCTCAAATTCACAATTACCCAACTAGCATGACTCTAATATTACCATCCTCATATCTCAAAACAATCATCAAGCATCAAACTTCTCATAGTATTCAATGCACTTCATATGATAGTTTTTATTATACCTATCTTGGATGCTCATCATATTAGAACTAATTTTATAACCAAAGCAAATACCATGCTGTTCTAAAAGACTCTCAAAATAGTATAAGTCAAGCATGAGAGATCAATAATTTCTACAAAATAAAACCACCGCCGTGCTCTAAAAAGATATAAGTGAAGCACTAGAGCAAAATTATCTAGCTCAAAAGATATAAGTGAAGCACATAGAGTATTCTAATAAATTCCGATTCATGTGTGTATCTCCCAAAAGGTGTGTATAGCAAGGATGATTGTGGTAAACTAAAAAGCAAATACTCATATCATACAAGACGCTCCAAGCAAAACACATATCATGTGGTGAATAAAAATATAGCTCCAAGTAAAGTTACCGATGGACGAAGACGAAAGAGGGGATGCCTTCCGGGGCATCCCCAAGCTTAGGCTTTTGTTTGTCCTTGAATTACCTTGGGGTGCCATGGGCATCCCCAATCTTAGGCTCTTGCCACTCCTTATTCCATAATCCATCAAATCTTTACCCAAAACTTGAAAACTTCACAACACAAAACTCAACAGAAAATCTCATGAGCTCCGTTAGTGCAAGAAAGCATACCACCACTTTAAGGTACTGTAATGAACTCATTCTTTATTTATATTGGTGTTAAACCTACTGTATTCCAACTTCTCTATGGTTCATACCCCCCGATACTAGCCATAGATTTATCAAAATAAGCAAACAACACACGGAAAACAGAATCTGTCAAAAACAGAACAGTCTGTATGAATCTGTAACTTTCGAATACTTATGGAATTCTAAAAATCCTAACGAAATAGGAAGTCCTAGGAAATTTGTATATTAATCTTATGCAAAATGAATCAACTAAAAATAACGTTTCTGTGATTTATTAAAATTATTCTCGTGCATGCAGAAGTTTCCGTTTTTCAGCAAGATCAAATTAACTATCACCCAAGATGATCCTATAGGTTCTACTTGGCACAAACACTAATTAAAATATAAAAACACATCTAACCATAGCCTAGATGAATTATTTAATACTAAACAGAAGCAAAAAGTAAAGAACAAAAATAAAATTGGGTTGCCTCCCAACAAGCGCTATCATTTAACGCCCCTAGCTAGGCATAAAAGCGAGAATAGATCTAAGTATTGCCATCTTTGGCATTCAATTCATAAGTGGCTCTCATAATAGATTCATAAGGTAATTTGATTTTCTTCCTAGAAAAGTGTTCCATGTCTTTCCTTAATGGACATTGGAATCTAATATTTCCTTCCTTCATATCAATAATTGCACCAATCGTTCTAAGGAAAAGTCTACCAAGAATAATAGGACATGAAAGATTGCAATCTATATCAAGAACAATAAAATCTACGGGCACATAATTCCTATTTTCAACAATAAGAACATCATTAATTCTTCCCATAGGTTTCTTAATGGTGGAATCCACAAGGTGCAAGTTTAAGGAGCAATCATGAAAATCACGGAAACCTAACACATCACATAAAGTTTTTGGAATCGTGGAAACACTAGCACCCAAATCACACAAAGCATAGCATTCATGATCTTTAATTTTAATTTTAATAGTAGGTTCCCACTCATCATAAAGTTTTCTAGGGATAGAAACTTTTAATTCAAGTTTTTCTTTCATAAGATTGCATCAAAGCATCAACTATATGTTTGGTAAAAGATTTATTTTGACTATAAGCATGAGGAGAATTTAACACAGATTGCAACAAGGAAATACAATCTATTAAAGAACAATTATCATAATTAAATTCCTTGACATCCAAAATAGTGGGTTCATTGCTATGTAAAGTTTTGATCTCTCCAATCCCACCTTTACCAAATTTAGCATCAAGATCTAAAAACTCCAAATTATTGGGACGCCTTTTAACTAAAGTTGACTCATCTCAAGTCCCATCATAATCAAGATTCATATTGCAAAACAAAGATTTAATAGGAGACACATCAATCACTTTTAGATCTTCATCATTATTATCATGAAAACTAGAAGAACACACTTTTACAGTGCAATCTCTCTTAGCACGCATCCTAGCGGTTCTTTCTTTGCACTCATCAATGGAAATTCTCATGGCTTTGAGAGACTCATTGATATCATGCTTAGGTGGAATAGATCTAAGTTTCAAATAGTCAACATCAAGAGAAATTCTATCCACGTTCCTAGCCAATTCATCAATCTTAAGCAATTTTCTTCAAGCAAAGCATTGAAATTCTTTTGAGAATTCATAAATTCTTTAACACTAATCTCAAAATCAGAGCGCATCTTATTAAAATTTCCATAAGAGTTGTTGTAGGAATTACCATAATTATTAGAGGAATTACTAGGGAACGACCTAGGATTAAAGTTTCCTCTATAAGCATTGTTACCAAAATTATTCCTACCAACAAAATTCACATCCATAGATTCATTATTATTCTCAATCAAAATAGACAAAGGCATATCATTAGGATCAATAGGAGCACTCTTATTAGAAAACAATTTCATAAGTTCATCAATCTTTCCACTCAAAACATTAATTTCTTCTATCACATGAACTTTTTTACTAGTAGATCTTTCGGTGTGCCATTGAGAATAATTAACCATAATATTATCTAGGAGTTTAGTAGCTTCTCCTAAAGTGATTTACATAAAAGTGCCTCCCGTGGCCGAATCTAAAAGATTTCTAGAAGCATAATTCAATCCGACATAAAAAAATTGTATGATCATCCATAAATTTAATCCATGTGTAGGGCAATTACGAATCATTAATTTCATCCTCTCCCAAGATTGTGCAACATGTTCATGATCAATTTGCTTAAAATTCATAATATCGTTACTAAGAGAGATGATCTTAGCGGGAGGAAAATACTTAGAGATAAAAGCATCTTTGGACTTATTCCATGAATCAATACTAGCATGATCTCTAAGTGAAAACAGAAATAACATCAATTTAACAATATCATTATCCATGTCTTTCTTCTTTTTCATATCACACAAATCAACAAAGTTGTTTAGATGAGTAGCGACATCTTCACTAGGAAGGCAAGAGAATTGATCTTTCATGACAAGATTCAACAAGGCAGCATTGATTTCACAAGATTCAACATAGGTAAGAGGAGCAATCGAAGTGCTAAGGAAATCATTATTATTGGTATTGGAAAAGTCACATAATTTAGTATTATCTTGAGCCATCGTGACAAGCAATCCAACACACAAGCACACAAGAGGCAAGTGAAAAAGAGGCGAACGAAAAAGAGAGGGCAAATAAAACGGCAAGGGTGAAGTGGGGCAGAGGAAAACGAGAGGCAAATGGCAAATAATGTAATTAGAGGGAGATGAGTTTGTGATGGGTACTTGGTATGTCTTGACTTGTGTGAAGACCTCCTCGGCAACGGCGCCAGAAATCCTTCTTGCTACCTCTTGAGCACCGCGTTGGTTTTCCCTTGAAGAGGAAAGGGTGATGCAGCAAAGTAGTGTAAGTATTTCCCTCGGTTATTGAGAACCAAAGTATCAATTCAGTAGGAGGCTACACGCGAGTCCCTCGTACCTACACAAACAAACAAGAACCTCGCAACCAACGCGATAAAGGGGTTGTCAATCCCTTCACGGCCACTTGCGGAAGTGAGATATGATACAGATAATAAGATAAGATAAATATTTTGGTATTTTTATGATATAGGTTGGAAAGTAAAGATTGCAAAATAAGATAGATCGGAAACTTATATGATGGAAAATAGACCTGGGGGCCATAGGTTTCACTAGTGGCTTCTCTCAAGATAGCATAAGTATTACGGTGGGTGAACAAATTACTATCGAGCAATTGATAGAAACGTGCATAGTTATGAGAATATCTAGGCATGATCATGTATATAGGCATCACGTCCGCAACAAGTAGACCGACTCCTGCTGCATCTACTACTATTACTCCACACATTGACCGCTATGCAGCATGCATCCAGAGTATTAAGTTCATAAGAACAGAGTAACGCATTAGGCAAGATGACATGATGTAGAGGGATAAACTCAAGCAATATGATATAAACCCCATATTTTTATCCTCGATGGCAACAATACAATATGTTCCTTGCTTCCCCTGTTGTCACTGGGAAAGGACACCGGAAGATTGAAACCCCATTGCAAGAAAGATCAATCTAGTAGGCCAGACCAAACTGATAATTCGAAGAGACTTGGAAAGATAACAAATCATACATAAAAGAATTCAGAGGAGATTCAAATATTTCTCATAGATAGACTTGATCATAAACCCACAATTCATTGGATCTCGACAAACACACCGCAAAAAGAGTTACATCAAATAGATCTCCAAGAAGATCGAGGAGAACATTGTATTGAGATTCAAAGATAGAGAAGAAGCCATCTAGCTAATAACTATGGACCCGAAGGTCTATGGTAAACTACCCACAACTCATCAGAGAGGCTATGGTGTTGATGTAGAAGCCCTCCGTGATCGATTCCCCCTCCGACGGAGCGCCAGAAAAGGCTCCAAGATGGGGTCTCACGGGTAGAGAAGGTTGCGGCGGTGGAAATAGGGTTTCATGGTGCTTGTGGATGTTTTCGGGGTATGTTGATATATATAGGCGAAGGAAGTCGGTCAGGGGAGCCATGAGGAGCCCACGAGGGTGAGGGGCGTGCCCACCCCCCTAGGGCATGCCCTGGACCCTCGCTGCCACCTCGTTTGCTTCTTGACGTCCACTCAAAGTCTCCTGGATTGCGTTTGTTCCAAAAATAACTCTCCCGAAGGTTTCATTCCATTTGGACTCCGTTTGATATTCCTTTTCTTCGAAACACTGAAATAGGCAAAAAAACAGCAATTTGGGCTGGGCCTCCGGTTATTAGGTTAGTCCCAAAAATGATATAAAAGTGTATAGTAAAGCCCATAAACATCCAAAACGGGTAATATAATAGCATGGAACAATCAAAAATTATAGATACGTTGGAGATGTATCACGGCCCACCCTCGTGGGTGCCTCGGGACTCTTCTGGCCCATCTCCAATACTCTGTGGGCTTCTTCTGGTCCAAAAATAATCTCCGTGAAATTTCAGGTCAATTGGACTCCGTTTGGTTTTCCTTTTCTGCGATACTCAAAGACAAGGAAAAAATAGAAACTGGCACTGGGCTCTAGGTTAATAGGTTAGTCCAAAAAATCATATAAAATAGCATATAAATGCATATAAAACATCCTAGATGAATAATATAATAGCAGGGAACAATAAAAAATGATAGACACGTTGGAGACGTATCAGTGTGCTCACAATCATAAAAGATGTCCGAGATAGTATATTTATATGTGAAAACCTCTCCTTCTATATTACTTCCTATTAATTGCAACGATGACCAAAACTATGTTTGTCAACTCTCAACAACTTTTATTCATCATACTCTTTTATATGTGAAGTCATCACTCTCCATAAGGTCTGTAAGTGCATCTAGTGCCACCCCTAGTTGGTTTTGGAGTATTGACGACAAACCTGGTTGACGGACTAATGTGTTTTTGAGAATTGTAGGATAACACAAGTAGTAGTCCCTCATTGATTCGGTTTACCTACCGGAGATGACCCCTAAAAATGTGTGAAGACATTGAAGACAATGGTGGTCTGTGAAGCCATTCACGTTGAAGACTATGACACAAGAAGACATTAAGTGAAGATTATGGATCGCGAAGACTTAGTTGTTTTGTTGTTTCCTTTTCTTCTTTATTGAGTAATAGGAACCACCACACTGTTAAGTGGGGTCCAAGTGAACAAACTCAGAGTGACTGAAGTGATGCTCAACCAAATCCTATGTCTTCGAGCAAAGATAATGAGAGCAAATCTTATCCAGAGTCAGATGAGTCAGCTTTACTTGTAGCCCAAGTCAAGCTGCCGCGTGTGTTTGAAATCTGACCGTTGCGACACGTGTCAGTTCCTTAGTGACCCAGGGTCATTTTGGACAAATCAGGTCGGGTTGCCCAGTGGCTATAAATAGCCCACCCCCTACACCATAAATTGGTGGCTGCTCAGAGTTAGTACACGGCTTTTGTCGTTTGAGAGCAACCCACCGTTGAAGCTTTAGAGAGAGAATCCTTGCAAGGACAAAGACCAAACCACCGAGAGCCCAAAGAGTGTTTGGCATCACTGAAGTCTTTCTGTCCACGTGATCTGAAGACTTGTTACACTTGAGGACTGTGAATCCTCCAACCGGTTAGGCGTCGCGTTCTGAGCATCCAAGAGTCATTGTGGATTGCCGGTGAACAAAGTCTGTGAAGGTTCGGAAGTCTACCTTGAAGACTTACCAGAGTGTTTGGGAAGGGACTAAGTGTCCTTAGCTCAAGGGGAATAAGGTGAAGACGAGGTCTTCTGAGTTGAATCTCAGCCTCCCTAACCAGACGTACAGTTGTCACAACAACTAGAACTGGTCGAACAAATCCCTGTCCTTCTGAAGCCACTGGTTCTATATCTTACCTCTCTCTACTTAACAATTTGTCTTCGTGACATAGGATTTGTTCGAAGCGCATGTATCTTGAAGCCATTGATGTCGATCTATGGTATGTCGTCAAGAACGGCGTTCCCAAGACTGGTGAAGGTGTCACCCCTGCTGATGTCAAGAAGTTTATTCAACTGGACTCTACCGCCAAGAACATCATCTATGGTCACCTTACAAAAGGACAGTATGGCCGTGTGAGTGCTCTAGAAACATCGAAGCTAGTCTGGGTCTGGCTCTCCAAGGTCAATGAAGGCGTCTCAACTCAGCAAGATCAACGGATCAGTACTCTCCGCAACCTCTTCAACTGCTTCAAGAGACACGACAACGAGAATGTCCAGCTCGCGTTTGATCGCCTCACTGATATCACAAATGAGCTCCAAGCACTCAGCACCACTGAGATCACGAAGCATGAGATAGTGAAGACACTACTGAGATCTCTTGACAACTCATTTGACAGCTTAGCCCTAATGATACAAGAATGCCCTGATTACAAGTCCCTCGATCCGTCTGACATACTTGAGAGGCTCAACACACATGAGTACCAGCTATCTGGGAAACGAGATATCTATGGCCCCAACTATGGCCGAACTCGCACTTTGAAGGCAAAGGCTGCTGCTTCCTCATCTGAAGAAGAATCTGACTGCAGTTCTGGTAATCCTGAAGACATTGGAAAGGAGCTCGCTATGCTTGTGAAGAAGTTCCAGAAATTCACCAAGAAGAAAGGCTTCAGAAAGTCTTCATGATCCAGCTCAAGGAATGATGAAGCTTCTGCCTATGACCACAAGAAGAGAACCTGTCACAAGTGCAAGAAACCTGGTCACTACATCTCTGCGTGTCCACAGTGGGACAATGAGAAGAACAAGAAGAAGAGCAAACAATGTGATTCTGATGACAAGAAGAAGAAGAAATCCTCAAAGTTTTCTTCCAAGTCTTCTTCCAAGTCTTCATTACACAAGAAGAGCTCATGTGGCAAGGCCCGTGCTTTTGTTGGCAAGGAGATGGATTCAGAGGAGGAGTCAGCTTTTGAGGAGGCGGAGGTGGAGTCTGAGGAGGAGTCTGACTCTGGTGTTACGAGTCTGGCTCTAGCTACAGCCTATGTCGCCAAGTCCATCTTCAACACCGAAGACAATGGCTCCGTCACCAACGCTAATGATAATGACAAGGACGACTCGCCTCCCACCTACTGCTTCATGGCACGTGGTGCCAAGGTAAAATCACGCGATGCTTACTTCCAAACATCAACTAAAGATGACTCTGATGGTGAATCCAAACCTAGCTATAAAACCCTTGCTAAAATTGAAACTAAACAATAGAAAGCTATGGAACATACTCAAAAACTGTTAGACAAAAGCGATGACCTGTTGGACGTGGAAATGACCAAGTCTCAGTCCTTAGTTGAAGACATCAAAAATCTTCATATTAAGTACCAGGAACTTGAAGGTCGACATGAATCGCTCTCAACTTCTCATGAAAAGCTTTCCTATGATTATCTTCAAAGGAAGCAGGAACTTGAGAAATTGAGATCGGATCATGAAGATATTCAAAAGGAGAACGAGTCACTTCGCGCTCAACAGATCAGTCCCGCTCAGGAAGGATTTGAACCACCATGCCTAAAATGCATTGAGCGTGATAACGCTGCTTCTGTTGCTGAATGTTCTACTACTGCTACTGTTGCAATATCTTCAACTGCTGATGTGGTAACTAACCCCTCTGCTGAGGATACCACTACTATTGCTGATGGGAATGCTAGGTTGAAGACACTGCTTGAGACAGGGATGTACAAAAGTCTCAAAGGGCATCAGACATTATGTGATGTCCTCAAAAAGCAGATTCTGAACCGAAACCCTAGGAAAGAGGGTGTTGGGTTCGAAAGGAAAATGAATGTTGATGGGTCGTACTAGAAGCCTGAGCAGTACCCCAAAACCACATGGGTTGCTGCAAAGGAACCTTCAGTAGATCCATCCACCTTGTCTGGTTTCACTTGTGCTAACCCCATTATCATTGATGAATCCTTTGATGCAAACTATAAACTGTTTAAGAATCAGAATGGTGAAGTGTTTGCCAGGTATATTGGTACTAACTGCAAGAATGGGCCACCCATGAAGAAGATATGGGTTCGCAAAAGTTGTCTTGAGAATCTTCCAGTGAATGTCATCATGACACCACCTGTGAAGAAGACAAATCCCATACCAAAGGCTTCATATGGTCCAAAACCTTCATACAGACTGAGGACTCATCTGAGTCACCCTAACGTGAATGTTTTGCAGGGAAATCATACTCAGACCCATGAATATGAGCGTGTTTCCTCAAATCACTATGTTCATAGAACATAGAACTTTTCTGCTTATTCCTATGAGTATTATTCACCTCTTGCAAGGCTATTTACTAGGGCCCCAAAGCCGAAATTCTCAGATGCTGCACTTAGGCTCATTGCTTCTAAGCCACCCCTGAAAATGTGGGTGGTTAAGAAAACTTAACTCTCTTTTGCAGGGAAAGGTCTCCAGCCGGAAATCAAAGGCGTCCAAAACTAATGTCGGGGACCCTAAACATCTTGTAGGGCGCAAGATAAAATGCCCAAATGGTCTTACTATGTATTTCGTTCTAGGATTCCTTGACACTCATCCTATATATCCTAACAAAGATCTGAATTTTCATGTTCCACTTGTTCGTCAAATTTTTATGCTTCACAACTCTCTTGGTGAAGCCTATCCCCCAAACTGCACTGTAGGCTATGACACCTCGTACTTCAGAATGGATTATGGACAGTGGATGCACTAACCACATGACTGGCGATCGAAGTCTTCTGGTGGATTCAACGCTACGTCCATCAGACAAGAGTCACATCACATTTGCTGACACTGGTAAAAGTAAGGTATTGGGTCTAGGCAGAGTTGCAATATCAAGGGATCAGCACAGATAAAGTGATGCTTGTTGATTCCCTTGTTTTCAACTTAATGTATGTCTCAATGCTTTGTGACTTAAACATGATTGTGCTATTTGGAAAATATCGATGCCTTGTACTAATGGAATCTGACAAGTCTCTAGTCTTTGAAGGGTATCGGAAAGATGATCTATATATGGTAGATTTCTCAGCAGGACCACAGATGGCCGTATGTCTTCTTGCAAAGGCTTCAGAATGTTGGCTTTGGCATCGAAGGCTAGGACATGCTGGCATGAAGAACTTGCACACTCTCGCAAAGAAGAAGCATGTCGTGGGCATCGAAGGCGTCAAGTTCAAGAAGGACCATCTGTGTGGCGCCTGCGAAGCTGGAAAGATGACTAGGGCCAAGCATCCCTCGAAGACAATCATGACTACATCTCAACCTTTCGAGCTGCTCCACATGGACTTATTCGGCCCTACTCACTACTCTACTCTCACCGCTACTGCTTGCCTCTATGGCTTTGTCATTGTTGATGATTACTCTAGATATACTTGGGTGCATATAATCCTCTACAAGACTGAAGTGCAGGATATCTTCAGACGCTTTGCCAATCGTGCCATGACGAACTATGGCGTCAAGGTCAAGCACATCAGAAGCGACAACGGCACTGAGTTCAAGAACACCGGCCTCAACCTCTATCTGGATACACTGGGTATCATTCATGAGTTCTCTGCTCCTTATACACCTCAGCAGAATGGCATCGCAGAGCGCAAGAATAGAAATCTCATTGAGATGGCTCGAACGGTGCTTGATGAGTACAAGACTCCACGAAAGTTCCGGCCTGAAGCCATTGATACTGCTTGCCACATCATCAACTGTGTCTATCTTCACAAGCTTCTGAAGAAAACATCTTATGAACTCCTAACTGGTAAGAAGCCAAATGTAAGCTACTTCAGAGTATTTGGTGGTAGGTGCTGGATCAAGGATCCACATCACACGTCAAAATTTGCACCGAAAGCACATGAAGGTTTTATGCTTGGTTATGGAAAGGATTCACACTCCTACAGAGTCTTCAACCTATTTCACTATAAAGTGGTTGAAACTGTGGATGTGCGGTTCGATGAGACTAACGGCTCGCAAAGAGAGCACCTGCCAAATGTGCTAGATGAAGTACCTCCAAGTGAATCAGTCAAGCAGATGGGAATTGGAGAGATCATACCTTCTGAGAATCAGACTGAAGAATAGCTTATCATTTCTGCACCTAATCAACCTGAAGACAATGCTCAGCCTAAAGACAATCCCCCAACTAATGACATTGATCAGCAAGAGCAAAATCTTCGTCCTGTTCATCCTCGTGTTGCAAATGAAGTTCAGATTGAGAAGATAATTGACAACTTGAATGCACCTGGTCCACTCACTCGTTCAAAAGCAACTCAAAGAGCAACACAACTAACTAACTTTTGTGGGCATTTTGCATTTGTCTCAATCTCTGAACCCAAGAAAGTCGATGAAGCCTTCATGGAACCTGAATGGATTCAAGCTATGCAAGAAGAGCTTCAATAGTTCAAGCTGAATAATGTGTGGGAATTGGTCAAGCGTCCTGATCCTCGAAAGCACAATATCATTGGCACCAAATGGATATATCGCAACAAGCAAGATGAGCATGGTCAAGTGGTCAGAAACAATGCTCGTCTCATTGCACAAGGTTACACTCAAGTGGAAGGAATTGACTTCGATGAAACATTTTCTCCGGTGGCAAGGCTTGAAGCCATTCGCATACTGCTAGCCTATGCAAATCATCACAACATCCTTCTGTATCAAATGGATGTGAAGAGTGCGTTTCTCAATGGAAAGATAGAAGAAGAAGTATATGTTGCACAACCTCCTGGCTTTGAAGATCCAAAACATCCTGATATGGTATACAAGCTCAACAAGGCACTGTATGGCCTGAAACAAGCCCCTCGAGCTTGGTATGATATGCTCAAAGACTTCCTGAAGAGCAAAGGCTTCAAACCTGGTTCACTAGATCCTACACACTTCACGAAGACATATGATGGTGAACTATTTGTGTGCCAAATCTATGTGGATGACATTATCTTCGGCTGCACCAACAAGAAATACAGTGATGAGTTTGGTCACATGATGCAAGAGCAATATCAGATGTCCATGATGGGCGAGCTGAAGTTCTTTCTGGGTCTCCAAATCCATCAGCAACACAACGACATCTTCATATCTCAAGAAAAATACCTCAAAGACTGCCTGAAGAAGTTTGGAATGCAAGACTGCAAAGGATACACGACAACAATGCCAACCAAAAGTCATCTAGGTCCCAACGACAATGGTAAAGAGTCCGATCAAAAGGTATACCGCTCCATGATTGGTTCTTTGCTTTACTTATGTGCATCTAGGGCAGATATAATGCTTAGTGTTTGCATGTGTGCCCGATTCCAAGTGGCACCAAAGGAATCGCATCACTTAGCTGTGATGCGAATTCTTCGATATTTGGCTTACACCCCAACGCTAGGATTATGGTATCCAAAGGGCTCAGAGTTTGATCTAGTTGGATTCTCAGATGCTGATTATGCTGATGACAAGGTTGATCAAAAGTCCACATCAGGCACATGTCACTTTCTGGGACGATCTCTTGTCTGTTGGTCTTCAAAGAAGCAGAACTATGTATCTCTCTCCATTGCTGAATTCGAATACATTGCTGCTGGATCTTGCTATGCTCAACTTCTCTGGGTGAAGCAAACTCTCAAGGACTATGGTATCCATCTGAAGAATGTGCCTCTCTACTGCGACAATGAGAGTGCCATCAAGATTGCCAACAACCCAGTTCAGCACTCGAAGACAAAGCACATTGAAATTCGTCATCACTTTCTCAGAGATCATGTTATGAAGGAAGATATTGATATCATTCACGTCAAGACAGAAGAGCAGTTGGCTGATATCTTCACAAAGCCCTTGGATGAGAAAAGGTTTTGCAAGTTGCGGTGTGAGCTAAATATCTTGGAATCCTCAAATGTCCTGTGTTTAGGCACACATCCTAACACTTATGCATTTTGATGACTTAGATGTGCAACACACGAAGTAATGTATATCTTCAATCAATGAAGACATACACTCTAAGTGTGAATACATTAATGCGGAATTTGACTTCGGAGCGCCACGATAATTGTGCGCCGTGTCTGGGTCTAATACTTCCTATATGGTGGGTAACGCCACCACCAAACTTTTGTTTGATGTGTTTCTCTTGGCGTTATGTTTGCAAAGTCTTCTTATTTGATTTGTCTTCATCCTTGGCTTATATTCAAGTTTATCTTCATTTGGTTTATTTGGCCTTATACTAGTTATATAGATATTTGTGTTCTGTCCTCTACAGCATTCACTTATAGATATGGCTTCGTGTTGAATATTTTGAACTAAGTGAATGTGATCGGACCCTAGCCTATCTATGCTTCTACCCCAACTCTATATGTCCAAATCATATGCATTCTATTGAAAACTGCCGATTGTCTTCACTGAGACCTTGTCAACTGAAGTCAATCTGACAAACATTTATATATATTTTTAATTCTATATCCTATGTGCTTGAAAACCGGAGAATTCGGAACGACCACCCCGACAATCCAGGCATGCGTGGGAACATGGAACAACTTCCAAGGTGTTGCATGCTTGCCACGTGTCCTTCAGATGTGAACCGCTAGGGGCACCTGCGTAATTGCATTGTGCCGTCCCTTTCCTTATAAATACCCATCACATCTCGGTCAAAAACTCTTCTTCCACCTCGCCACCTCTCGCAAACCCTAGCGCCTCCGCTAGCTCTCGACGACGCCGGCGACAAAGCGCTTAGCTGCCGCGACTTCTCCGACGCAGTCCTCATGCCGACCGCGGACCTCGTCCTCTTGGTCGTCGCCATAGGTGTCCTCCGTCGCCAAGTTAGGGCACAGAAGATCGAACTGCTCGGCCTCCATCTTCGCTCCGTCTAGCAGTTCTTTGTGTGGTAATTAAAATTCACTTTTTACCGTCTTTTCGATCTGATAGATTCATCCTTCTTTACCAAAAGTGGTTTCTAGATCTCCAAAGTTGAATCTATCTCATTCTACATCTCATACTCTGCCTAGTCTATTCACTTATGCTTTGTTACAAGTTAGATTACTCACTTGTACTTATTCTTGGATTTGTACAACTCTGGAACCAACTCTCATCAAATAAGGGAATGTCTTCGCGTTATGAGGTCAATGTCTTCAAACTGATTTATCTTCAAAATGTTCTGAGAATGCATATGACCTCTTCCCCTTCCCTTGCACCTCTAATGGTGTCACAGGTACATGTCCGTGGGAGAATCCCTTGGTTCTCATAGTCTGCATTCGTTTGCAGAATTCTTACAGAGTCACATCAATTCACCTGAAGCCAGTTCTTGTCTGACCAGCCGTCTGAAGCCCTTGCAAGTACTGAAGACTTTCAGATTAAGCTTCATGGCCACTGAGAAGTCAGCAAGAAAGGGTGGTAGACAGCGCCTTGGGAACACTTCCAAGGATTTGCCTCCAGATTTGCACTAGCTGTACAAAACAGACCCAGAGGAAACCTATACAGGACGCAAGAATTGAATCCAGTGGATTCGAAGATATTGGGTAGAGGAATGGTTCAAGTACCATTTCATCACAGAAGTGTATGCAGAGATGAATGCCATCAAGGGACCCTGGGGAGATATTGTATACAAAAATCTTCAACCCCAGTCCCGTTCTGAAGCCATTCAACGAGAATTCTATCCGTGCATGGTTCGCGGACCGCAGCCAGAGAACGTTGACTCTTCTTCTCTGCTGTGGTGCCGTGAAGACCACCTGTTCAAGCGCAACTACCAGTTCACCAAAGACTTTGCTGCGAAGAACAAGAAGGCATTAGGACTTGACTTCAACCCTGGTCCTTCCTCACCCCGGGAAGATGGCACCCATGAAGCCAATGAGAACAGGATCAGCCCCATCTACAACCTTGCAGGCCTCATCACACACATTGCTGTCCAAGGTGCAAAAGTGGATCATTTTGATGATGATGCTGACATTGATGATGCCCCTGCTCCCTTTCCTAAGCCGCAGAAGCAAAAGAAAGCTAAGGCTTCAAAACTAACTGATGCTCCAAAAGCTTCTCGAGTGAAGCCATTGGCAACTGCCCCTCCTGCTCCCAGTAACACCTCTGAAGATCTCTCTCGCATCTCCAAGAAGCGCGAGAAGCCACAGAAGAAAACTGTTCAAAGATCCAGTCAAGCACTAACACCAGTTGTCGTTCTGAGGAACGAATCTGAAGCCATTGATCTGTCTTTAGATGAGGAGTTTGGTAAAGATGCTCTTGAGCAACTAATAAAGAGCAAGCAAGAGGCGGAGATATTCAATGATCTGGCACTCTTCGATGTGAACATTTTGGACAATTTCATTGATGAGTGGTTCGACAATCAAGATCTCAGTTTTGATGATCTTCAACTCCCCATTGGCATCAACGTCGCCTGCCAAGGCGCAATTTCTCCTGAGCTGGCTCTGGCTCAGCGAATTGTTGAATTGAAGGACAAGATTGACTTTCAGAAAGAGCGGTTCAAGAAGCATGTGGCCAAGCTTAGTGTGGCTGATGTTCAGAAATTCAAGCTGATGTTGAATGACCTCAAGGAGGCGTTTCATAAGAAACATGAGGAAGCCAAAGGTTCAAGAGAGCACATGAAAAATCTTGCTGCCAAGTGTGTTCAGGCTTACAACGAAGCTGAGAAGCGCAAGGCTCTTCGGTGTCCTGGCATTGACCCCAAGATGGCTGCCAAGAAGAAGAAGAAGCATACTGTGGCCCAAACTGAAGCCCCACGGCAGGAAGAACCTCACATTGTCTTCCCTGCCAGCATGACAGGCTCGAAGCCTAAGGTCCCCACGGTGGCTTCAGAACAGAAGAAAACCAAGGAAGTTGAAGCCGAAGCCAGAAAAAATCAAGAGCACCGCTGATGATGCACCACCCCCCAAGAAGAGAAATACCAAGAAGAGAGATCGGGTTGCTCCCATAGAGCCCCTTGTTGTTGAACCCATTGCTTTTGCTCATCCTGACCCTAAAAATCAAGAACATCAGTTGATCGTTCATGAGTCTGCTTCCACAGAGGCTCCTGAAGCTAAAGAAGATCCAGCCGTTGACCCCATCACGGTCGAAGACATTGGTCCCCAAGACAAAGAAGATGATGAAGTCCTTCCTCGAGTGCCCAACGGTATCATCGCCTATTCTCACGAACAGCGAGCTCATCAGTATTGGTCGTCCTTTGACGCCAATCTCTCAAGATGCCTCGTGGGCTGATCGCCCCCAACCAGCAACTCCTAGTCAAGATTCACCAAGTACACCCCGTCCTCCACCAGCGCAAGTCACTAGTCCGTTGGTGAATGATGATAATTACATGGAGACCACACCCTCGCCAAAGGCGTCGCCCGTGTTTCAACAGCTTTGCAAAGGTCTAAGGCCATCTGTCTCCATGACTACCATCACAGAAGAAGACTCAAACCAGTCCAGCTCAGTGGCACGTCAAGTGTTCCCTGAAGATAATCCTTCTGTGATAGTTCCAATGTCTGAAGCCAATGCTTCTGAAGACAATCCGGCTGCATCAGCCGATGAAAGACAAGGAGAAGAAGAGCATGTTGATACTCCCCCTACCACCCAAGAAGTTTTTCTCTAGGAGAACATGGTTGTGCCCGACCCTCCAGCTACTCAAGTGGAGATTGAGAATCCTGAGGCGGCCACCAACAACACCACTGAAGCTAATGACGTTTTCATGGATGAAGACAATGTGGTGCCTACAATAAACGATGTGCTTGAAGCCAATGATGCACCTGCCACTAATGTGCAGCCTGACACCATTGCCAATGCCTCTGCTCATGTCCCGCCTTGAAGGCCTCATACCATTGAGCAAGCATTCTATCAAGGCGAGCTGGTCACAGTGAGATGGCCAATTCTGGTTCCTCCGCCTGCTCCCGGACCTCAGTTTGATTATCATGTGGAGCAGAGGCCACAGGTTCAGAAGCCAAAGCCCAGATTGCCATGGTTTCCAGGTACTGCATCAGCACCAGGGTCATTCAATGTCAACGGATTCATTGCACACAACACCTTCTTCGATAGCGCCAAGAACCCATATTCCAAGCCAAGGATAT
Organism: Triticum dicoccoides; assembly: GCF_002162155.2. Taxonomy (NCBI): domain Eukaryota; kingdom Viridiplantae; phylum Streptophyta; class Magnoliopsida; order Poales; family Poaceae; genus Triticum; species Triticum dicoccoides. The sequence goes on from NC_041393.1 coordinate 248,389,626, forward strand.
CATCTGATCGGTTCTGGAGTTATCAGCAGCGCAACTACTACTCCTGTATTCTATACAATCAGGAGCGCATATTTCCTCATATGCGTCTGGATTCTGAAGCCATTGCTAGCCTGCCCTGCTTAGAAGAAGCACTTGACTGTTTCCGAGATGCAGGCCTGCTCCAGTTTGTTACTGATAAGGAGCATTGGAATGAAGAGCTTCTTCTATAATTTTATGCAACTCCCCACATTCGCGGCTACAACAGGGATCCAACGACATGGGTCCTTGAGTGGATGACAGGCAATGTCCATCATGAAGCCAAAGCCTTTGATCTCATTAAGCTTACCGGCCTGTCCACTCCAGGCTTCACCGCGATGCATTGGAGAGCATCTTTCAGAAGCCAGAGCCCAACATGAGCCAAATGCTAAGCATGCTGAAGCCCCTGCCACAAGATGCTAAATATCCCAAGGAATTCTTTGTTGAAGACCTAGAGTATCTGCCTCGCACCATCTATCACATCATTAGGAGAACTCTATGGCCCATCAAAGGGCATTCCTCCTCAGCAAAGCTTGAAGGTGCAATGAAGACATTGGTCTTCTATATTCTCAATGGCAAAAGCTTCAATGCTTAGGATTTCTTCATTCGCCAATTTGCTGCATCCGGCTCTGACATCTTTGGTCTGAAATTCTATGCTCCTTGGATTATTCGACTGATCAAGCTTCACTCTGCTGTTGACTATCAGCCCTCTGCATGCAATCATCTCATATTTCTGCCAGAGGTTGACATGCCCGTCGAAGCCATCTACCCAGAGCCTGCCAAGGAAGCACTATATCTTCATAATGCAGATCATCAGAGTTTCTCCCAGCATGTTGAAGGTGTTCAGGTTGCTTCTCGTGTTTATCCGCTGGCCAACAACACTCACCGTGCATGCACTGAAGCCACAGAAAGCACTATTGCTCCAAGGCCTCGGAAGCAATCTCGTGTGCTCAATGGCCGAGAGCTTCTTGTGGACTTGCATAAAAAACATGACAAGCATCACTACTGGATGAAGCGTCAAATGCAAAGCCTCTTAGTGGATGTCAATCGCATTCGCAATCTTTCCATCAAGAATGCCTTTGTCACTCATGAAACCTGTCGGAGGTCCTAGAAGAGTCTGACATTGCTAAGTGTTGAAGCTGATCTTCAAGACGATGGCTTCACCAAGAGATTCAAGTTCGACTCCACTCCTCCCAGGAATGCTGTCTTGCGTCGAACCCCGTCTCTTGAAGATTCAGAGTAGTCCTCCTCTACAGCAACTGTAAATGCCAGAGTCCTGGATGACGCAGATGATGCTACCTCACCACCTCCAACCTCAGCATGTATCGACACTGCACCAAGTTCTTCTTCACCACCAAACCTCAACAACGACCCTGCTGCTTCACCTACTCCTCATGGGAATGAGTAGCGACTATGTCTTCAAACCTTTTTGGTCCTTACTGACAAAAGGGGGAGAAGCATATGTTGATAGTCTTCAAGCGGGTCCATATGGGTGGTTGATATACTTTTGCCTAGTGCTTACAACTCTTGCTTTTGATACATTTGGTTCTTTGAGTTGTAACACTTGAACTTGATGGTCGTCTGCTACTTTTTCTGCTATTCTGTATGATGCGACGATAAATTCCGCATATGCGATGATAAATCCCGCATGAAGTCATTCCGCAGACGTCCATTTTTCATTATGCATGTCATCATTCCTGTATATCTGTTCATGCATGATGTATTGTCTTCATATGGTGAAGAGGATCTCCACAAGTACAACCTTCCATGTGCATTTGCATTCCAACGCAAAACACTTATATGCACATCTTCAGGGGGAGCCTTTTTGCCATCAATGAAGACAATATCTTAATCCTTTACAATTTCACATACTTTTATCCCCGTTGAATACTTCAACCAGTTTGTCATCAATCACCAAAAAAGGGGGAGATTGTAAGTGCATCTAGTGCCACCCCTAGTTGGTTTTGGAGTATTGATGACAAACCTGGTTGAGGGACTAATGTGTTTGTGAGAACTGCAGGATAACACAGGTAGTAGTCCCTCATTGATTCAGTTTACCTACCCGAGATGACCCCTAAAAATGTGTGAAGACATTGAAGACAATGGTGGTCTGTGAAGCCCTTCACGTTGAAGACTATGACATGAGAAGACATTAAGTGAAGATTATGGAGCACGAAGACTTAGCTGTTTTGTTGTCTCTTTTTCTTCTTTATTGAGTCGTAGCAACCATCGCACTGTTAAGTGGGGTCCAAGTGAACAAAGTAAGAGTGACTGAAGTGATGCTCAACCAAATCCTATGTCTTCGAGCGAAGACAATGACAGCAAATCTTATCCAAAGTTGGATGAGTCAGCTTTACTTGTAGCCCAAGTCAAGCTGCCGCGTGTGTTTGAAATCTGACCGTTGCGACACGTGTCTGTTCCTTAGTGACCCAGGGTCATTTCAGACAAATCAGGTCGGGTTGCCCAGTGGCTATAAATAGCCCATCCCCTACACCATAAATTGGTGGCTGCTCAGAGTTAGTACACGGCTTTTGTCGTTTGAGAGAAACCCACCGCCGAAGCTTTAGAGAGAGAATCCTTGCGAGGACAAAGACCAAACCACCTAGAGCCCAAAGAGTGTTTGGCATCACTGAAGTCTTTCTGTCCGCATGATCTGAAGACTTGTTACACTTGAGGACTGTGAATCCTCCAGCCAGTTAGGCGTCGCGTTCTGAGCATCCAAGAGTCATTGTGGATTGCCGGTGAACGAAGTATGTGAAGGTTCGGAAGTCTACCTTGAAGACTTACCAGAGTGATTGGGCGGGGACTGAGTGTCCTTAGCTCAAGGGGAATAAGGTGAAGATGAGGTCTTCTGAGTTGAATCACAGCCTCCCTAACCAGATGTACAATTGTCACAACAACTGGAACTGGTCGAACAAATCCCTGTCCTTCTGAAGCCACTGGTTCTATCTCTTACCTCTCTCTACTTAACAGTTTGTCTTCGTGAAGTCATTGCCTGCTTGCATTATCTGTTTGACTTCACTGTGTGACTACCTGTTCTGATTGGCTTCATACTATCTTTGATCCTGATCTTTACTACCTAGCTGCTATTAGTCTTCGTGCTTTCACTTCATTGAATACTTGACTATGGCTTGTCTAGTGTAGTCTACCTTCCGTTGCATTAGAATAGTGTTGTTTCTATTGTTTGTCTTCGAATCTCCCACGTTTTGAAGACTCTCATAAAAATCGCCTATTCACCCCCCTATAGTCGATAACTAGCCCTTTCAAGGTCAATATGATCTCTTTAATTCTTTTTATTCTTTCTTTTATTTCCTCAAGATCTTAGTAAGATAATCAAGCCCTTGACTCAAAACTAATCTTTATTATATATAGCTCACGGACTCGATTACATAGAAGGATCATAAGTAAAAGTAAAAATCAAAAATAGATCATACTAAAAATTTATTCTACTAAATCAAGATATTACTAAAAGGATCGAGCTAAGAAAAAGGTAAAGATAGGAGTGTGATGGTGATACAATACCGAGGCACCTCCCCCAAGCTTGGTAGTTGCCAAGGGGAGTGCCCATACCCATGTATTTATTTCTCTTTCTTCGGAGGTGGTGATGTGATATTCTTGGCGATGATGCCCCTCAAGATACGATTCTCTTCCTCGAGCTTATTGACTTGTTGCTTGAGGTCCGTTATTTCCTTATAGAGCTTACCCGTGACGGCTAAAAATCCTTTCACCCATGGATGTTGCATAGCTACGGGAGAACATGTAACACTCTTTTTCATATTTTCATAAGAAAGAAATTTAACATTGGGAGGGATGCCGAGTTTGGAATTGCTGAGCTCTGAAGTTCCTCCATAGTGAATCTGGCTTGGAGACAAGAGGTAACTTCTTGATCCTGCTCCATGGCATCTATCCTTTTCAAGTCAGCCTCCATATCTTCCTCAATTGATGGCCCAAAGTGATCGGCATCGCTGTTTGCTTTTGTCCATGGTGTCGGGTGAGATACCCTGCTCTCACCAACTGGCTCTTGAGAAGACATCTTGATCTAATCTGTGGCAGAAACAACTCAAAACAAAAGCAGAGGATATTTGCGTGGTACGGTGGTCAAAACCTTTGGCAGATTATATAATGAATTTTTACCAACCAAAAGATGTATCATGCAAGAAAACGGAGTCCGGAGGGCACACGAGGTGCCCACGACGCAGGGGGGCGCGCCAAGCACTACAAAAAAAGACACATCTGTGACATTTTGGGCCGAACGAAACTTTTTCCTGTCATACTTATGACACTTCTATGACGATAATTGTGACAAAACCCGGTATCATCATAGATGTGGTGGGATCCTACTTCTATGACAAAAAATCATGACAGAAAATGGGCTTTTCGTCCTGGGCGGGCCGGAGACGCAGCTGCATGACATTCTTTGGGCCGTCCATGACGGAAAAAACCGTGGTAGAAGCGAGGGCGGGGAAAATTTTGTGGAGTTCCCGGTTACAGTGGGTGGTCGAGGGCCGAGCGATGCGCGTTTCTCTCGTACACGTACGCGCGTGTGTGTGAGGCGTTGGCTCTAACTGAACCCGAGCGAGGCGTTGGGATCTAACTGAACCCGAGCGATTGCACTGCTGGCTACATGTTACTGAACCCGAGCGATCGATTGATGGCTGTTAACTGAAACCGATCGAGCGATTGCTTCGCTATTGCTGCTAACTGAAGCCGATCGATGCTGCCTCTGGATGAACAG